>NW_009260774.1:6708669-6724547 GCF_000687185.1 Egretta garzetta
CTGTTGTTTGGTTGAGGCAGAGTAACTCCCAAAGTTCTAATAATGCAATCATGTGCAAGAACCCGTTGTTTAAAATAGAAAATTGGTACTCCTCCTAATGAAATTTACTGGTTATGAAGTTCAAGCAGGATATTGAAAGACAACAGTACTTTTTTTTTTTTTTTTTATCAGAATGTAATAGCTCAAGTGGGGCTGAAGACATGTGCCTATGTCCATCTGACAAGTGCTTTCACAATGGCCTCTTTTGGTCCTTTTGGTTGTCTGGTTCAAAAAACCAAAATCATCTGCTGACTCTACTTTGAGCAGAGTGGTTGAACTGGACAACCTCCAGAGTTCCCTGAATTCATGAGTCAAAATTATATTTCGGTCACCTTGAAGGTGGGGGTATGGGCCATCTTCAGGCATTGATTTCTCCTTTTCAGAAGACTAAGGCCTGCCTTTACTGGATGATGAAGACTAAAGGGACTGTTGTGCACTGTGTTTTCTCTTACTGGCTTTATTTAGTGCAGCGTGTGTTCACTGATGCACAGCAGGGAAGACACTGCCCATCTAACTCTGCCAACAGCAAAACACAGGCATATGCTAACAATCTCAATATCCAGGTCAACATACAGCAGTCACAAATAGTAACAGTAATCCATCACATTAGGCTAAGGAACCAGATTTAATAGTTAGTTTTTATAAGCACTTGAAATAGCAGTTGGTTAGTAAAACCCTATAAAACTGAGGTTTTATAGTAATGCAATATATATGTATCTATTACACAGCTAATCATGTCTGAATTTAACAATCAGTTATTATTTACTGATTGTAGTGCCCAATAACTGCCTAGTTAAATTCTTAACTGGAAACCTTAATTTGAGGTGGCACTATAAGTTTCTCATTCAAAGTGTCTCTCAATCAAAAGCCTAGCATAACCAAAAATATGAAATAAATAGTGCAATGTATACAAGATGCATATTGTAACAAAAATCAAAGCCACTGAAGCACATTTATCGAATGAGATTTTTCAGTTTCATTCTGGTGTTTATTCTCAGTGAGACAACCACAAAGCATTTCTTACCGTTTAAGCAGAAGCCACAATTCACAGGCTATCTGTTCATTGAATTTGCTTCTGCATGTATGGAAAAGAGACAAATGGCATTGCGAAGAATGACTGGTTAATGTACTCAGACAAATATCATGACTACAGTATCCCTTCCTACCAGTTTCCTTTGCCAAAAGCTTTATGGTATTTGAATGGTGTACAGTATTGGGGAGAGGAAAGAGACATAAAGTTTCCACATAAAGTTTTTTCTAAATGAGCTAAGTCAGCTACATGCAACTCAGCTGTATATGTATGAGTGTTGAAAGGGGGTGCAGAGAGAGAGTTTTCTTGCAATACCCACACCTTTGCTTTCAGTACTTTTCAATGGGAAAAATTGCTAGTTAGTAACTGCTACTAGAACTGGTTTGCTGTGTGGTGCCAGAGATCAGGGTCCTTCTGAATCTTGTTTGGAAGTGTGGAGCAGAGGGCTCCTGTGGTCTCCTGAATGAAATGGAAAGCTTCACATCATTTAGATTATGAATACAGATTATAATACAGCCCAATTGCCTTAAGTGGCTAATATTAAATATGTTTGGCTTTGTTAAGGACTTAAAATCCAAGAATTTAATGAGCTACTTAAAACACAGCAGGACTGTACTCTAATTTAGATTATATTTTTGGCTGCAACATAAATGTAGCAGTTTAGATACTGTTCAGGAACTGATTTCAGTTGCAGAAAGTCTGGAGAGCTGAGACATAAATGATCTTGACTGGCTATTTATCTTGTTTCTTTCACAGAGCACAATGTTTCCAGTGTATAAAAATCTTTTCACTATGAGCATATTGTTTGATTAATAGAGCTGTAGTGGAGGGAAACACTCGCTTTATGAATGAAAAGAAACTCACAACTTGAATGCTCAAAGATATGTCCAAACATATATCCAGTCACCCAAATACTGAGCTTGAATACAATACCGTAATGTATATATAACAAATGTGTTATATGTCATGTTGTATTGAATCCAATTGTTCCATTAAAAACTTTGAAGATAAAATATTTGTTAAGATAAGCTCTTTTCAATGTTTTTGCACATAATTTTAAATGCAAAAGCTAAAAAAAATTTCTCATTACAAGGGAGATGATTAATACTCTGTCTGTTTAGGAGAACTTGTCATAAATGGGTGATTTAGATAGCTTAAAGAACCACTGTCAAAGGTATTAGCAAAAGTGGTTTTAATATGATGCTGTAAAAGTGCGACTCAACAAAGTTTGATGGCAAGGTTCATCTTATTACTGTATGGCACAACCATTTGAATAATGATTCAAAGTTACCAAGTCATAAAATCAAAGGTACCAAGACACAAATTAAAGTTACAGAGAAAATCGAAGTTACCATACCACAAGGTTACGTGCAATATCGGTCGCTTACCAAAGATCTGCCACTGGTAAAAGATCTCTCTGCCTTGAGGAGCAACCTTGAGAGATGTCCCAGCTCAAGGTGAGATCACCACCATGCAGCCAGGCTGCTTAGCAGAGAGAGCTCAAAGAAGGCTCACTTTGGCTGTCATATTTATGCACTAAAGTGATTGGCTTGCAGTCAAATTACATGCGATGGGAAAGGTATGAATGAGATTCCTTGTACCCACAACTTTCTTTGTTCCTTGATAAATGAGTTAATTGCATGATTGGTGTTCCAAGCTCCTATGCATCAATGCTCACTGTGTCACTCTGCTCCTTTGTGGATTTTCAGAGGACAGATTGAAACTAGAAGAGTTCTTGGCCCATTTATGGCTTACGATGTTACCTCCTTTGGAGCCTGTACCAAACTACCATGAGTGCATCTGTCACACCTGCCTGGTGAACTGACTTTCTGTTTTATTTTTTACATCTCCCTCCAGGCTCAGCAGCCTAAAGCAAGTTCAATTAAACTTCCTTGTTTTCAATTTAAAATAGATTTACTTGTACTTTAATGCTTAATCTGGAGGCCCTATATTTCTGGAATAGTTGGCTTTTGACGTGTAAATATTCAAGAAAAAATAAACCGGTGAACGTTTGTGAAATTAAACTGTATTTAAAAAAAGAAATTCTATTCTACAATCAGAGTTGTCATTAAACTGCACCTATGTCCAAGTCAATGCTGCTCTAGAGATCTGTTTTACACAACACATTATGGCAGTTTCTATGTTAATCAGACCTTGAGCGGGCTAAATACTTTTTCTAAGTACTTAAACTTACATTGCTCTCATCTGTAATTATATTTTCTTTTTTCTTATGTGCATATCTGATATACAAGGAGCATTCCCAAGAGGCAGGAGAACATCTTATGAGTAATACCTAAAGAAGGTTAAATAGAAGAATGTATTCCAACATTGATATAATTGTAAATGCTTACAGAAGAAGGAAAAATAAAATTAAATAATATCATAAAGCAAATGAAATAACATAAGTTGCAAATGATATCTCAGTCTGAATTAATTCTTGGGGTGGAGGGAATGAAAACTGGATTTCTTGTCCTTCTGGGAACAGGGAGAGATAGAAAAGTTGAAAATCATTCCTTTCAGAATTAAGATTAAAAGCTGACATTCCAAAAATCAATGCAAATTCATATAAATATATAATACAGATCTACTGAAATACTTTGTTTCCATTTTGACCTGTATTTCAACTCTCTTTTATATATTAAGATGCACTAGCATATGTCATACATGAAGATAAAGTAAGGCCATAAAGCTTCTACTTCAGTGCCTAAAATTAGACTTAGGTAGAGCAAAGGCACCTAAATCAAAGAAAACAGTCCAAGACATTATTCTGGGATGTCTGTCTGGTCCTAAAATAATCTACAATAAGACACTGAATAGTTGCTGTTCTGGTTTAACCCAGCAGGCAGCTGAACACCACACAGCTGCTCGCTTGCTCCCCCCCTCCCTCAGTGGGATGGGGGAGAGAATTGGGAAAAAAAATAGAAGCTGTGGGTTGAGATAAAGACAGTTTAATAAAGCAGCAGAGGAAAAGAATAGCAACAATAATAATAATAATTATTATTAATAATAATGTATTATCATTGTTATTAATATTAAAATAATTGAATATACAGAATATACAAAAAAGTGATGCACAATGCAGTTGCTCACCACCCACCAACCAATGCCCGGCCTGGCCCAAGCAGCGGTCACTCTTCCCCCCTCCAACCAACTAACTCCCCCCTTGAGCATCATGTCATATGGTCTGGAATAGCCCTTTGGCCAGGTGGGGTGCAACAATAATAATAATAATTATTATTAATAATAATGTATTATCATTGTTATTAATATTAAAATAATTGAATATACAGAATATACAAAAAAGTGATGCACAATGCAGTTGCTCACCACCCACCAACCAATGCCCGGCCTGGCCCAAGCAGCGGTCACTCTTCCCCCCTCCAACCAACTAACTCCCCCCTTGAGCATCATGTCATACGCTCTGGAATAGCCCTTCAGGTGGGGTCAGCTGTCCTGGCTGTGCCCCCTCCCAGCTTCTTATGCACCTGGCAGAGCAGGGGAAGCTGAAAAAGTCCTTGGCTAGTAGAGCCTAGTCCAGGCTCTACTTAGCGACAACTAAAACATCAGGGTGTTATCAACATTCTTTCAGTACTAAATCCAAACCACAGCACTATGCCAGCTGCTAGGAAGAAAATTAACTCTATTCCAGCCGAAACCAGGACACTTGTCTGTGGGTTTATCTGCTTATATATATACAGAAGAATTCAGACCGCTGGAGGTGCTTTTTAGGCATACAGCTGATTTCACTAAGAAACTTGATATATAGGAGAAATGCTGGAATTCCTCATTTAAAAGGCTTGCTATAACTACCTTTAAGTGGTTAATAAAGCAGTGTGAAACTTGTCTCCTCCCTGTTCTTTCAAAGAAACTTTGCATTTTTATTGTCAAAACAAGATGTTGCTGGCCATTTCTCTTTGTTTTGGACTGAAACTTAACTCTCCTAGAGCAGTGGTGAACCAACTAAGTATTATGAATACTATAGCTATAATACAGAATGTATAACTGACTGCCAATCTTAATATTCTTTTTGTTATTAACTGAAGTATTTTATTTGTATTATTTTTCTACTTTTCGCATAAATTGTGCTCAGGTAGTTCTCAAAAGATATTTCCCCATCAAGAAACCATTTCCTGTATATTAATAATGCAACACACACACCCCCGGAACACTAGACAAGTTATGTGGCAAGTTTAATAACCACTTTAACATGTAATCTTTACTTAGTTGTTGTAAGTATAGGCCTGCCAGTCACAATACAAAAATATGCATAACTGCTAGCAAAGCCACTGTAGGAATTTTAACTTGATGTTTGCACAAATATGAAATGACATCTGACTTGGTACTCTGAAAGCTAGGTAAAATCATAGACAAATAATTTAAATTTCCCTATTTGAAATATGATTTTATAACCTGGCAACAATGAGGAAAGGAAATGCAAGGAAATACTTGAAGTGTTTGTAAGTAGATACTTCACCTACAGTGCTTCTCTTCGTGGCTGTCAATGTGGGAGTCATAGGCGTAGTGCTGGGATGTTCTACTGAAGATGTTTTTTTTTTTTACTGTAAGGCTGTTATTTAGTGAATCCTGTGACAAAGTTAGAATGCATTCATCCTTGACTGCATTTCTTTTCTTAGAGGAGTTTTTTGAACGTAGGTAACATTTGCCTGAAATCTGGAAAACTTAGTTTCCAGGCAGCCAAAGAAAGCAGGTGGCAGAAACTAAGTTCATGAGCATCTGTGCGGATACCTCTTAAAAATATTTATATTATTCTAGGAGTTATGAAAAGTGTGCACCCTCCAAAGGAAAATCATGATTCTTGTAATGCGGAAATCTCATCTTCTTTATCTAACCTTCTTGCACTACGTTACTGTATTTTTGCTTTTCCTTAAACTGTTACCAGAATTCTAGGGAACACATAGACCAAAAGTTTTTTTATTCTTTTCTAGCACCCACCCACATTTGAGCTAAATTTTGGTTTACATTTGACATGAAAGTATTGAGGGATGCAAGAAAGAGATCTTTTGAGAAATTGAGGAAGTCAACAGATTAGACGTAAATCATACCCAAAACCTTAGAAATAAACATCTGCAAAATTAGGAATTGAAGATAAGGAAAACTGAAGTTGAATTGTATTATGAATAGGAGATGGGTTAACCTTTACTGCTGTCTGACATACTGATAAATGCCACATAGAAGCTGCTATAACTTTTATTTATAGAGTTTATATAGACTTTTTTTCAGATTTGTTCCTGTATCACTCTACCTTTTGGGGGCAGGCACATATTTTGACGATTTGTTTGTCTGAGATAATATTTAAGAATGTATTTACAGTCTGAATAGAACTCTGAACCATCTTAGTGTTAATTCTGAGGAAGAATAGGACTAAAAACTCTTAACCAATACTTTCATACTTATGGAAAAAGGTGACAGAGGGATAGACCTACACTGAATATAAGCGTTACCAGAGTGAGCTACTTTGATCACTGCTTCTCTTTGGGCAGGAGCCTGCATTTGACTGTAATAACTGATACACTGAATGTGGCATCATTCACTGGTGTAACTGAGCTAGGAATAAAAATCTGAATGTTAATATTTTTTTTAAAATCTGGTTTAAAATTTACCATTTAGTCACTATTGTATCTAAAAAGCAGTGATCTATTTGAAGTAAGCAACTGATGTTGCTCATGATAAGGCCAAACAATTAATGTATTTTTGACCTAAAGAAAACATTAGTCCAAAATTAGTCTTGAAAGGGCCCAGACCAGTTTTGTGACAGAATGTTTACCTAATGTATGTACCTAGAATATGCTAACATGAACTGTTAACAGCTGGAATTTTGCATCATTAAAACATGCAGAGGAAAAAAACCTACTTGCATATAAATAAAACAGGCTTTCTTTATAAGTAACTCAGAGGTAGATTATAATTTGACTGATTTAATAAATGAGAATATTTTAGCTTATTCATTTGCCAAAAATGAATTTATAAAACAATTCTTTACCATCTATTAGTGAAGCAGTGGTGGATACCTCCACTAAAATGGTATTTTAAGCCAATAAGGACTTTTGTGACATCTAATTGCCTAAGGACAAAATATAACTCCCTGAATCAATTATTTGACACTTGGCAACATCAACACCTTCTTATTGGTTGTGTTGCTGTTATTGCTTATATGCCTAGAAATATTTTAGTTTTCATGGCACAAATAATGTTTTGAGATCTGTAAAAGGCTAGAAGACCTCTTTTGTTTACATTTTTGAGGAGGTGCAATCCAGAAGACATTCAGGGAGCTTGCTGAACATGCATTATTAGGATCAAGCTCTTCATTGTTTTCTCTTGGAGTGATAGCAGTTGGTGATGCTGTTACTGTGTAAGACCCTGGTGTTTAGGGACCTCTATCAGCATGCGAATCATGACATCTAGATTTTCCCACCCATTTTCTTCATCTTGATCTTCCATCGAGGAGATCATCCTAACCCCCAGGCCTAAGTGTATTCTCTGATGACAGTATTCTTCATCTTTTCCACTGAAAATGGGTGAGTAAAGTGTATGCACACTTGTTGGGAAGGAGATGAAGGGAAAGGTGAGCCGTGCCTGGTTCTGCAATCGCAGCTGAGAAGAGGTATCAGCTGAGAAAAGGAGCAATATGTTTAAGTTTTTGCTCCTTTTCTCTTTAGTACAAAATACAAAAGCCAGAAGTTAGAGCAGGAGGGCAGCTTTCTGATTTCCTAGACTAACATTCTAATGTTCTGTGCCACAAAGTCAAATTTTCTCTTATCCTTCCTCTACATGCACTGATGGATCCTTCATCTACTACGTCTCTATTTTTTTCTGCTGTGTAGTACCACACTGACTCTTGTTGAGGCATCTGTGAGGCATTAAGTATGTCCTTAAGTTAACTTGCTGGTCATTCACCATGCACCTTCAATTCTGAGACACGTTTCTCTGTCCATGGAATGCACACTTTTTCAAACAGTAAAAATGACCATCAAGATTGGATGTTGGGCCAGGCCTCGAAAATACGCAATTTCAGATTTCAGAATGATTACTGCTGTATGATGGTACCCTTTATTCTTTCATCCCTATATGGAAATTAGCTAAAAACCAGCTAAGAATTACAGTCTCATAATCTCAATAAAGAGTTCAAGAAAAGGAACCAGATTTAGACATGGAAGCCAAAATTTACTCATTTTCCTTTCTTACTCCAGTAATATGTTGTGTCACCTTGAAAATATTGGTAGCTTTGCTTTTTTAATACAGTGATAGCACATGTTTTTTTTTCTCTTTCCTTTTTAAAGATCATTTTAAATTGTCATTTAAGTGATTTAAAAATAATTTCTGAAATTTAATTTGAATTAAGTTTAATACAGACTTATTTTCAGTCTAAAGAAATCCTCAGTCTTTTTTAGGATGGGTGATTTGGAAGAAATATGAATTATGTACATTAATCAGGCAAACAGGTTTAATGTGTTGAACTTTCACAGGGCCCATACATATGCACTTCAGTATACAGCTGAGATTATGGCATGTTCAGTACTATCACGAATGAGTTTTATGCAGCTGATAAATGATCTGCAATAACTTTTTTCAGTTCTTCATTATATCTTACTGCTCCTGATACCACTTCCAATGCTAAACTTCAACAAACTCCTCATTTGATCTTTTTTTTTTAAATGTAGTAATTTTCTCCTAGAATTTGACCTTTAAAGAACCTTTTAGCTTAATTCAGCAAAGCATTTCTTCACCTGCCTAAAGGAAAACAGTTGCGCTGACTACTGTCTTGCTTCACTTGAATGCATTAAATGTTAATTTTTTAAAATTTATAACCATTTGAAACAATTATGAGTCTATCGCATAGTTAAACAATTAGACGATATTTTTATCAGAAATATTTTCATAAATCATGATGTGCCTAAGCTTAGCACAACATTACCAAAATTAATGTATTTTAGACTACTCAGTCTGATACATTTATTCAAACTAAATCAGACCATGCTGTATAATTTAAATTATGCATAGATTTTCCTTTCCAGTGTTCAGCTGCAGAACTGTAGTTCATCAGAATTTTTTTCCAGCTTGCTTTCTCCCCTCCAGTCTTTAACAGAATCCTTTCATTTTTAACTATGCTTTTTAACAGCATGTGAATACTTATATCAGAAAATACATTATTGAATTAATGCATATGTAGACATTTCCTTAAAAATAACACCATTTTTTTCACTTGTTGTTAGTCATATTTTCCCAAATAGTTCTTGAGAATATTGATTTTTATGCCAGCATTTTTCCCAAAAGTTAGCTGATATTAGTATTTGAACACTGTTTATTTTTCCTGTAAAAAAGTGCCTAATTACTATTTTTCCAAGATAATAAGACTTTTTTATTATTCTTGAAAATGCTTTGCTGTTATATCTTATATTGCACAAAACAAGAATATGCTACAGAGGATTTTAGTGTGTACGTTTCATCATCTTATTTATCCCCATAACTTGAGTATTAGAACAATAAAGTAGCAATACTAAGATTCCTCTGAGGTTTTAAATTGTTAGCACTGTAGAAACAGCACTGTGAGCTGATGCCAACATACGTTCCTGGAAACATTTATAGTAACATAGCTTCAGCAGAGACAGTAATGGTATAAACAGGGCAAAGGAAATACCAGAAATGCAGCAGATGCTATTGATTATGTGCCTTGGAGAATATTACACTTATGTATTTTAAGTCCTGTCAATGTAAATCAAAAGGAGGTGATGTTGTCAGTAAGATATATCACAGTCAAAATAATGTGCAGTGACAGCGGTCTCACCATGCTGATGGAGCAGATCATGATTTTGGAAACGGAGAAGACATCCACAGCACAGCTGAAGTATTACAAACCAGAGGAAAATAATCTGATTTAAACATCTGAATCATTGTGAGCTGTGATCAAATTTATGCTGAAAGTTCATATGGCTGATAGGGCCATATCAGCTGTACGTTAAGCTGATATGGCTGCTTTATGTTGAGTTGACTAGTGTGTTTGAACTTGATCTAAGTCTTATTCCTGCCCTAAAGGTTTGCAGCTTTCCTTATTTCTCGGGCTTGTAAATCTGGAAACCATCTCACTATTTTTTAGGAACTGCAATGAATACCCATCAAATGCAAGCATAAAAGTCTTGATTTAGAAGACAATGCTCAGTGTCCCTGTGCTGGTGAAGTGCAGCATAGACCTAAAGAAAAGCTTGTCTTGTTTTTGTGAAGCCAGACCTACAAAGAGTTACATTACCAATTTTGGAATCAACATTTTAAACACGCAAGTAAAATATTACCTGTTTTTAAAAGCTTTCTCACTCTCCATTATGAAAAAGTCTAGGAATAACTGTTAATATTGTGTTGTATGAAATTCTGTGCTAAGAATGGGAGCCAAGTTTGAAGCGAGTGTTTGCCTTTTGTAATATGGAAATTCTAGCACTACCTGCAAAAATTCTCTCGAGAGTAGAAGGTTAGCCCAACAAGTTTGTATAAAAATAGGAGTAGTAGAAAATTATTAAGATTTTCTATAACTAAATCAAATCTAATGTACATTTGCATCTCCATTTCTTTGAAATTACATATTGCATGTACATTTATACCAAAAGATTGTTTTTTTGTTTAAAGAAATAGCAAGAAAATTAAGTTATTTGTAATTTGTCAAACAATGCTGCCACATAATCTGCTGCGAAACAGATTTATTTTTAACTTCACTAGTGGCTATCGAGAAGGCTGAATTCCCATTTGTTCCTGTTTGGTTTTTTTTTTTTTTTTTAATTAACAGTGTCTTAAAAACAGCAGCAAGGGATGGATTATATTTTGATGTTGTTGTGTAGTTAAATCAATACTCTCCTGCTTCTCACCTAACTCTGAAAACTCAAAGATTAGTAAGAAAATCTGCCTGTGGCCAGATATCAGCAGAGATGGATGTGCAGTCATCTTTGTCACCTGGTTGAAAATACCATAGCCGCTTAGGTTTTAAGTGGGCTGTGTAGTTTTGAGTAGCTGACATGACACCAATGTCTAGATCACTAATTAATAGACAGTTTTGATAACTCATCTACAGTGATTTATTCAGCGAGTTTCCATTAGGTAACCTCAATGCTCTTAAAAGGTTGTACTGAATGGAATGTAAAAGAACATGAGCACAACAGAAAATGCCATTTTTAAAAATCATAAGAAGAAAGTTCACTTTCTGATTCAGAGTGAAATCTTTCTTAGAAGAAGAGGCAAAAAGAGCTGTTAGGAGTTGGATAGCTTTCCCCTCTAAGCATGCATATTTTGTGAATCTGGGGCCAAATTCTGATGTCAATTTTATCATGATGAGCTATTATCTATTGAGCAGCTTTACAGACCCTGACACATAATTTCATTTCCGCTTAATAGACTGTAGGATACTTCATAGAATCGTAGAATGTTTTGGGTTGGAAGGGACCCCTAGAGGTCATCTAGTCCAACCCCCCTGCAGTGAGCAGGGACACCACTAACTAGATCAGGTTGCTCAGAGTCCCATCCAACCTGGCCTTGAATGTTTCCAGGAATGGGGCCTCCACTACCTCTCTGGGCAACCTGTTCCAGTGTTTCACCACCCTTGTTGTAAAGAATTTCTTCCTTATGTCCAGTCTAAACCTACCCTGTTTTAGTTTAAAACCATTACCCCTTGTCCTGACACAGCTGGCCCTACTAAAAAGACTTTCCCCGTCTTTCCTATAGGCCCCCTTTAGGTACTTGCAGCGCCTATTGCAGCATACACAAAACTTTGATTCATACAGATTTTTCAGGATTTTTACCCAGTCATCCCTCCTTCTTTTGCCATGAAATTGCTTACACTGTGTGCAGAGTGCTGAAGGAAGATCCTATAAACCTGTCCGATGTATGAATATCATACATTTGGTACAAGAAATGAAATTAATACAGATTCACATCATTTACAAAGGAGAGAGTCAGTTCTGTTTTCGTAGGTTTTCTGTAGTGATTTAATTTCAATATGAAAACTAACCTGGCTTAAAAAAATAATCTTGATTTTATTATTGAATCACGAGATTGAGCTCCAAAGATTTACAAGTCTTTCAGCTAACCCACGTCCAAATGATCCTTCATACCTTTATTTTATTTCCCCTTGCACACCTTGGAATGCAATTCCCAGGTATATTTTCATCATGGAATACTTCATCGGGTTTCAGGATGAAGTCATAGCGCAGGTGTTGATTTACATGGAGTTGCTTCAGGTTACTTCAGCATTTGCAATGTAAGCATATGCAACAATTTCATACTCTATAACAGATTCAGCATGGTGGTTGTTTTTCCTATCAGTACTAGATATGGCCCCAGTTATGTAGCTAGCAGAGCTCCCTCTATTACTGCATGTTTTTCATTATTGCATAGCTGACACATATTAATTTCTTGCTTAACAGTGACACTGAGCAGAAAGGGCTTCAGCAATCGATTTATCCATTCCACTTCTGCTGAACTCAGCTAATAAGATACTGAGGTCTTCCTGTTGCTGCCAGTCATTTCTATCTGGTAACTTTCTGGACACGTCACTCTCCCCATGGAGGAAATGCCATTGCTGCTCATATTTAGAAATATAAGATTTAAATCTATTTTCTTCTGACCTTCCCAAAATTCCAGGTTATGAAAGCAGTGGTTTAGAATGAAGGGCTTTTTTTGTCTGCATTAGACGGTTAGCCTGTAGTGATAACCAAACTCAAACCAAAAGTAGTAATTCTCTTCCTAAATCTTAAAATGATGCTTTCTTTTAAGAACATAAAATATCATAGTTGTCATTGACTTTCTGTGGACTCATTTTTGCCACTCTATCATTGTTAAACCCTATCGTGCTACCTAAGGATTTATCTACTTTTATGATATATACTAGACAAGGACTGTGTTTTGGGTGTGAAACCTGTCTATTGTTCTCACATGCCTACCAAGGAAACTAGAGGACATGATCTGGGTTTCCTTTTCACGACGTTGCGCTGGAATATGTGTTCCAGGTGTGCACTATTTCAACAGCTCATTTTCTTCAGTTATGGGACCACCCCCAATCCCACAAAGTAAAATCTCTAAAATATTTACAAACCTCTTTATTAAATATTTCAATGTACAAGTCTCTTCCTATCAAGCTACTTCTTGTTAATTTCAGTATAGTCTAATCCCCTGATCCTTAAGGGGATGATAGGATGTGTGGATGGACAGATGTGAACTCTGCTTTTAACAATAAAAGATCAGATTGAGTCTTGAAGAAACAAGTTCATTAGCCCTTCTACACTATTATCTCCTTGTTAATTATCATAGTTTTGGGAACTGATATTAATATAATATCAGTGGGAGTACATTTTTCTTACACAACAACAAAATTTGCCATTTTTCTATCTCTAAGTTGGGGCTCATCTTTTCTAATCTCATAAATCACTGGAGATTAATCAAACAAGTTTTTAATGTGCTTTGAAGTATGGACTCCAGTTCTAGGTGCTGGGTTTTAAAGTATGTGGTACTGTAACTTACGCATTCAATTTGAACTTGTAGTATTCAAAGGTGTCTGTGAGCCATTTGGACAGTTTTTGATCCTGGGATCACTCTGTAGTGATCCAGCTTCTTTGCAGAAGTTACAACCAGCCTGATCCTATAGTTGGTGGGATACACATCCCTTCTCCTTGACACTGAGAGAAAAAGTATGAGCTGGTATCACGTGCAGTCACACTGTGCTGGAATTGTGGTTCTATGACTAGCTCAGTGGACCTGATGGTAGCCAGCTATGTATGTGTTGGTGCAGCAGTGAAATATTGCCTAAGGAGAAACATCTGTATTCTTCTCTTTCTTAAAATTGAAGAGCTACATGTCTGTTTGCTAATAAGGGCATATAATTACATAAGATATATTCCAGATTCTTATGCATAATTGATCTGTCTACGTGGACAGCTTTTTGAATTATGATACAAAATTACAGCGTTTAAGGTTATTTGTACTACTAGTAATATTACAGAATTACAGCAGAAAATCTAAGTAGGTTCATCAGAGATAGAAAAACATCACTATAGGTTGGCAAAAAAGGCGTAGTTATGATTTCCAGCAGCACACCTGTTCTTCATTAATTAAAAAAAGTGCAGAAAGAGAACTTCATATTGCATTTGAATCTTGATAAACTGAAAAAGCTGGAAGAGAAATAAAAAACTGTGGATATTTATAAAAAGTACCTATTTGAAAGCATCAAGGTCTGAAAATGTGATGCATAATGTCTGCTAGTTCTAACACTTCTCTTTTCTTGGCCCTGTGCTTTTTTCAAGCAATATGTCCAAATAAAAGGAGAATTTGATCCTCTGAATTACAGTAAATATTATCCTTTTCTTCCTAGAAGCTGAACAGTATTTTGTAGTAAGGGTATTTAACACAGATTTTTAAATACCTTCATAGGAATTTTCTTCCAAGACCTTTTAAAATTGATAGTGTGTTTCTTCCTCATATTACAAATAAAACATTCTTTGGTTACTTAAGTTTAAATTATATAAATTACAAAACATTAAAGACATGAAATGAATCCCCAAATGCTATTAGATGATTTATACTGTAAAAATTCAAATAAAAATAGTTATTTTTGATGCTATCTTTTCCTAGATGTTGGTAAAAACATGATGTGACTTCTCATATTAGTGTTGAGAGATAAAAATTATTGTAATTTCTTGAACCACTATGATACCGCCACATATCCACCCAAATGCTCGTAAAAGATTCAAGACTGACAGAAACTAAGTGTCTTCTGTACACAAAGCAAAGTGCTGCTAATGTGTCCCACATGGAAAATTTTCCATCTTTTTCTGACCTGAAAAGATCATGTTCAGGATTTTGAAAAGTTACTATTTACTTTGGTTCTTTTTCATGAGAGTTCTTTGAGTAGTTGCAGTTTCAAGACATGCTGGAAACCAAGCTACTGAAAAGAAACCTCAGTAAAGAGTCTCAGAATTGGATATTCCAAGGAAAGTGATATGTACTCACAGATTCTTGCCCCTGTGAATTTGTTCTCAGCCAAACACCAGAACTAACAGAGGTGAAGGATTATCTTGTTATCAGTCTTCTAAGCCAAACAAATTAGGATGTTTTTCAAAAGTCGAATCCACCAGCTTCATGTTTTACACCGAAGACTGTCATTGCGTAGAAGATATATCAGCTGCTGGCTCTGGCAAGATAATAGCTCTGCAAGGCTGAACTCTTTAAATTATAAGTGCTTCTGGAAAGGACAATTCCTGGCATCTTGTGAGTGACAAAGAGAATTAAAGATCCAAGTAAGAGCTTTGTGAAGGAAATGAAAATATTTTATTATGTGTTGAAAAGTTTGAATTGCACATTATGAGGGTTTACTTTTTGCTGAAAAGCTAAAGACCAGTTTGGTAATCTCTTTCAGAACAAATCTTAACTCTTACCATCACTATTTATAATGGCTGTAAGAGACCTGGGTTAAGAATTTCTGGTCCACTGTTAAAGGGCTAATGCAAAGCCTCATTGTAAAACAGGTTGGATGGGGCTTTGAGCAACTTGGTCTGGTAGAAGGCGCCCCTGACTATGGCAGGGGGCTTGGAACTAGATGATCTTTTAGGTCCCTTCCAACCCAAATCATTCTATAATTTTATAATTTTATGACTGTAAGCAGAGTACTATATCTATAGCATCATGAATGCTTGAAGACATTCAGTTGTGTTATTTATTTTTCATATTTTCATAGTTCTTAACAGCAGTAATGGCATAAGAGTCAGGCATTTCCTGGCAGGTATGGCAGGGGGAGAAACATATCTTCCACATGGCTGCTAAC
>NW_009260774.1:6725021-6802244 GCF_000687185.1 Egretta garzetta
TTGAGTCTTGAAGAAACAAGTTCATTAGCCCTTCTACACTATTATCTCCTTGTTAATTATCATAGTTTTGGGAACTGATATTAATATAATATCAGTGGGAGTACATTTTTCTTACACAACAACAAAATTTGCCATTTTTCTATCTCTAAGTTGGGGCTCATCTTTTCTAATCTCATAAATCACTGGAGATTAATCAAACAAGTTTTTAATGTGCTTTGAAGTATGGACTCCAGTTCTAGGTGCTGGGTTTTAAAGTATGTGGTACTGTAACTTACGCATTCAATTTGAACTTGTAGTATTCAAAGGTGTCTGTGAGCCATTTGGACAGTTTTTGATCCTGGGATCACTCTGTAGTGATCCAGCTTCTTTGCAGAAGTTACAACCAGCCTGATCCTATAGTTGGTGGGATACACATCCCTTCTCCTTGACACTGATAGAAAAAGTATGAGCTGGTATCACGTGCAGTCACACTGTGCTGGAATTGTGGTTCTATGACTAGCTCAGTGGACCTGATGGTAGCCAGCTATGTATGTGTTGGTGCAGCAGTGAAATATTGCCTAAGGAGAAACATCTGTATTCTTCTCTTTCTTAAAATTGAAGAGCTACATGTCTGTTTGCTAATAAGGGCATATAATTACATAAGATATATTCCAGATTCTTATGCATAATTGATCTGTCTACGTGGACAGCTTTTTGAATTATGATACAAAATTACAGCGTTTAAGGTTATTTGTACTACTAGTAATATTACAGAATTACAGCAGAAAATCTAAGTAGGTTCATCAGAGATAGAAAAACATCACTATAGGTTGGCAAAAAAGGCGTAGTTATGATTTCCAGCAGCACACCTGTTCTTCATTAATTAAAAAAAGTGCAGAAAGAGAACTTCATATTGCATTTGAATCTTGATAAACTGAAAAAGCTGGAAGAGAAATAAAAAACTGTGGATATTTATAAAAAGTACCTATTTGAAAGCATCAAGGTCTGAAAATGTGATGCATAATGTCTGCTAGTTCTAACACTTCTCTTTTCTTGGCCCTGTGCTTTTTTCAAGCAATATGTCCAAATAAAAGGAGAATTTGATCCTCTGAATTACAGTAAATATTATCCTTTTCTTCCTAGAAGCTGAACAGTATTTTGTAGTAAGGGTATTTAACACAGATTTTTAAATACCTTCATAGGAATTTTCTTCCAAGACCTTTTAAAATTGATAGTGTGTTTCTTCCTCATATTACAAATAAAACATTCTTTGGTTACTTAAGTTTAAATTATATAAATTACAAAACATTAAAGACATGAAATGAATCCCCAAATGCTATTAGATGATTTATACTGTAAAAATTCAAATAAAAATAGTTATTTTTGATGCTATCTTTTCCTAGATGTTGGTAAAAACATGATGTGACTTCTCATATTAGTGTTGAGAGATAAAAATTATTGTAATTTCTTGAACCACTATGATACCGCCACATATCCACCCAAATGCTCGTAAAAGATTCAAGACTGACAGAAACTAAGTGTCTTCTGTACACAAAGCAAAGTGCTGCTAATGTGTCCCACATGGAAAATTTTCCATCTTTTTCTGACCTGAAAAGATCATGTTCAGGATTTTGAAAAGTTACTATTTACTTTGGTTCTTTTTCATGAGAGTTCTTTGAGTAGTTGCAGTTTCAAGACATGCTGGAAACCAAGCTACTGAAAAGAAACCTCAGTAAAGAGTCTCAGAATTGGATATTCCAAGGAAAGTGATATGTACTCACAGATTCTTGCCCCTGTGAATTTGTTCTCAGCCAAACACCAGAACTAACAGAGGTGAAGGATTATCTTGTTATCAGTCTTCTAAGCCAAACAAATTAGGATGTTTTTCAAAAGTCGAATCCACCAGCTTCATGTTTTACACCGAAGACTGTCATTGCGTAGAAGATATATCAGCTGCTGGCTCTGGCAAGATAATAGCTCTGCAAGGCTGAACTCTTTAAATTATAAGTGCTTCTGGAAAGGACAATTCCTGGCATCTTGTGAGTGACAAAGAGAATTAAAGATCCAAGTAAGAGCTTTGTGAAGGAAATGAAAATATTTTATTATGTGTTGAAAAGTTTGAATTGCACATTATGAGGGTTTACTTTTTGCTGAAAAGCTAAAGACCAGTTTGGTAATCTCTTTCAGAACAAATCTTAACTCTTACCATCACTATTTATAATGGCTGTAAGAGACCTGGGTTAAGAATTTCTGGTCCACTGTTAAAGGGCTAATGCAAAGCCTCATTGTAAAACAGGTTGGATGGGGCTTTGAGCAACTTGGTCTGGTAGAAGGCGCCCCTGACTATGGCAGGGGGCTTGGAACTAGATGATCTTTTAGGTCCCTTCCAACCCAAATCATTCTATAATTTTATAATTTTATGACTGTAAGCAGAGTACTATATCTATAGCATCATGAATGCTTGAAGACATTCAGTTGTGTTATTTATTTTTCATATTTTCATAGTTCTTAACAGCAGTAATGGCATAAGAGTCAGGCATTTCCTGGCAGGTATGGCAGAGTGAGAAACATATCTTCCACATGGCTGCTAACTGTTGGAAATGCCTTATGTCTCTACCATTTCTCTTTCACCTCTCTTTTAATAAGGGACAATAATTTAATAAGGAATTGGGTTTCCTACTCTTAACATGTGAAAATTTAGAACTGTAACTCCAGAAATTTTGAAAAAATCCTAGGAAGTATGAGAAGGTTATGAGCTGTGGACCCCAGACAGCTAAGGGGAGTGCTGAAGTTCTTTACAGTCTTGATCCTTATTCTGAAGGTCTGGCAGGACTTACCATTCGCTAGGAAAAAAGAAGTAATTAAGTGATGAGTGGAAAAGCATTCCATTCTTGTGAAGAAACAGAGTAAGTGGGCAGGCTGAATACATTATGTATTCATGACAGCTGTCTATTGTAAAAGACTACAGAGTCTATTTCTCTAGACAAATACAAGACAAAAATGTGGGATTTGTGGGACTATATACAAGAACAAGTTTTTCTGGTTTGTAGTAGGTGTACCCTAATTTTTGGACTACAGGAGAATTTATAATGTAAAATATAAAATAAGCTGCATAGTCATTCCTATGTTCATTTTCATGCATAATTGTAGAACAAGAATTTATAATGTAGAATATAAAATAAGCTGCATGTTCCTATGTTCATTTTCATGCATAATTGTAGAACAAACACTTTGAGCAATTTTGAGTAGCTGTATTATGGTTTGGAAAGCAAGAAATTAATGTAGGTAATTGCAGAACCTGATTTCTGAAGTGTTGCCTGTAATACATAAAGGCAAATATGTTATGAACTTGCTATCTGCAATGGAAATATTTATGAAACTGACTAAATAAGGATGTTTCTTCAGGGTTGTGACACCAGAATGGAGTTCCATAAAAATTTGATAGCTTATTGGAAATGAGGATTTACCAGTGGTTTACATTTTATTGCACACTTTCCGGGAACACATATGGAATTCCAGATGCATAAGTAGAAGGTGTGAGATGTTTTGGAAACTATACTGATTTACATGAAATTCAGTACACTGTTTGATAAAAGTACATTTTCAAGAGTAAATTAGGTATTTAATGAAACAGGCAATGACTGAAAAGTAGGACTGAAATTTATCAGCTCTGAATTCTTTCTGGCCTGATTCTTCTATGTTTTTCTTTAAGAAACTGATTAGCTAATAAGTAACTTTAATTTATGTTTCCTTTTTTTCCCCCCCTAAAAATCTTAGCCAGAAATGCTTTATAAAAAAACGTTGTCTGACTATACTCTCAATAATTATGTTTTTTTCCTCCTTAATTTTTGGGCCCCAGCCCTTCTTCCCATACAAGTCTTTGACCCATTATCAGATTCCATCTCTGTGTGCTTCTCCAGTGCTATAAATGAACAACCAATTTACAACACTGACCTTTATTACACTTTTTGGATACAACTGTTACTTGAATGTCTTATCTTTATAATTAGAAAGCATATACCTATATTAAAATCGCAACAGCAAAATAGATGACCCAATTTACTTGTTGGCTGATGTGTTTTGTCTGTGTTGCTCTAGAAACAAATTCCTGGTTGTTCCTGCTTTGGATTTTGTGAAAGCTGATGGGAAGCTTTTAGGGGAGTTGTTCAAAACTTTCTCTTCTCAGATCTGACTGAATTTCATTTAACTTTGCTCTGCTTCAGCCAGTCATTTGGAAATTTCTTATTCCATTTGTCTGCTAAGGATGAACTGCACACAGTATTCAAGGTGAGGCTGCACTAATGAATATAGCAGAATAATCACCTCTTGTGACCAGCTAGTTATGCTGTGTTTGATGTACCTCAGGATACAGTTTGCCCTCTTGGCTGCCAGGGCACACTGCTGAACATCTCCAAGGATAAAATTAGTACTTTATTAATCCTCTGACAATTGTGATAGACTTTCTTAGCTTTAAGACAGTGTGGAGATAATAACTTTCAGGGTCTTTTTTATTAAAGCATATATTAACTGGGACATATTTGACAAATGACAAAAAAACAACCAGAAAGAAAATGATTAATATAATAAAAGTCTAGAAATTTTGGTAAATTGAAAAATTAGAATAAACAACATGGTTTTATAACTAATCTCATTTTAAAGTTGGATGATGTGACTGAAAGATCAAAGCTCAACTACTAGGTTTCTCTTTCCCAAAGGAAGTTTTGTGTTAGGGATTGAAACCAAAACCATCCTTAGTTCTTAAAAAACTAGGCATTAAAAAAATAATCTAAATAATCTCAGAGAGTTTTTTTTTTTAATTTTAACTTCCTTAAATGCAATCTTTATGAATAACCTGTAATTAAAATCTCATAAAGCTTCAGGCTATAATTCAGTCTGAACAGTAACTGAAGAAGTTCTAAGATGGAAGACAAACATAAGCAGTTCCTTTTTTTTTTGTTTTTTTTTCTGAAATAATGCTTGTAGCTAGGTTAAGGTAAACATTAAGGACATGGTAAAATAGCATCTTTTGATTATAGATTGAGGCTTGGTCCTCGTGCTGCCTTTCACTTTGTGAAGCTATATATATACAATGTATGCTGAGTGTTAAAAACCTATGGAAAATTGGTTTTCAAGCCATTTTTACCCCCTAGAACATTAAATTTACTGAGTACTTGTGTGATTTATGTATAAAATCATGAAAAGCCTTCACCATCAGAATTTATAGGAGATCAGTAAAGTGTTTCTAGTTTCTTTAAACCTGAAGTCAGAACAAACTGGTTTTGGCTTTGCATGGACACAGTTTAACATAAAGTTCAAGTGGACCTTTTTTTTTTGTCACACACCATTCTCTGGTTCTTTACTGCTTCCACGGGAAATGCCATTCTCCACTAGAGAATCTTTGGGTATTAGCATTTCCCAGGCACTCCCATTTGTTCTCTTGGACTTCTCCAAGTGAAGCCTGTGCCCAGTTTATTCTGTTGGGAAAATCCTTCACTGGCTGAATATGGCAAATGTTTGGTGTTTTTCTGCTACTGCCTCAGTTTCCCTTAGCTCTGCATTGGTATAGTTTTATGTGTTAAAATACATGTGAGTGGTCCTGCAAGTGGAACATCTTTCATATGAGGTGATGCTGAGAGAGATGGGACTGTTAGAGAAGGCTTGGGGGATCTCATGAATATCTGTGAATACCTGATGGAGTGACTCAAGAAGAGGGAGCCAGACTCTTCTCAATAGTGTCCACTGACAGAACAAGAGACAGTAAGCACAAATCAGCACACAGGAGGTTCCATTTGAATGTAGCAAAAAAATTTTTTCCCATGAGGACAGTCAAACAGGTGGCACAGAGATGCTGTGAAGTCTCCATCTGCGGAGTTATTCAAAGCTCAGCTGATCACGGCCTTCAGCAACCTGCTCTAGCTGAGGGCTCAGACTAGATGTGTGGTTCTGTGACTCTGATCTGAAGAAATGTTGAGGGCTACCTTTTAACAGTAAAGACTCTCTGGTTCCTAAATGAAATCATATATTAAATTTTCATTACAGCTGCATGGTAAACCTTGTTCTCCTATGTTAGGCTGACGTTAGGGCCAATGGAAGGAAAAAGGAGGCTAAGGATGCAGTTGGAGTAGTACTGAAAAGAGGCTACCAAAAAAAAAAGGAGGATTCAGGGAAACTTTGCTGCGAGAAGTTTTAAGCTAAGTAAGGGAAGCAGGGGTCCTTATGTAAGGCTCAGGCTTCATTTAAGGCTAGAGTTAGGTTGAGGGAAAAAGGAATGCCAGCACTGTGAATGGAGTGGGGCTGGAAAGGTGTTGTCAAAGGAAAGAATAGATGGAAAGAAAATTTTGCTCTCAGCAAAATTTCATTTGGGTAATGGCTGTGAGGTCTTGCATAAGGCTTGACCTTCAGTTATGTTTTGAATTACATTCATGATTTCTCACATATATTCCATGATTTCTTTCTAGAGAAGAGTCATTTAAATAGTCCTCCAAATGCCTAAAGCTGCTGTGGTTTCAAATAGGTCAGTGACTATCACTCAAATGAAAATACACCACCACTCTTCCTTTTCATAAATAAACACTGAGATACATCCTAATTTATCATGCTTCAAAATATAAGTCCAAAATATAATTCTTTACCTAATATGGGTTTTTCATAAGGGCTTGTACTATTTCCTAAGAGGTAGTATATCTTTTAGAGGAGTAAAAATCCCACGACTTACTTTCTTGGTAGGGAGCTCTGAAATACCAAATGGAGTATATCAGAGTTGCCGTCAAATTTTCATTAGCTGTTTCTGTACTATAGTATCATCTCAAGCATGTTAGCTTGAAACAGGTGCTGAAAATAAGTGCTGTAAATGCTATTTTTGTAAATTAAATTCAGATATTGTTATTTATCTGAATAAAGGTTAAGCAAATTGCACAAAGACTTGACAGGGATCAGAGGGACAATGACAAACAGGAGATTACTGTGGGATGTTTAGGCACAGTTTGAAGGCAGAGAAAAGGAAGGATCAAGGAAGACTGGGGTAAGACAAGTTTTTGGAAAATAGAAGGAAAGGTCATAGAAGTGCATGGCCACATGTAAGCAGGTGCTGGCTGTTCAGTACAAGTATCTGTCTGAGTCCTGGGCTTCATCACCACAATATGTTCTATATTCTTATTAAATCCTATTTTTAATTGTCTTCTCTGTGTGTGTCTGTGTGTCAGGAACTGTGCTCAGTCTCCCTGCTGTCCGGTCCTGGGGACAAGGAACGGCAACAGCCTCACATCTACAGGGCTGGGACAGAAGAAATCCCACAGGTCTTGTAGTCAACCAAATTCAGCTACCTTAAGTAAGTTAAAATGTATGATGTTCTCCATATACCATCTGTTATAGATAAATAATATAGTGTGCTCACTGTTTTCTCAGTCTTGATCATCATTCACTGGATGCTTCCAATTTTAATCTTAGTATTTTCATTTAAGTCTCTGAACTACAAGGAAAAAACACCGAAGGCATGCATATCCATCTCAGTGATGGTTCTCAGGCAACTCACAATCACTGTTAATTCCAGCATATGTGTAGCAAATATTTCACTCCATTGTGTTTTGATTTGTCTCTTTTAATGGATGTATCGTTCAGGGATATTCTGTTCCCTATGGTGACAATATGCAGATCTAACTTTAAAGCAGATTTCAGAATATGACAGGATCGAAACAGAAACACAGTTCTGTGACACAGTTTCTGCTTTAGAAATTAGTATTAAATAAACATTGAGATTAAAAAAAAAAAAAAAATCCCAGGCAGGAGTTAGTTTATACTTTAATGAAATTTGAGATTGCTGTCTTCTTAAGTATTATGATGTAAAAGAAATAGTAATTAGGCTAGGATTATTTGCAGATATATTTCTAAAGCTAAGAAAAATACACAAAAGAAATGGGATTAACTTTATGTTCTCTGAATTCTCTCTTGCATTATCATGCCTGACTTCTTCACCTAACCCCCAGGTGGAATTCCATAAATGTCTTGCTTCATATGGGAGCACTGGGACTGTAGAACAGCATAGATCAATGGCTGATACTTGTGAAGTTCATCTGGATTTAGTTATGCAGACCTTTTCCTTTTCATAACTGTGATATACAGCTATTTGTAACAAAAAAAGTCTTCTTGAAATGAAAGTAACTTCTGTACAGCAATAGGGACAATATCAGAGGAAGAATTTTTGAAGGAGTAGTGACACGCACTGAGCATTGGCCTCAAAATCTAGAATTTCATATCCACTGTATTTGCTCACTTGAATAGGGTGGGTTTTGTTTGTTTCTGTGCCTTAACTACTTCTCATTAGAGTAACACAATCAGCATTTGGCATGATTTGTTAATGGTTCTTGTCAGCAGATGGATATATATATTAAACCATCTTTTCCTTGCTCCCTGATTTATTTCTTTCTCATCCATTACAGATTAATGTCACTGAGTCAAAGCACTACAATTATCCAGAATATGTTTCTGTAAAGTAATAGTAAGTTGTTATGATTCAATCCCAAATATATCACAAACATATATAAGAACATAGAAGTCTGGCATCTTGGCTTTGTGTAAATAGGGAAAACGCTCTTGAAATCTATGTTACTATGCTTATTTATACCTGCTGAAAATCTATTATAAATAGTCAAACTGTAATCAAATTTATCCTTATTCATTGCTAGTTGCATTATTTTTTCTTTGGATTTTCCAAAGCATCATGAAAATAAGAATTAGAGTTTGATGATGTAAAAAAAAGCAAGCCCACAGTTCCTGGCCACAAACTCTTGCCAGTAATTAAATCATCCTAGGTCTGCACTGAAGCAGTCAGTCAGCATCCTTGCTGTGCTCTGTCAATACGCTGTTCTCACTGGGTAGAATGTTTGCCAAAGTAGTCAAATGCTGATCAGGAACACGTTTGTTAAATAGAAAGAACAAATCAGAACTCAATTCATGACATGGTGTGCGTATATATATAAAAATAAATGGTTTTCCATATTTCAATATATTTTCCATTTCAAATGAAACCTGACAACAGAATCTTGTCAAGAACCTTCAAAGTATGAAGTAATTCTCAGAATAAGTGAGTCTTCTAAGAAGTGCCACTACACGGACAAGTTACTTAGATGGACAATATGAAATCAGTGCCTACCGTAATATTGATATATCAAGAAGGATGAGACACTTGATTACGGTGCACTTAAAGAGACGAGACAAAATGACACTTTTAAAATTTAGTTTCTCCAGAACTGAAGAATGTTATTTCCATAGTAAACTGAGGGCCTTTCTGATATGCCCCTATTCAAAGCTACAAGAATTTTTTAACAGCATGTATAGATGTAGAAATGCCCATGGAGTAGATGAGTCAGGGGAAACATATTTTGGAGTAACATTTTGAAAGACCTTGATTGTCCTTTACAGGATAGGTATCTGCTAGCAATAGCTATGGGTAAATGCCACTTAGGCGATTCAGAATTTAAACTATTTTTGTAACTTTATACTAAAGCCATATACAGTCTCACAAATATCTACTAGCCGCTGATATTCTCAAAGCAAAACCACTTCTACTGAAGTTTTGGATAAGACTTTGTACAAAGGGAACAGTTAAATAAAAATTAGAAAGTCTCTTTCAGAACTGTTAAAAGATGTGTTCTTATTTTCTTAGCTTTCAATTTTACTCCCACAGTGAATGTATCTCCCACTCAGGGCCAAAGAAGCTTTGCATAAAGAAAAGATATTTGATCTTTTTACTTAGCCTGTATTCAGTCCAAAGAGAATCCATTTAGCTGACTTACCAGGGCTGAATGGAGGCTGGGGCCTTCAATGCACACAGATCCATACAGGTCCAAACTATCTATCCTAAATTCATACTCAGTAGCTTTGTGTTCTCAGCAGGACACCAATTAATTTCTAAGAGACCATCTGCCTTTACAGTGATGTTACACAATGTCTGGTTTATGCATCCACATTCAGTTTTCTTATCCTGCTTTATTTCTACTTCTTTCAAGAGTCCAGAGGGCAAAATAAAGATGGTGATATCAGGAGAAGTAGTACACATAATATCATGCTTGGCATAGAGTGGGGATAATGTAGATTCACAGAATAATTTAGATTGGAAAAGACCTATAATATCATCAAGTCCAACCATAAAGCCAACACTGTCAAGTCCACCGGTAAACCATGTCCCACATGGTGCTTGGTAAACCAAGTCCACCGGTAAACCAAGTCCACCGGTAAACCATGTACCACATGGTGCTTGGTAAACCAAGCACCACATCTACATGTCTTTTAAATACCTTCAGGGATGGTGACTCAACCAATTCCCTGGGCAGCCTGTTCAAATGCTTGACAGCCCTTTCATTGAAGAAATTTTTCCTAATATCCAGACTAAACCCCTCCTGGTGCAACTTGAGGCCATTTCCTCTTGTCCCATCACTTGTTACCTGGGAGAAGAGACTGACACTCACCTGGCCACAACCTCCTTCCAGGTAGTTGTAGAGAGAGATAAGGTCTCCCCTCAGCCTCCTTTTCTCCAGACTAAACAAACCCAGTGACCTCAGCTACTCCTTGTAAGACTTGTGCTCCAGACTCACCAGCTTTGTTGCTCTCCTCTGGACACACTCCAGTACTTTAGTGTGCTTCTTGTAGCGAGGGGCCCAAAACCGAACACAGTATTCAAGGAGAGGCTTCACCAGTGCTGAGTACAGGGGCACAATCACTTCCTTACTCCTGCTGGCCATGCTATTTCTGATACAAGCCAGGATGCTGTTTGCCTTTTCGGCCACCTGGGCACACTGATGGCTCATCTTCAGGCAGCTGTTGACCAACACCCCCAGGTCCTTTCACCAGGCATCTTTCCAGCTACTCTTCCCCAAGCCTGTAGCGTCGCATGGGGTTGTTGTGATCAAAGTGCAGGACCAAGCACTTAAGTGTAGCTACAGTCTCTTCCCAAACTCCTCCTAAGAAAGATTTCCATAGAAGCTCTTCCTCATCACAGTATCTATTCTATGTAGTAAATAAATTTTTCCGTGACTCCACTTCCCTCTGATCTATGCAAATGTTGTTGGGCTGGATCATGGGCTCCAAAAAAAGTCTGTATGACCTATTGCATGTGTTTTAGTGCCATTCCACTTTATACCAGCTGAGATTCTGGCTATCATAGGAAGAACATTTACTGGAAAAACACAAATCTGTACTAATTTTCTGGTTTATCTCACTTACCTTGGACCTGTAAGTTAAAACCAGCTAATACCTTTCTTTTAAATGAGAATTTGCCTGGGAAAAAGGCATTTTACATCTGGATCTAGAGTTGTCATGGTTACGTGGTTGGCAGATGGTATCTGGTTTTTATCTGTTTAGGGTTTTTTTCTTGAATACATTTCCAAAATTCAGAAAAAAAACCATAAATCATTAATTTACATGATTTGCTGAAGAGGGTTTAGGGAAAAAAGGAAAGACTTTTTCAAATGATAAATGTCATTTGAGGCTTGTTTTGCATCTTCTGTAATTGCCATTTAATATTATGTGTAATTAGGCCACATTTTAGCAAAATCACATTATTTAAATTTATTTTCTCCAGAGCTGAAGGATTTTATTCTAACAGTGAGCTGAAGGACTTAGTTGGGAACACTCAGTAGCAACTACTCCTATTAATGCTTACAGGGATGAGTGTAGTGAATACAGATGCTGCCTGTTCTTCAACAGGCAGTCTTAAATTCATATGTGCTTTTCAGTGCATTTTAATCTTGCAGAAGACAGTCACTATAAACTGATGTAAGAAACATTCATGGTTGAGGTATTTCTGGAAGTACTTAAAAGCTACACAAGTTTAAACTAGTAATTTTTACAGATGTAAAACTGATAATGAATACTGATCATGCTAGCAACCTTCTAACTTATTACATTTCTCAGAGAAAACACTGCTTATTGCTGTATTTCTTATTTATTTGCTTTCTGGATCTCACAGTTATGCACTCAATTGAACACCATTGCAAGCCTCCTTTGAAGAGTGAAGAAACTGGTCATTCTGTGTGTGTGTTGTTAAACTTGCTTGAGTCAGTGATCCTTATGGATCCTGGACTTCCTGGTTCAGATTAACTGATTTCCAAGTATTCTTTCTATTACCCAGGAAAAAAAAGCAGGATGTTAAAAAATTGGACCACCATTAATCACCACTGTTATGGCTGAGGTACATGTCTTCAGGTGAAAAAAAAGACAACAACTTTCTTTGCTCTTCATGGTCATTGTTTGCAAATGAGTTTCCACTCTTTCTTCTTGCTGTCCTTGCTTTTTTTTTTCAGATTTTTTAACCTAGGGAGCTGAGAGTTGATGCAAAATAATGGGTCTTAATGCACTTGCACTACACAACTTGGCAAAATGGTACAGGACCACACTGACATTGCCAGAGGAAAAAAAAAAAGTCTCTGTATTTTATATGTTCTAATGTGAATAATTTAGACTGTCTTAAAGATCAAACCTAGTTATTGGTACCCTCCAGACTTTTTCACAAGCAAGCATTTGCTCTTACTGTGTATAGAAAAGGCACAGTCTAAATCAATAGTCTACATGTGTAAAGATATTTGGCTGGGGGAGAGTGCTGATCTTAATTTTAGAGGGAGAAGCCACAACTCGATCCCATGACAAGCTAAGACGTCCTGCCCTAGCACATTATGACAGGGGCGGTGAAAACCTCATTAGCTTCCTCTAAAATTCCATGCATAGTTGGCACTATAACATTAAGACTGGATTTCTTGAACCTGTTTTAGCAGAAGGACATACTTCTGAGAGTTCTCACAGCTAAGTAGCATGCACCCAACCTTTTTCTCGTACATGGTCACCAAACTTTCTGTCTATTTTTGCATACATTTGCTGTTCTTTGCTGTCTATTTCTACCCAGAAACTTCAGAAACTTTTGACCTCAGAATCTGTGGCATAATTGTAAAAGGAATTGTTTAAATCCCTCATCTATAAAGGGCAGAAGTTCTAAAGAGAAAGAAAACATACACAAATTATAAGAAAAATAAATTCACAATCAATGTTTTTGCCACATTTACTTACAAAATTCCTTTAGGGTTCATTGCCATGGTACAAGATAGAAAAAATATCACAGGGAAAAATGTGAATGCCTTGACATGAGGTTTTTGCATTGTAATTAGCCTAAGAATATTTTAATTCTTATATAATTTTAAAAGTTGTGTATAATCTATGTTTAATATACACATCAGCATTTTGTACATGTATGTATTTATCAATCAAAGACAAACGCTTGGAAAATTAGACACATGCGTACATTTTGCAGATATTTGTATTAGTTGTAAGTCAAGACTGAAATAATTTCTCCTCCTTGAATTGTCATGTGGTGTGTTTAGAATGTAAATTAAAACCAGCCAATTTTGCCTTTTCCTTAGGTTCACAAGAAGGTTAGAAAAGAAACTGTGTCTAAACAGACACGGAGTAAGACTGTTAAACCACATGGCTCTGCTAGTGACCATGGAGAAAATCTGTTACTGGCAAGACATTAATGTGCAGACATTTGCAGTACTTGAGCAAAATTGTCCATTGCATTATTCCAAAGCAGATCTTTTTTGAATTACATGTTACATGTATCATTAGTTGGAAATGACAAGGGGTTGCCTACTTTTATTTGGAGGCAGGAACCTCCAGATCCTCTCTCCATGTACCTGGAAGAAGGAAATTGCTCTGCTTGCATGAGCGTTGTCTGGTAGAGAGCGTGGTCTGCCTCCTCCAGCAGCAGAGAGCCTGCGCTCCTCCATGTTTGTCCCTGATATTGCAGCTGCAACTGTTTCCAGGCCTGCCTTGGCTTTTCCCTCTTAGGTTCAGGCAGATACTGGTCACTTCTTGGCTGTTGGTTACAGCTCAGATGAATAGGGGTTTGATACGACAAAGACCAATGTTGGTCTTTGTGGAACAGAGCGAGGAGTCACAGGGAGAGCCTTCTATTTCTGTAAGGGGTCTATGGGAAAGTGGAAAGAGCGAAAATATCAAATATATCCATCTCTTTGCAGTACCTGTTTTATTCTGCTATTCTAAGGCATTCTTTATTTTGTTCTGTTAATTTAATTTCATTCTGTGTGTTTACAAACATTATCAGAAAATGCTTTGAAAAGGCAGCCGAAGTCCTGAGGAAGAGAATAAATTTATATCCTGGGCTCCTGGGATGAATCAGAATCCAGGGCGGGGGAGAAGTTCCTTGTCATACTAGGGGTCAGCAAACTTTCAGAAAACCCTAGGGAGAATGAAAGAAATAAAATGATCAGAATAGTGTTGAGAATTACAGATCAGGGGGGCAAAAGCCAACCAAAAGCCAAACCAAAACAAAAAAGGAAATGCTTTCCACGGTCCTTGACAGCCATGAAATTGGTAAGTGGAAACTGCTTCCTTCTCTGAAAGCCTGTAATGAGAGTAAGGTACTTCAGAGAGAGGTTTTCTTTGCTTAGTAACTGTGACACAATGTTTCCTTCTGAATATGATAAGCAAAATTAAGATTAATTGAGAATTGTAAAGACTGTTCCCAGCATGGTTAGAACAAAATCCTCAGGGACTGCTTCTCTCTGCAGGGATGGCAGACTCTTAAATGACTCTTTTTGAAAGAAATGCTTTACGTTGTCCCACTGTGCATGTGTAATAGGGGAAACTACTAGGGAAGAATTTAATTCATTTATCCACCCATGCATCCACCCATGCATTTATCCATCTGTCTATCTATCTGTACATAACATGTATATACCAAGTGTGTACAGACTTACATACCTACCAATCTGTCTATAGTAAGTCTGTTCACATGGCATATATACATATACACAGACAAGTAATTATATAGATCATTTGCTGTATCCAGTACCTTGAATTTGCAAACACTTTTAATAATTTTATTAAATTTTTATTTAAATTGCCTAAAAAAATTATACATAGATGATGGATCAATACTAGAAAACTGAAATTTTACTATCCCTGAGTGAACGATCATCCTGCAGTTTCAGAGAAATGAAATTAAAACCTCTCTACTACAGAGATTTATACATAATTTCACATATCTATTTTACCAGAATATTAAACCTAGATTGTCAAGCTGTTTAAGTAGCTGTTTCTTAATTGTGAGAATATGGGACCTATGTTAATTTCCTTGTACACAAACTGAGATAAAAGTTCTAAACTGTATGTGTGTGTGTAAGAAAGAGTACGTAGTGTAGATGACAACCATTAAAGCTGGGTTAGAAATGTATTACCTCATTATAATACAGTTTAGAATTCAAAATAAGAGGTAGTCTGGAAATCCCTGTGGATGTTTTCAATTAAGTCATCAGCTGCCATACTAAAAAAATAAATTCTGCAGTTGTTGTTTTTTTTCCTCTTTCTTTCCATTCTCTGTGCTTGCACGATCTAAGCATTTTGAGTCTCCTACTGCATTTTTCTCAACTTCCTACCCAACCACAGAGACAGACTAGAGAAAGCTCTCAGGAAGGACCATGTAGGTATACAGGTAGACAAAAAGAGGATGAAGATGAATAGCTGGTAAAGGATAGGGACTGTTTAATGTTACATTTTAAGCTTATTGCATCTCCATTAAGAAATTATGTTGCAAAATTCAAAGAAGAAACTATGTTTCTCATAACTTATCTTGAGTTGCAGCAACATCTTGATTTTCTGGTTTCTGGGCTGCAAGTGAGGCTTGGACAATCAAATGTCTTACCCTGTAACCAGGTCCACAAGAATTAACTCCTGCACTTTTAACATTGATGGCACACTGTGTGGGAAAAGTCTGTTGTAGAATTAGGGCCCAGACATCAATATATGAGACTTTCTTTATTAAGAAAGCTATGGCTATGGCTATGTGGATCTAAAATGCTGAGGAAAAACAGCTTCTCATCTCGATTTCAGTACAGGGTTCACCATTTTCAGAGATGCTGTTAGCGGCTATATTTGCATCAAAACTACTGCACATAAAGCTCAGAATGTGCAGTGGTTGGTAAAATCACATTTTAAAACTCATCTGTACAAGTTACATCTAAGGCAAGCACTTTATCAGATGCCAGAGCATTTATTTCTTAATTATATTTTTCCAATTTGTGAAAAAACATTATCTCTTATTATCTAAAAATGTTGATTAGTAGTTATCTGAGAAAACCATGATCCAAAATGATAAGAAAGAACAGCCAGTGGCCTGAAATAATGTTAACCCACTTGATCTTATAAATCACATAATAAATATATGCTTTACTGTCCTTGAAGAATCCAGCCATCATAGCCAAAAATTTCATACCAAGTCTGAGCTTTTTAGTCCTTTATTGATCTTGTATCACAAAATCAAATGGAGCAAACTGATCTCCAGAGTTCAGAGAACTCTCTATTAACAGGTGCTTTTTCTTCTTAAATTAAATGATTTCAGCTTGATTGCTTTTGATCAGTCACTGAGTGATATTACACAGGGGGCAGACGTTGCAAAAACAAGGCAAGTCCTGGGGTATCAAATTCTGCTTTTCCTCCTTCTGCTTTTATGAGGATTTACCCATTTAGAAATATGAGATATTCATAAGCAACAAGAGAAACCCAAGTTATGGAGAGTTTCATTTCTCACTAAAAAATTGCTCTCAAGAATGCATAAGAAATTCATTAACTGAAAATTACCTAATCAATGCATTTAATTTTATACTTCATAGAGGTCCCTGTGTTAGGGATTTGGCCCACGTCTGTTATCAATGGTAAACGCAATGTTCTAGGGGGCAATTATTGGCTCCAAAGTGAAAGATGATTTTGAAGAATTTTTTTTTTAAAAGTAGAATCTATTAACAAGTTTCAAATATTTTCATCCTAAAGATTTTGTTTTTCTTGGTTTCCTTATCAGCATAAGGTGTCCCTCTTGTATCCAAATTAAAGCATATCAGAATTTACATATTTCTTCAATTTTGGCCTGGGTATGTCTGTGTGATTATGTCTGTAACACACACGCACAAAAAGAAAGAATGATCTTAATATTCTTCAGGGTGCTGTTGTATCCAGTTCTACTGTGGATTACAATCCATTCAGTATACGATGCCGGTGCTATAGTTGTTGAAGTTGCATTAAACAGTATGTGTGAACTGGGGAGTGCTGTGTCCTTTTACATCTGGTGCATATTAGGTTAGATACTCTATGTTTGGGGAATTTTATCTGAACTGGGTTTAAGAATGGGTCAACATACTGTTAACATATACATCTCTCTGACATTTAAACAGTTCCTTAATCTTTTAGGGTCTTTTTCCTTGATCTTGTAGGGGTGGGGTTTTTTTTCTTCCCTATCTGTGATTGTTTCATCCATGTGATGCAGATGATGCATGAGCTGAGGAAAGATACAAGTCAGACACTACATAGGGCAAACACAGTTTTGTGGTAAGGTAAGAAAAAATTATTCCCTGACAAGTGGCACAGCTGGCTAGACTTGTCAGTAACAAAATTATTATTTTCAATTGCTCTTTACGTTTTTTGCCCCTATGATGCAAAGATGGTTTTCAGTTCTGCAATTACACCAATCACAGATAATTTTAATAAGTTGAGATCATCCTTAGCAAGTTCAAAGGCCTCCTAAGCCCCATCCTAAGCCCAGGGGGAATATGCATTTTGTGGAACTGCAGAGAAGAACTCTTATGATGTTCTTAGTTTGTGTGCTTGGAGATGGAGTAAGTCAAATCAGTGATGGCTGGAAAGAGCAGCAAAAGATGCAAGTCTTTGTACAGTTGCTAAGTCCACAAAAATGATCTGGGAAGGGAGACAAGTTGCTCCAAACCTAGCACAGTACCGCAGAAATTAAAAGGAGACCTTTGGGGTTGCTGATGTGGAAAAGGAGAGATTTTCTTGGGGATGGTTTCATTCTGACATATGGGAGTGTAGGACTGGAGAGGGTTCTTCAGTTGGGCAATCCATTCATACATTTAACAAGCTCTACCTTTAGACTACTGAGCTTTGTCACACCTAGCCTTTTCCTAGAGGAAAACTTCTTTATATAACTGAAGTGCTCCTGTACTCTTAAGACAGAACAAGTCCATGGCACCACTTTCCAATCTGTCTGATGCTTTTAAGGTAAATGTAGACAAGATTGCAAGGTAGGATGTGTTTCCCTGCTATGACAGGCTGAGCTTATTAAAAGAATAAAGGGCAAGAAAGTGAAATATTTGAGTATGTTCTTGTTACAAGGGTCACTTGAAGCTTGGAATTGAAAATATGATCGTTGTATATATGGTTAATTTAGCTAAAACAATCCACTCAGAGAGCAGCTGGCGAGGACATGCTCTCTGTGGAAATTACAGAGCCTAATACTATTTTACTTAAAAAAAAAAAACAACAAACAAACCAACTTTACTATTTTTATGTACAATTATTTTTTTTAAAATGTTGTTATCGTTCTGTAAATACAAATTGCCATCTGCCTTTCCTATGGGTAAGTGAAAGCCTAATTGTACATTACAGAATAAATAGTTTAGGGATTAAATGGAAACTAAGGTAGCTGTTTAAGAAAAAGTTTACAGTTGGTCAAATCTGATAGCCTCTTAAATTATCTTAGCAAAACAATCTCAATCATTTCTGAAAAATGAGTGCTAGACAAACAAATAGTGTTAAAGAAAAAGCAGCCTGTGACAGAACTACATTTCTACTATCAGTGTTTGTTCTCTGTTACAATGAAAAAGACTTTCAGTTCTGCAGAATAAAAATGAATACATTTATCCAAAGAAAATGCTGGTATGTTCTTCATTTCAGTAAAAGGGATGACCAAACATGCTCTAGAGGTTCATAAATGTGCATACTTGTAGTACATTAATTTTTGCATAAGCAACTGTAGTTACAAAAACAGAGTACATGAGTGATGAAAATTATTATAACAGGGTTGAAATAATGATAGTTCATAAAATAATTCCTACTAAGAAGAAGCATGTTTCATATTCTGTTGGAAACTCTTGTGTTAAGATCTAATAACATCTAATTAACAATCATAGAATCATAGAATGTTATGGGTTGGAAGGGACCCCTAGAGGTCATCTAGTCCAACCCCCCCGCAGGAGCAGGGACACCGCTAACTAGATCAGGTTGCTCAGAGCCCCGTCCAACCTGGCCTTGAATGTTTCCAGGGATGGGGCCTCCACTACCTCTCTGGGCAACCTGTTCCAGTGTTTTACCAGTCTAAATTTTATCCTGGGGAACAAGCTGCGATCATAGTCAGAGGGGATTCTGATATTTAAACTGATTGCAGAGGAATTACAAAGATATAAATTACGAAAGTTATATGGATGTTGTTTGCATCCTACAGAGTGTAAGATATAAATACTAAAAAATGACTTTTTGGTAGGATTCAACACATAAAGTCAGATTGATCAATAGTTAAGTAAAAGGGATTTTTTTATGTGATGTTAAATTAATTGTAAAGTATATTTTTGCTAAACTCAGAGAAGAGCAGAGGTGTGTCTAGAAAGAAAACAAATAATAAAAACATGGATTGAGATTCACTTAAAGTATTGCCCAGAGGAACCTTTTTTACTTCAGCTGACAGAGTAATCCAAGGGAGTGGTTACTGAGAATGATTGTTCATTTAAGTGACTAGGATCTTCTATTGTCTAGCTTACAAATTTTGTTAAAAATATATTTACATAAATATTACCGTACCACGACAAATTATTTCGTGGTAGTCTTTTCCAATCAAAGGAAGTCTGGCCCTGACTTCCAACATGGGTGCAGATGGGGGAAAGGGTGACAGGATGCACTCATCCAAGTTTTTATTTTTAATCTGCATTGAGTGCTTACTTACATTTGGGCATTCAACCTAGAAATAATAATAGCATTTTCTCATTTCATATCAGCTTTCATATCAGCTGAATGTTTAGATGATGGTAGGTGGCTAAACTGGGGATTTGAGTGCCTAAATATTGATCCCTTATGTGAATTTTTAAGCTCTCTTAACAGCCAAAATCATATGTAATGTGGTTCTTATCTGAAAACATGGTTAATCAGGTGTCAGAATAAAAAAAAAAAACCAACAACAAAACCAAAAACTCAAACCCCAGACTCTATGTTTTCTTCTCCCCAGTCATTCTCTGAAGATTTGCAGTGTTCTATTTCCTATTATCATGTCTTGTCTTTATGCAACACTCACCAAACACTTACAATTATCCATAGCACAGCTTGGCCACAGGTGAATTTGCTTCCAGTACAGCTCTTATCATACAGAACAGTCTATCTGTGCTTATGTTCTTTATTTTTTTAGTTTGTGTATCTCTTAGAAAGAAAAAAAATCATTTGCTGATACCACCTAATTTCTCTCTTCCTCAGTTCCTGTCTTATTTATTATTCAGATCTGTTACTGTATTATTTAACAGTATGAAGTGCCTTTGAATACAATTTTTATGAAAGGTGCACTACTAAATACAGTTCTATTGTTTATCAGAATAATGTCTCCTATTTTTATGAACAATAGCTCTAAATGACAACTTCCTACATTAAAATATTAAAGTCATTAAAGCCACTTTATTTAATCTATGTGAACATTTTGCTTAATGCTTTTCAGTCCCTCCTCCTTTGTCTGTGTCAATGAATTGAGGTCAAGGAAAATACAAATCTTTCCTCACTCATAGGATATCTCTTCTTGATTTCATGCTGCCAATGGAACTTGCTCATGGTCCCTCATGTACCTAGTAGATACTACAATATCTGTCTTTGAATTATTTCTTTATTTTTTTTTTTTTTTTTCTTTTCTGAACAGCTTTTTTTTATCCATTCCTGGTAGGTCATGCTTATATTAAAGAAAAGCAGTTTGGGTAATAAATATATAATATGTGCCATAATAATTGGCAGTATTAGAAAGAATAATTAAATATTTGTATTAATGGATACCTCTGTCAATAGACCTATGAGTTCTGAACAGTAGCTAAAGCACAATTTAATTAAAACCCACAATTTATCTCAATAGATCAAAACAGGTGACTAGTAAAAATGAAAGTACAGTAAGCAAACACAAAAGTCTCATAAATGCAGTATTCCATTAACCACCAAGAGGTAGAATAGTGAGAATACTACTTCACATTTGGACTGAAAGCTCCTACAAGGATTCATGTACAGAGAGCATTATTCTAGCACCTCTGCTGACACGTTTTCTGCCATCAGGCTTCAGCTGGAGTTGCTCTTGCAGGTCTTAACATAGACCAAAGGGGAACATACATAAAATTTTAAGTTGCAACAATATTTGAAACCTCCTTTCTGGGCTGAACCTTAGTCTCATGCAGAGAACAAAAAGAGTATGAGGGCACTTTGGTGCTTCTCAGAATAAATTGTTAAAGGAAGCAATTTTAGAACAAGTCAATAAAATGTATTATAGCAAATGTTCTAGTCCACATGGTACATATCTAAGAGTTTCATCAATGGCTATTAAAAAAGTTTAGTAGATAAACTACTAGTTCAGGAAATCTCTAAATTACAGGTGGCAGTTGGGAAGGTGTCCTGAGAAAGTATGAAGATGGCATAATTGTTGCCTATATATCCTGACCTAAACTCCTTCCCATGGTAACCCTTAATAGTTACTCTGAAAAAAAGAGGAACAGGTCTATATGGGCCTGCAATATTATCCAGTACACCTGTACACGGTATAATATTTTCATACCTTTACTTATCCTTCCATAATTGTATCTGTAAATTATAAATAATCAAACTTTGTTTTTTAATTAGGATGGCTGATTTGTAATATTCTTGAATCTCTATCCTATGCTGTTGGTAATTAGATCCTGAAAAAATTAATCAGTAGCTTATTAAATCAAGCTGCTTGAAATTTATGCACTCTCTTCCTCTGTCTGCACTTCTCCCTCTACATTTTCCATGCCTTGCTGCACCATACCTTAGCTCAAACAAGAGACCTGGGAAGACTGTCATGCACTACCTAGCCTTGTGTGTAGTCTGTTCATTTAGAAACTTTTTTCAAAGGCTGGTGCAGCAAGTAGAAAGACCACAAAACTCAACAAAATCTCATTAAGTATTCTAATTACTTAATAGACATTTATGATGCCAAGAATTCCTGAAACTAAAGAGGATGGCTTTCAAAATGTCATGTTTTCCACTGTATTAATGATATATGTGGTCTCCATGATGAGAAGAAAGTAAGCTTCTATGATGAATTAAATGAGGTATGCATGGTACAGATGCAGTCTCATGCTCTTATCTGGTATGTGACATAGCAGGAGATGGATAAATTGTGAGTCATTATAGCCTAAGGCAGTATAAGTAGAAAAGCTGTGCTTTCACTGGAATAACTTTTCAAAAGGTGTATGAAGAAGAGACAGGAGGATTGTGTTTGAACACTGTGACAGAGAAGATACAGACTGACAGAACTCAGAAAGGCAAAGCCAGATTCCTGAATTAGCCCACTCCCTCAATGCTAAAGGACAAACTTTATTCTTAGTAGAATTTGGAACCACAATTTAGTGATATATTTGCTTTTCAACTACTCACTTTCTTATTTTACTATTATCAGAATTAAAACTTTCCTTTGCTGAAATAATAATTTAAAAAGAATAACATATTTTTAAGTATAATTGCTTCTTAAAGTGGACTCTGGTGATCATAAATCTATAATGGATGCCTGTAACTGGAATATTGGAACATTTTTGTCTGTAAAAGAAATTAAGTTATTCTGAAGGGAGGTAGTGTCATATGCTAGTATAAGTGGTAAAATCTTCAATAAGTTAGCATTTCCCCAATGAAGGAATAAGCCCTGGGGTGACAACCCATAACTCCATGTAATTGTCTATTGTCACAGCCATCAACATGTTTTTGAATAAATGTTTTTCTGCTCAGTACTGTTCATATTTTTTAGAGATATGCAAAATACATTAGAGTTTAGGATCTTCAGGGCATTTACATGCAAGAATACCTAATTGAAGAATCTCCAGTAGTCTTGATTATAAGACAGATATGGAGTTGCACTGCTTAACCAAGACAGGAGCAAGTCTTGATAGACCCAGACACAAAATTTCAATTTCTTAAATATGTTTAATTTTTAAAATTTAGATCCCATGGTATTGTGAAATGCCTCCTTAGATTTTTATTGCTAAATTAATCTTAAAATTTTTTTTGATGCATAAGTTTCCTGTCCACGCACATTTTCACTTGGTCCACGGCCCCTTAGGATAAGCAGCGAGCATGATGATTTGTCAATGTGCTTTTTGGTATAATGTTAAAGGTTGGCTCTGCTTAGACCTACAAGTCATTCTGGAGTGGGGAATCTGTGGACCCAAAGGTATCATTTTGACCTCTTTACACACAAACAAACATAGGTGAGTCATTTGTTGCAAATCAATCTGAAAATTATTGGTAGAACCAAGAATATAATTGATGAATCTTCATTCTTGAGTGTTAACCTGTATCACACTGACATTTAAACATGATACAAGTCTGATGACATATCAAAACCATTTGGCATTAGCTGCTGAAATTTTTGAGTCAGCTGTAGATGTTTTAAAGAAGAAAATGACAGAGGAGTTTATTAAAAATTGAGATGGATTTGATGGATAAGGATTATTGTTTGGCCTTTTCATTATGTTCCTCAAAGTTCTCTTTGAAGCAACTGTTTCCTTTCTGTCTGCCAGACATATCCCATGAAATGAAAATAAGTATGACAAGTGAGAAACCTCACACAGTCCTGCCATAAGTCTTGGAGAATGTTATCCGGAAGTTTCTTTCTTTTAGTTCTTTCTTTTAACCTTCAAAGGTTTATACAGAAGTACTAAACACTTTAAACGGAAATAAGATGGCTAGTATACATTTAATAGTTTCCATTTCTTGTGGATCACCTCAGGGTTATCCAAGTCTTCTGACATCTCAAGTCATAAAATATAGTTTTCTCTTCTTTTACACATGGATCACAAATGTGACCACTAGAAAAACAGATGTAATACCTTACATATGTATTGGATCTTTTACCCAAGGATCCATTACACTCCAAAGTAATCTGGCAATGGCATGCTTGGATCACTAATCTATCATTTTTTTTACAGTGTTGAAAAAGCTTATCTATTTTCTATTCCCTCATGTCTTTGTAATTTGTATAGTTAATTAGTTGAGTATGTTTTTGAGTCCCCCAGTTCATTATTGTAAATCAACTCCTCTATTAGCAACTCAACGTAATTTTGCACATTTTTTTTTCACGTAGCTGAGTCATTTTCTTGTCAGCTGTCAAACACAGGTGGCATGTACAGAGAAACATCTTTCTTGCCATGACAAGTTAGATTGCCTGTGCAATGCCAGATGTGTACAGCATATAATATGCTTCCAGGTTAGTGGTGATTCAGTATGAAAGTGCTAGCTTATTGCAAATAGTTATTAAAAACACAAAGAAATATTTTTTTTAAAATCCTAATATTTATATTTTACAGAGTGGCTATACAATTACTTTTTTTTTTTTTTACCCTCTAAAAAAGCAACTAGCATTTTCTAAGTGTCTTGGAGGTCAAAGGAGCTGTACAATTTTAGTATGAGCTGGAATCCATTGAATAATGTCTGAGTCCACTAATGAAAGATCATGAACATGATTATTTCTAAGTATAACCACATGTTCGAAATGCATACTTAGTGTGCTTTAAATATGAAGATATCCTTTATTTTTGCAATATCTCAAGCATAAAAACATCTAGAGGCATCATTTGAAAGGGGATTTGAAAACCTCTGGTACTCAAGCAAGGACACAACAGTATCTGTTCTCATTTTGCCAAAACCCCCTCTGATTTCAAAGTGTCTGCCCTTCCTATGCATGGTGAAAATATCAGTGGCATGGGCAAATACATCAGGATTTTTCATTTCATGTTCATTTTTGTGAGAAATGTTGCAGCATATGTTCATTCCCACCATACTGGTAAACTTGGTTCATGTGGATAAAAATTAGGTAGACCCTTAGGAAGAGAGTATAATTCAAGTACCTGAATTAAAATATTTTCAAATTCTAGACTGATCCTCAAAGTTACTTTGCAGTCTGTGAAATGAATAACACTGAGTTATTGCTATTAAAACAGGCTCAGAACCATATGGGCTTTTGATTTTTCCTGACTTCCCTCTTACATGATAAGAAGGAGTTCTGGCAGTTAGGTTCTTCTGTCTGGGTGCAGTAAATGTCTTTGAAAAAAATTCACATTTGTTGCTTTCACTTCTATTTTAAACTCCACACTTCAAAATGTTTTCAAAATTATTTCAATATGCAGTTGGACACTCATGTTACCTTCACAGCAATATTAAACCAATTTGTAAAGGAGACCTTCTGAATCCTTGTAAACCTAAGGCAGAACACTGGGAAAAGGTGAGAAAACATTATTGAACCTCATGCTGCCAGTAAAAGATTTTCCTTAAAATGTTATTTTGTTATAAACATTTCTACTAAGTTTCCATAGTACTAGATGCCCTATTCAACTTAGGTGCTTTGATTCACATCTGTTTGGTTGTAAGAACACACAGTCACTTTCTGACCAAAATTGATTACGACTTGATCTAACCACTCATCCAAGAGGGACAGAGCTAAGTAAGGTTAAGTCTACACAGACACCTGAATTCTCCCTTGGACTCTCTAAATTTCCTTAATTTAACTTACATCCATGTACAAAGTCACCAACTCATGTAGAAATTGAACTCCATAGTTGAAAATCTGCCATATAGATGTAATAAGTAGCCATGACCCTATCCAAGAGCCAAAGTGCTCCCTTTTCATACCACATGCATGTGAAAGTCAGTATTGGAGTCCAAACTTGTGGATAAAACTACATATTCTGCCAAGTCTTACTTTCCTCACCACCCTTGAAAAGCATCGAGGGAAAGGCTGTGTACTTCAGAACGCAGCCACAGTGCCTTCAGGCTGAGGAAGGTAGTAGTACTGTTATTCTGCTGCTCTGATGGCAGCTTCCTACTTATTTCCCACTATCCCCTCCCATCTGTTGGTATGAGCATTTATTAAGCTACATAACAGACCAGATTTGGGGAAGGAACCTGAATTAAGACTGTCTTGATGAATAAAAAATAATAACAAAAAAAGTATTCAGAAATTATGTTTGTACCAGCACATGGAGGGCAGGAGTGAGAATTCGATAGGTTGGTTGACCTTGATGCTGACTTATGCCAACTTAAAGAGATTGGAAAGCCATCCTTTAAATGTAGTTTTGTTAAGCAGGAAGAAAATGAAAGATGTCATTAGGCCAGGTATTCATTTCCTGTTTCATAGATGAGACAACACTGCTGACTCAAGAATGTGATGAATAACAACAAGGTCAAAAATTAGTGTAAGTACTACAAAAGCATGTGCCATGTGCACAGGCCTAACATGAGGAAAAAAAACCCCCAAACATTACTTGTAACCTTAATTGATTCAAGCTGTAGCTCTGCATCATGAAGCAGCACAAATGAGCTGATGAACTACAGCAAGGGTAATGACCACTTACACTGAATCCACTGCCCAGAGAGAAAGAGGCCAAGCCTTTGCACACAAAAAAGAAAGATTTTTCAAGGTTTGAAAAGATTTTCTTTACATCAGACTTTTCAGTTTCAAGCAAGAGGTTAATTTCAAAATAATAGACATTATTCTTCTCCGCTGGCAGCTGTATGTTTCTGAGAGTAACAGTTGAAATGCAAAGCTCCAGTGCCTTTAGGCTTTCTCCTCAGGTAGTGCAGCGTATACATTGCTTTTTGCTTAGGGTTTTTCACCTATTATTGTTAAATATGAATATCAGAAAGCACAGCTCTGTTGTCATATGAAAACAGACATTATAGAGCTTTTTGAAATAGTTTGGGTCAGGATCTCTGTGGCAGGTACACCGTGCTAATCTTTTTGTTCTGTGGCAAACCTTGTAGCTGGGTCTGAAGATACCTTAAAGGGTCTGAAAGAAGGTGCATATGAACCTTTCTTGCCTAAGGAAAGCAGCTGTAATGTCACCAATATTTCCAAAGGTTATATTTGTCGGTCATTTCACTGAATACCAGTTTTAACATTTAAGATGTACCTAGCAACACTCCACAGCTGTGGTAATATCAAAGCTGGAAGGCTCGATTAAGTTGTCATCATGACTGCTTCTTCTGAGACCTGGCTTAGCAAGTACAGCATCCATGTTATTATACCTTCAGGAATATTTTACCACGGCCTAATGAGACACATCATTGCTCTACAAATGTACATTCTTTTCTGGGATGGAAGTTAGGTACAGAAAAACCTAGCCACGTTATTACCAACATATGTATGGCAATGTAATGGTTTATTTGGATCCACCTTGAAAACATTATCCTGCACAAGAACGTATACAGATGCTGAGGAAACAGTAGTTCTGGGTTTACCTGGAGATATTTGGTGGATCATATATTACTGGATGACTAACAGCTTGATTCTGTTCCTCAGATCCCATTGTGCTGTAAAAGGCCTAATCCAAAGCCCACTGAAGCCTCTAGAAATAGGTGTCATTAATCAAAAGCATACTGTGGATCATGTCCTTACTTGAAATTTCTGCAAGATTCAGGATTTTACTCATACGAAACACATAGTTGATTAGCATCCATTTTTATCCTACTTTTCATATAAACTACATAGCAAGTAATGTAAAGTATAGTAGAAAGTCTACTACATTTCAGTTTTCAGATGTTCATGATGCTGTGGATAAACATCACCCAGATAAATTACTGCTAAATTCTTCCTTTGCAGCTCTGTTAAAAAAAATTATGTGTCACTGGCTGGAGATAACAGCAATTGTCTGTTATTTTTCTTGATTAATTTTTCCAGCTTGTGTTATACTGTCCTTTTTATCTATTACTTACATACCATATATTTTCTGACACATATTTCACTATACAGCTACAAATCACAACACATTTATCTAAACAAGACAGTATGAAAATGCAAAAGAGCTATTTATAAGCAACCAACCTGGAATCAGCATATGAAGGCTGCACAAGTTATCCCTGAAACCTACCAGTATAATATGTTGTAATAAATACTTTCTCAATAACTTGAAAAATAATCTATGTCTTGGTCCTATAAAAAGGTCAATAAAATAAAGTTACATACTGTTGCATCAACTCTAATCTCAAACTAAGTCTCTTGGAGGTTCACAGAAGAGAGAAAATGCTCTATAGGAGCAGACTGAGTAATTTGGCAGAAGTTTCGAACATCACTAAGCAATCTTATGGAATGAATGAGAAACTTCGTGGTGTGTTACTATTTGACATATAGATAGTATAATGCCTTATGGATGGTCCAAGAGGCATAGTAACAAATTTCAGGTATGCCACATGGACTTGCTTCTTCGAAATTCTTGATGGAGAGGGTTCAATGTTTATAATATTTCTGCAAAATTTACAGGCTCAGGTCAACTTTTTACCATATTTTCTTGATTGTTTCAACAATAACAAAAATATTCTGAAAAAATTCAAAATAATTTATACTATTTTCTTCAATACCTTTTCAATTTAAAGTAACTTTATACTGTAAATTTCCTTTCAACTTTATATATATATATAAAAAAAAAGTTGTGCTTTTTTAACTCACTGTTTTCCACTTAGTTGTTCTGCAATGAAAGTGAGGCACCAGTTATGGATACAGGTGTAATTCATAGCACATGGGTGATCTATAATCAGTAAAAACTATTTTGAAACTTGGTTTGTTGGAGTGTGGACAAATATGTGCTCCATTTTGCACCCTTGAAATATAAGGGGGAAGTGAGATGAAGGAAGCGTGATGATTCTGTTTTCTGTTTAGCCATTTCTATACATAAAAGGTATCTGAAGCTTGAAATTATGAAATAAGGAACTGCAAATACATGGCTCCCCAGAAAGCTTGTATTGTTAATAGGAAAGGTAGTCTAGGAACTGGTTTAGAATCAGACCTCAGATATGGACCGTACATGGTAGTACAGATCATTGTCATCTTTCTTGACATTTAAAAGTTATGTCATTTGTTCTATCCACCTCTTTCCCCATTTTCTAAATTAATTTGCTCTCATGGATTCTTGTGAGACTGCCACATAACTCAAATACTGCTTCAGAATACCTATTTTTTTTTCTAATTTGGGATTTTTCTGAGTAGACAGAAAGTACTCAAGACTATGGAACTTTCAATGTTTCTTGAAAAAAAAGTGAAAATAATCAGGATTTATGAAGGAATAGTTCAACCATGACAAGGCTGTCTGCATTATAAACTTACAATATCTGTATCACCTACTGTTTCCCTTGCTTCCATTCAACAAATATTGAGACCTGCCAAATATCTAACAGCTTCAGAGCCTAGCTCGTATGAGATGTCTACTGTCATTGTTGAAAACAAGGGTTTCTAATTTACTCATTCGAAAAGGAAAATATTTTGAGACGTGTAGGAGGAAAAATTCCTACACAGTTCCTTGGTTTTTATTGTTTAATTTTAATAATTTACTGTAACAAATTGAGCTGAGCATGTTGATAAGTAAAGAACAGTGAAAGTTCTCCAGAGTTTCAGGTTTGCTTTGAGCATATATACCCTGGAGGCTTTTCTCAGTCTCAGAGGGCTTTAGTGAATCAGAATTAATACAACAGGATCTAGGAAGAAATGTGTTTAATGAACTGAATCACAAAAAGAAAAACAGAAGATAAAATGCTATAATGTAATGTCCACAAAACCAATGGCATAAAATGCACGATAAAGATTACCCCTACAATATATTGGAACTTTTCCCATAGTAATTGAAGAAATATTTGTAGAGCTAGCCATGGGACTCTTAATCTGGAGAGAAGCCACAGACCTAAAGCCATCAGAAGCATGATAAAGTAGAGATGCTATCTGCTGTATCCTAAGAATCTAGTTCTCTGCATGCAGGTTAGTGTTTTGCATGATTATGCAAATGTGTGGTTGATACACGCACTACTACACAGGTGTGCCTTAGTCATAGGTGGGTGCATATCTGTAGAAATGCATAAGTTTCTCCAAGTGTGCAAGAACACCTTCAGGAGTTACATAGTTGTTCATCTGTAATTTGAGAATTGCACACAGTCTTCTATGCTGAGAGGGATTTTGGAGATAAAGACTCCCAAATTCATATGCTAGAACATTCATAGCCTGTGGACTTGAATGGTGTTATTTTTTGTTAGGTGTGGGTTGAATGTTTGCAGTATCAAGAGGTCTTTTGATTTCCCCTTCACAGAATCAAAAAATAGTTGAGGTTGGAAGGGACCTCTGGATGTGATCTGGTCCAAGCTCCTGCTTAAGAAGTCACTTAGAGCCAGTTACCCAGGGCCACGGTCAGACAGCTTTTGAATATCTTCAAGGAGGGAGACTCCACAACCACTCTGGGTAACCTATGCCAGTGCTCAGCCACCTGCACAGTAAAATAGCATTTTCTGATGTTCAGAGGGAACCATCTGTGTTTCAGTTTGCACCCATTGCCTCTTGTCCTATCACTGAACACTACATAAAACAGCCTGGTTCTGTCTTCTTTACACATCTCTCTGAGATATTTGTTAACATTAAAGAGATTTCTCCCCAAGCCTTCTCTTATCTAGGCTGAACAGTCCGAGTTCTTTCAGTCTTTCCTCATAGGAGAGATGCTTCAGTCTCTTAATCTTTGTGCCCCTTTGCTGGGCTCTCTCCAATGGCTGTCTTGCACTGAGGAACCCAGAACTGGACACAGTGTACTCCAGATGTACTTCCAGAGGGGAAGGATCACCTTGACCTGATGGCAACACTCCTAATGCAGCTGAGGACACCATTAGCCACCTTTGCCACAAGAGCACGTTGCTGGCTCACGCTCAACTTGGCGGCCACCATGAACCCCAGATCCTTTTCTGCAAAAGTGCTTTCCAGCTGGGTGGTCCTCAGCATATATTTGTGCATGAAATCCTTATTTAAGTGAAAGTAGACAACATCTGCTGCTCTCCTCTCATCTACCAAGCCAGTCATTTCATCACAGAAGGCTATCAGGTTGGTTAAGCATGACTTCCGCTTTGTGGATCCATGCTGATTACTCCAAATCACCTTCTTGTCCTTTATGTGACTAGAAATGGTTTCCAGGATTAGTTGTTGCATTAGCTTCCCAGGGACTGAGGTGAGGCTGACTGGTCTTTAGTTCCCTAGGTCCTTCTTCCTGCCCTTTTTTGAAGGTAGGAATGACCATTGCTTTCAACTCATTTGAAGAGCAAGTTGCTTGAAAAGGGAAGAAAGAGTGGAGGTCTATGAGTGACAGCAGTGTCTATCAGCTGCTCAAGCAAGACAGCTAAGCAGGGGTTAACAGAGGATTCAAATGCTTATACTTAGTCCTAGTGCCATATTAGATATGCTAGGGTCTCATGCCTGATACTCAGCTGTTTCTTCAAAGGATCTGTTTCTTGTGGGTCATATGTCATATAAGTTAGTCCCATGAAATTATTCTAGGGTCAAAAGTGTCACAAAATCCCTACAGTTAGGCATTTGAAACACTCCCCAGGTGTCTACCAAGTTATTATCTTTTTGAGCTTCCCAGAAGATGGGAAGTTTCACTACTTTACAGGCTGGACTACTTGAAAATGAACATATGATATGACATCCTTTTCTATGATTTTCCTTCTATGAAACTGGTTTTCTATGTCAGTCACCTAGGAGTTTTTTTTTTTTTTCTGAATGATATGAAATGTTTATATTAATATCAGAAGATTTACAAAACTCTACAGTTTCTAAGAATTACTCTGCAGCACGTATTCTACCTTCAAGGTATATTTTCACTTTTCCAATATTATACTGTTACAGAATATATATATTAATTCTAGCAGTATTTCATTTGGATAACCCCATCTGTTTTAAGTCTCACCATGCCCATTATATTATTTGAATTTAGTTGAGGTTGGAAGGGACCTCTGGATGTGATCTGGTCCAAGCTCCTGCTTAAGAAGTCACTTAGAGCCAGTTACCCAGGGCCACGGTCAGACAGCTTTTGAATATCTTCAAGGAGGGAGACTCCACAACCACTCTGGGTAACCTATGCCAGTGCTCAGCCACCTGCACAGTAAAATAGCATTTTCTGATGTTCAGAGGGAACCATCTGTGTTTCAGTTTGCACCCATTGCCTCTTGTCCTATCACTGAACACTACATAAAACAGCCTGGTTCTGTCTTCTTTACACATCTCTCTGAGATATTTGTTAACATTAAAGAGATTTCTCCCCAAGCCTTCTCTTATCTAGGCTGAACAGTCCGAGTTCTTTCAGTCTTTCCTCATAGGAGAGATGCTTCAGTCTCTTAATCTTTGTGCCCCTTTGCTGGGCTCTCTCCAATGGCTGTCTTGCACTGAGGAACCCAGAACTGGACACAGTGTACTCCAGATGTACTTCCAGAGGGGAAGGATCACCTTGACCTGATGGCAACACTCCTAATGCAGCTGAGGACACCATTAGCCACCTTTGCCACAAGAGCACGTTGCTGGCTCACGCTCAACTTGGCGGCCACCATGAACCCCAGATCCTTTTCTGCAAAAGTGCTTTCCAGCTGGGTGGTCCTCAGCATATATTTGTGCATGAAATCCTTATTTAAGTGAAAGTAGACAACATCTGCTGCTCTCCTCTCATCTACCAAGCCAGTCATTTCATCACAGAAGGCTATCAGGTTGGTTAAGCATGACTTCCGCTTTGTGGATCCATGCTGATTACTCCAAATCACCTTCTTGTCCTTTATGTGACTAGAAATGGTTTCCAGGATTAGTTGTTGCATTAGCTTCCCAGGGACTGAGGTGAGGCTGACTGGTCTTTAGTTCCCTAGGTCCTTCTTCCTGCCCTTTTTTGAAGGTAGGAATGACCATTGCTTTCAACTCATTTGAAGAGCAAGTTGCTTGAAAAGGGAAGAAAGAGTGGAGGTCTATGAGTGACAGCAGTGTCTATCAGCTGCTCAAGCAAGACAGCTAAGCAGGGGTTAACAGAGGATTCAAATGCTTATACTTAGTCCTAGTGCCATATTAGATATGCTAGGGTCTCATGCCTGATACTCAGCTGTTTCTTCAAAGGATCTGTTTCTTGTGGGTCATATGTCATATAAGTTAGTCCCATGAAATTATTCTAGGGTCAAAAGTGTCACAAAATCCCTACAGTTAGGCATTTGAAACACTCCCCAGGTGTCTACCAAGTTATTATCTTTTTGAGCTTCCCAGAAGATGGGAAGTTTCACTACTTTACAGGCTGGACTACTTGAAAATGAACATATGATATGACATCCTTTTCTATGATTTTCCTTCTATGAAACTGGTTTTCTATGTCAGTCACCTAGGAGTTTTTTTTTTTTTTCTGAATGATATGAAATGTTTATATTAATATCAGAAGATTTACAAAACTCTACAGTTTCTAAGAATTACTCTGCAGCACGTATTCTACCTTCAAGGTATATTTTCACTTTTCCAATATTATACTGTTACAGAATATATATATTAATTCTAGCAGTATTTCATTTGGATAACCCCATCTGTTTTAAGTCTCACCATGCCCATTATATTATTTGAATTTCTCCAGCAATTTAATACTGCCAATTTTGCTGACTAATAAATATCTTAATTTGCCTTGAGTCATCATGTTCTTGCTATTATAGATAGCAATTTCATACACATTGCACAATGTTGTTAAAATCTTCACACGGATAGCTCTTCACTGATGTTAACTATAAATTAGGCTTAAAATGATAATATGCTGCTATTCTAGGCTTTAAAAATTTAAATGGCCTTACTGATTGTATTGTGTGTTGATTTTATAGCAATTTATTTCAATTTAGAAAATTGCTTAGCCAAAAAATTTAAAATCAGCATGCAGAAAAAGAGAAACATATCCTAGCTTAATCAAGTTACCATTCTGCAAGTATGCCAGATTAATCTGCAGTTTCTTTATGTGGTTTCTTAGCTTTTACTTTGTACCTCTCATGCCTGTAGAAAGAGCAGGGTAGAGAAGCAGCATCAAGAATGTTAAATGGAGAAAATCAGTAATGCCAAAATGACCATCAATTTGTAATCAACAAATTAGAGCTCGGCATATAGTGAAAGTGACAGAGAAGCAGGCAGTGCTGAAACACACACATCAAGGTTATGCTCTGACAGCTCTGACAAGTGGCACCAGCCAGGACTCCCATCAATCAGGTATTCTCAGCAGAAGCTGCAAAGACTGAATTCATTTCGTGAAGTAATCACTATTCACTAGCCAGCAGAATGAAATTGTCTCATTTGTTTTTAGACATCACCTCACCTGATCTTTGAACCTAAAGCTGCTGCTGTTGTTAACAACATCTGTTATTGTACTCTGCTAACACCCAGTTGCAGCAGACTCATGTGTAGTGAATGCTCTGCAAATACCCTGCTGGAAATGACCCTTGCCCAAAATAGCCTGCAGCCTAATTTGAAATTAATTCAATCAGTGCATATGATAAATGAAGGAGGAAGAGCTATCTTGAATCTTGCTATGAGGACAAGTGATACATTATTCAATGTAGGTGAAACATAAGAGAAAAGTCACTTTAATCTGTAAACTTGTTGTGAATAATGGCTATTGAAAGAAAACGTGTAATGGGGTCAAAAAAAGTTATGTAAGTTAAGCACATAATAAACTGAAAAAAAAAGCTTCCAATCAGAAGCTTTCAGGGAGCTTGGTGAGATTGCAGAAATCATAAACTGTTTTTAAGATGAGAAGAAAATGTCTATATAATGAACCATCTGTGACTTGATTTGATACATTTGTGGACATTGCTTCTCTGGAGAGCATTTTGTTCAGTCTTTACTTCTGCACTTCTTCCTGAAATGCTTCTACATAGGCATTTAAACTGTCTTACAAGCTGAGGAGTTGTAGTTCAATGGTTGGATCTGTACTATTTAAGAATTACAATGACCTGGATCTTTGGGAATTTTTCAAGGGAAGCACTACCTTTTCATGTCTGCTTTTTTGACATTCAGCATAGCTCACACCTCTGACCAGATAAACCGAGTAGAATATTTTTAGTCATAGTGATATAGAATATGTACCCCACCTTGACCACTGGTGGTTGGTTTGGCATTATTACAATGCTATTTTGTTATTACAATATAGGGTGGAATTTACCTGGAGATATCAGTTTCTTGACTGTCTTCAATCTGGTTTAGTTTGCCAGAGCAAATCAAGCTTAAAACAGCAGCCAAACAGAATGAGAAGACCAATGGCTCAGCAATATAACAAGTTTCCCCAAAATCTATGGTAGCTACTTAAAAATTTTTCTTGTAGTTCACAGAAAGAAATTAGAAATGTGATGAATATGATTTCTTGCCTTTCATTTTCCTGAAATCACTGTCCTACCTTTAGATGGCAAGATGTGCTGTAGTGATGACCAGGTAGACCTGGTGACCACAGAGCAGCTCAAGTATTTGGGCATATGCAGAAGTTAATGGGTGTCTTTGAAGGATTAGCACCCAGTAGAATACCCAATTGGAGATTTGAGGATGCTGGTGCAGCTACAAAATAGTTGCATTTTTCTTCTATTTCAGTGCCACAGTTGGGACCCAACAAATATGGTTCTCATCTGTGTTCAGACAGGAAGCAATTCCATTATGGTTGTTTTTTTAAGGTTTATATGAGCAGAATATGTTCTCATTTGGGCATAGAGATACCAAAATAACTGGCCATGTTTTTATATATTTATCATAACTTGGTAATAAATAGAAAGGATGGACTAATCTTTTTTGAAATTTTACAAATTATGCAGAATATTCTACTTTTTGTAGAAAACATAGGGCTTGTATACATCTATTATTCCTGGAACAAGACCTTTATCTCTAATTCATGTGTGGATGATATTGTAGGACTTCATATGTTCATCCATGATTTCTTGGCATCTTTACTGCTTTCACCGAGCTGTGTAATATCTAGAAAGCCTGGAATTATCCATGTCTGAAAGTTACAGCAGAGTTTTAATAGGTTTTAGCATCCAGGATATGCTGAACCTATTGCACATGCATGTCATTAACTGAAATCCTGCATCGAAGTTTAGAAAAATCCAGAGTTCTTCAAGAACAGCAGAGCCATCGGAGTGGGTCTATATCAGAAGATTATGTGGATGGAGCATTGCAAGGGCCACAGTGCTGTTAAACTGTTATTCCTGATTAATCAAGGAAGATGAAGAATGGAGACAGTTTAAGTGAAAATGTAGAAAGGGGTGATGCTGATCTGCTGTTACCAGTCAGCAGAAGCCTTGAAATCCTGACAATCTGAACTACAAAACGTGAGTGACGCAGCTCTTCTGTGCTCTTCCTCTTCACTCCGAGCACATAGTGGAGAATTTCCTTTCTTGTTTGGCATTGGTATACAGAACCTGCACAGAACAGAGACAGCTTTTTCTTCCTGCAAGTCACCAGCTAAACAAAGCTCTTATGTATCCACTCTCATGACAGGTGAACTGCAGCAAACTAACTCTCAAAATAAGTGGGCGCTCCTACCCTCCTGCAAACTCAGGCTCATGTTGCAGTACACCATGCTGACATGGAGAGCTATGTCTGGGGTGATGATATTAGAAGCAGTTTTTTCATTTGGGGGGGTTTTGGTTCTGCCACTGGTAAGCTGGGTATCTTTAAACAAGACACTTGATTTTTCTGAAGCTTCCTCATCTTTATGAGGCCTCTTTAAAGTACTTTGAAATATACTAGCAAAAAGTCACATTTACATGCGTTTGCATGTGGGTATAGACTAATTAAAAAAGCTAGATAATAGTAATGACAAAAATAAATAATTTATACATGGCCTGAAAATATTAAGGATATTATTTAACTGTATATATAACCATTTGTGTGGTTTGTATGAAAAAATTAATTTCCTCTTATTGTGTTACGCAAATTGCTTGACTATTTTTAGAAAATTGATATAGCCACAATCTTTTTGCTATGTTTGGTCTCCCAAAGACATTAGGTACTTACATTTGGGTTCTGCCACCAGATGTGAGGTAAAACATAACAGGAATATGTATGTATGCGTGTGTGTGTAAGAATATACGTTAACATGAAGAAAGATGGTATTTTTCAAGATGTTTCTATAGGTCCTGCATCTCCTGCTAATATTAAATGAAAAAGTAAGCCAGAATAAAGTCTTTCAGATTCCTCCAAACTCTCTCCTCTTTCAACTCTCTGTATTTAAATTTCCTGTAAAATTTAGTTTGAATTAAAGCATTTCAGTTCTCCTCAGGGTAGGCTGTCTTCCTAACTCTTCAGTAAATAACTTCTTAGGAGTGGATAGTAGCAAAAAGCATGGTTAGGAGTTGTCTTAATCACCAGACAAAAATCCATCTCTTCCAGCTTTGATGCCTGTGGGTAACTGGGCGCTATTTTATTTGAGTTAAATTTCAATAACTTCCTACTGCCTTCTGCAAGCCCCTTCCTTTTACAGCCTGTGCTCCTGCTTTCCTCACAAATTTCGTGTAGGATGCCAAGGTACAGCCTTGAGGTTTTGACAATATTAATTGTATTCTTGTTGCTTACAAGTCCACCCCTATCTGGATAGTGCAGAGAAACTTAAAAAATCAGAATATTACTAATGATGGAGGAACTGCAGTGTAATGTTGTTTGTAAGCTGAGTTAAGAGCAAAATGGAACTAACAGGCTACAAAATATGGCTGAAGAAAACTAATAAGAGTTTTCCTAAAGAAAGGTCTGATACCTGTTTCCTTCATCTATGCAGTCCTTCCTTTCTAACTGCTCATAGAAAGGTGAAAGGAGGACACAGAGAACGCTATTTAGACTGACAGTATACACAGGAGGTAATAGAGTTGTTAATAACCCATTGTTTTACCACAGGTTGAAAAGTCAGTCTGGTATTTGGTGCAATAAGTCATTTCACAAACACTGAGGCAGACAGACAGACACAGAGGTAAGCCAGTCCATAGTCAGAGCTTGGCAGGGCATCACGGTACAGGAATTGGCATTCTGAGTATTTGGTTTGGCTACGTTATGCACCCCTACATGAAGGGAAAAGGATTTCTCCTCTTCCCCCTGCCCCAGAATGTCTTACATGCTATTGTTCCTTTCAAGACTCATATGTACTAAAGACATGCTCATTGTAATTTTTGAAATACCCTGTTGGTAAATGAGTTTTGCAGTATGGCACATATCCCACTCTTCTGATGCCTATTTCCTAACTAAATTGTTTTGTTCTGCCCAACCTATTGTTTCCTTCTTTTTCATTTCTGTTCAAAACAAATAACACTGCATTTAGAAAAGTGGTATTTTTGAACTGAAAACCAATTAACCTCATATGTGCTCTAGGGCTTACAGGATAGCATACATCCTGCTCTGTGTCTACAGATGGCTCTCATTTGGCTTCGCATACAACACACTGGATTTGGACATCCTGCACTCTCTGTTACTAGCTCAGTAAAATTAAAAAACTTGTCTTTTGTTCTGGCACTGGTTACAGCAGTTATGATGGTCAGCGTGTTGAAAAGATTCATGAGAAAGGAGCAGAATAACTCGAAATTTACCAAAAATTGTAGGGGCAAAGATTGTAGCCAGATTGTACTGGATTCCCTCTCTGGGGCAAAAGAAGGGGCTAAGACATCTTATTGCATGTGTGGGTGATCTATACACAGAGACAACCACAATGAGTTCAGGATGTTTGCTCAGCGTTAATGCCACCTCTATATACAAAAGCTGTGAAGATGCCACAAAAGCCGACGTTACCTCACTAACATGAAGGAAAAGACTGAACATCGCAGCTCTTCAGAAAGTGATGAACCTGCCATTGTAATTTATATTTCTGCCCTATTCAGGTTTCTGTTGTAGCATAGTCCCCTCTTACCATTATACAGTGCAAGCCAAGGCTAGAAGTGAAATCATGAATGTTGGCATACCTCAGAGAGGGGGCGTGAAGCATGAAAGACAATCAAAATAACTCTTGCATTTAGAGTGGAACAATTTTTATATGGCACTGAGTTCACTTGGTGGAAAATGCTGTAACTGGAGACTGAAATCAGGCATAGACACAGCATCTGTGTTTCTGTGTTTGTTTTAAATCAAAACAGTTTTTCTAAAGAAAAAACTTTTTCTTTTTTACATTGAAATACTTCATTTTGGCAGTATAGAAGCATTTAAGCAATATTCAAAACTTGAAATACCTGGTGTTTCAATTTTGAATTACATCTTATCTATTTCATATTTACATTTGTAAATTAGAAAAAAAAAAGCCCCAATAGGTTTCAAGATCCCCCAAATAATCCAAGAACACCCCAAAAATCAATTTACAGTGTTTTTTGCATTTCTTTTGCCAACACCTTGCAAAATGTCCTTTTTAGTCTTCCTCCTCCCCCACCCTCCCATCCTGCAGATTTCTTGGTTTCACTCAAAAAAACCCAGTCCACTTTTACTACTAATAGCTTTGCTTATTTTGTAATAGGACTGAAATACCAGCAGCATTATAAAGAATGAATCTAGTACATTAATACAACAAAATCTCTTTCACCAACTCCCAAGAGCTTCATTCACTTTTATGGAACAATGTTCAGAGCAGAAGTTTATCTTCACCCTCTTTGACTCAAACACAATGGGAAACTGCTACTGTCAAGGCCACCTAAACAGACCACCTGATGACACCAGTCACTAGTTCACAGCAAGGGTAGTAACACAGTGTTCTGCAGCAGTCCCATGCTGAGATATATCTCAGCTTTCCTTTTCTGCTGATTTCTTCCCATGCCTGTTATAATTATATATTTTGTAATCATGCAAATGCATCTTCTTTTTTAAAATGTGATAGCAAATAATGTCTACTTACAGTGCCACCAAGCTGTTAGGAGTATGCAGTTAGTTATGATTCACATCAAAACCAAAATATGTTCAGGTATCTGCAGTAGAAGATAAACTAACTACTCCATATGTGCAAAAGAGTCCTAGAAGTTCACAAGGATCATATATCTTTTAAATTTGTCAAAATTAAACCACAATAATTTTTTTTATGGAGGAAATAGTCCTCTGATAGATGCCTTTTTTTGAAAAAAAATCTGCATTGCAAAATATGTTTGGGGATTATTCCCCTAGAGAAACCTTTGTGTTTTCCTAAAAGCACAATGAAACTTCAGTAACTGCAGAATGTGATTTTTTCCCTCTTCTGTTTTCATTGTAGATGTTCTTCCCAGTGATAGACTGCTACTTGCCTCCATATCAAGCTTCTACTGGTTTCTGTTCCCTAGGTAGTCCCACAAAGATCACAAGCCTCCAGCATCTACCATCCTGTTAGTGACACAGGAGAAATCTTTATTCCCCTTCTCCACAGACCCAGCTTGCCACAGGTTGAATACATGCCCTTCAGATGTATCCATCTCTCAGGGAAATGTCTTTTAGCTTCTTAGACCAGACACTAAAATGATAGTCCCCACCTCTTCCCTCCATATCAACGTGAAGGCAGAACTGCAATTAAGGCTTGTCAGGTCCTACCTTTCAAGCATCCGTGATTATGTTTGGAACAAACAGACCTATTTTCTGTTCACCCAGGAATTGCATACAGCAGTCAGAGGAAAAAGGGTTTAAACTATTAGGTCAATTGCCTGCAGCTTGTCACCTGCTCAGAGTTTAAATGAGCACAGCTGTCTCAAAAGCACCCCAAGGAAATTATGTTTGTCTCTTTTTCTGATAAGCTACTCTTCTTCACCCATTTTTTTTCTTTGTGATGGGGCACTCAAATGATTAATTTTGTTCCATCTTTTACTCTGGATTTAGCAAAATTAGTCTGCAGTCTTTCTGGAAACATGTAAGTCAGACCACTGAGGAACAGGAACCCGATATTCTCATTTAGCTATCGGTTTCCTACTTGCTCTCCCTAACAATTTCTGTCATATGTTATGCACTCAGGCAAAACATTATACAGCAGATAAATTGAGGTATGCACATACACCACACACAAATTAATGCTTTGTCTCCCCCATCATCTCATCTTAATTTTTTCCTGTATACATTCTAAGCACATCCCTACACAAAAAGCCTTCCCCAGTTAGGTTCAGCAAAATCCCTGTAAAACTGCCTGAGCTGTTCCTGCATCTTCTTGAACTTTGGAGGCTGTTTTGGTACAATGGTGTTATTAAAAAGAGAGTTTTTGAAAAGGTGTGAGCTTTAATTAAAAGCAGAGAACTGTTCTCCATATCGTGCATTATTTCAGTCTTTTGAAAATCCCTTTGTTTATCCACAGAATTCTGGGTATTTCTCAGCATTTTGTTTGGTTTACTTTAAAATGAATAGTAAAGTTTATTTTAAAAATATATATTCATGTTTTTATTGAATTTGCTACCACAAAAAAAGTTTTATTTGGATTTTTTATAAACTCATTTTCATTTTTTATTCCTATACAATAGTGCCTCCTTTTAGTATTCTCCTAAACCAAATGGATTATAGACTAATAGCTACTTCCATATTCCTCCTTGCAACTTAATACAAAATGCAAAATGAAATATACTAAGTGAATCCCACTTTAATTTAAATCATATCTCTGCAGATTTGTGAAGTCCTTTATTTTTCTGTGGTTTGTTGACTGATAAAGAGTATTTCTCATGTATGTGATGTCTCCTATTTATAGTCTTTGAGTCAGACTAAAGTGTAAGTAGAAGTGCTTTGCTTAATAGCAACATACTCTCCATACAAGTTAGATGGAAATGCAGAGACATCTCTGAAGACAGAGGTAATGTCTAGAAAACATCGAGATATTTGTCTCTTTTTGAGCACCTGATGCTGAAAAAAAAAAATGAATGTGGCAACCTTAAAATGCTGCAGGGTTTTTCTCATCTGAGACGAGATGTGTTCCTTCCCATGTTCAGGTCCGTATCTGAACTAACTACAGCTCAGTCTAGAGATGAATGGAAGTTGCCCCTGTATACAGCTCTCCAGCCTTTGGCTGAAATAACACCTTAATTTGTACTTTTCTAACAGTTTTTTGCTTATTTTCTTGCACACAACTTGGTCTAATATTACATGGAAGATGTGATGCCCTCCAAGTTTATACAAAGATGGTCTGTTCCCACAAAAGTGAATTGATTTCCGTCTTTGTAAAAGTGACTCATTGGAATGTTTTTCAGTTCCAAAGGCAACTAGATTGTGCATTGTGAAACAAAACCTTATGCTTTTTACCATTATTGGTACTCTTTTATTCCTTCCTTTACACTCAGTGGACAAATGGAATTCACCTGTGTCATATTTTGTTCCAAAATTATAAGTTTTCATTTCAAAAAAATGTGGGTCTAGCACTTCCCTTTGTTATGCAAACCTTAAAACCACCAGATAATTTTAAGGAATTATATTTTCTCAGCGTCTGCAACAATATATACCAATATTTTTGATAAGCATGAACAACCTTCGTGGGAATTACTAATCTTATCAATGTTAATCTTTGTCTTAAGAACATGCAGCTAGATATGATTATTGCCTGATGTTTTTGTGTAGCAAGCCTATGATGTAATATGGCCTTGTCAGTACAAGAATATATAACTAGATGGAGGCCATAAAGATATACTGGTTTTGCTGCAATGCATTTTGTATAAAAATAAACAGTAGAGGAACTACTGCATTAATCATTGTTAGTTTTTAACTAGATTAAAAAAAATTGAAAAATTATCCAACATTTTCGTGGTGCCACTAGTATTAAAAAAAAGCATTGACACTGACACTTCCCATGTGTGTTTAACTTCTACTTGCTTCAGTCTACAGAATTTATGAAGGTGGTATAGCAGCAGAATGTGAAAGCTATAGCTGATTGTGGAAGTTAAGAGTTCATAGTCAGCGTTTGTACCTTGTTTTATTTTTTATTTAAAGCAAAGACCCTAACACTATAAAAATCTGTCCGAGGGACAGAAAGAGAGAGATTGAGATTTGATGATTCCTGTCCTTATCTTATGGTTTTCATAGGATTTTTGCTTGTACCGTAGTTCCCTTTGGCATCTTCTCAGACAAAAATCTATTTAAATGTGCATCAGCTCCAGAAATACTGGTTCAATTTCAGTCATAAATCTGCATTTCATGGTCTCTTTTTCTTCCTATAGAATAACAGTAATACTACACCAAATTGCTTCCTTTGTTTGTGGGAGACCTGGGATCTATGTCTCACAAGGAACATGGAACGAGGGAAATCACATCATGTCTTTTCTTTGTGAAACAGCTGGACCGATGTTAGCATCACTTCTGTTGAGACCTTTGCAGGTTTAATTACCATAATGTTGAAGTGGATCTGCTTATAAAAAACCCCATCCATATCAGTACTCCCAGCCAGGCCACTGGATGCACTTTTCCTTAAGGGACTACCTCAAGCATTCTGAACAATTTTAAAGTGCAGATTTTGCTCACATTATATGATGTCTGAATTCAGTGGAACTTCACAGGTGTAAGTGATCCCTGACTTTGACCCTTAAGTCCTCTTGGACACTATGGCTTTTTGCAATGTCTGTGTTTTTATGAAAAAAATACCACTGTTCCTTCAGTAAGGTTTCTACATGTAAATAGAACATTTTAAAGAAAAGTAAACTGTAGATTTATCGTGCTTACTATCTGAGAAACTTCTGTATTTATTTATACTTTATTGGTTTTGATTGATATAAAGGAAAATAGTTTTTAATCTTACTTTTCATATTTAAGAAAACAAACACAGACCACAGATGTATTTATTGTAATTTCTTAAGAGGTACATATTTTTACCTCAAATGCTACAAAATGTTGGGAAATCAAAACAAGTTTCTGGCACAATCTCATCCTTGTGGTAGAAAGCATATTTTCATACAAACAACAGATTCCTCAGATACACTTTTTTCTGATGTTTCCAGTTGATGTAGACTTCTTTGTGGTTGTATGCAGCTTTCCTAAGTAAACAAATCATAAAAATGTTAACTAGTACTTTGAGTTTCCTTTTCTGAATTCCATCAATTGTGTGATAAATCCATGTCCCAAATGGAAAGACAGGCAGGCAGACTCAGGGGCTTGCATTCTTTTAATAATTGAAAAGAGATGCTCTGCCTTGCCTAAAGCGGTGGGGACACAGAGGGCTACAAAGATTTGTAACGTGTCAATACCTCTTTCATGTACCTACAATAAGCTTTTTATTCTGTTTCTGTTTCCGGACTAATCAAGTTATATACCTTTTGCTTTGGTGTATATCAGGTACATACTAGGTTGTTCCTGACTTCAAAAATAGAAGTCCTTCAGAAAATGCTCCATGTTCTGAGGCAGTGATTGCTTTCAACCTCTTCTGCTTGTAGGACACAAACCCCGAAAGTTCTTTCTCTCCAAACTTCATTTCTCATTATGCTTTGGAAATATATGTCCCCTTTGCTGAAATATGAGTTGACACAGAAGTGAATCTGTAGCTGAAAAATAAAATAACAATAACAAAGAGAAACCATATACAACTGCCGGAACAAAGGAAGAAGTGTGAGGAGGAAGGTGACATTTAGAACTCTACCTGTATAACCAAATGTTTGTTTGGACGTTGGAAATGGCATGTACAAATGGTGAAGCTAAAGGAATGAACAGCAAGCCTGGATAAATGAGGAACTGCAAATGTCCTACAAAATAGCAGAGAAGAAACCCGGGGTGACCCTTCTGCCTGTCACCTCTGTGAGTGGCTTGGTATTGCTCTGGATGCTCCTGATGGACCACCACAGAGCTGTCCAGGGAGCCACACCATGATGATTAGAAGTTGTATCTCCTTTCTTTCTTCGTTGTCCCCCTGACAACAGGTGCCACAGGGTGATGTTTTCTTCCCTCTGCTAAAACATGGATATGTGGACATCATGGGTTTTTCAGCTATATTACTGTGGAGACTGATCTCCTGCAGAAGGGGCAGTAGACAGCAGGGAGTGATAACTTTTAAAATTAGTACATAGATATTAGCTTGATTTTATCATTTAGTACCCAGAGAGTTCACAGAGGAGAAAACAGTGCTAAAACTTACAGTCTTCCCATTACTTTCGATATCCAGCTCTATATTAATTAAACAAGGCTATATATAAATCGGTGAAGGTATGTGAATTAATATATAATGATTTTAAAAGCCAGTCTTCTTTTCTAAAAAAACCCAACAAAAGTATCATTAAAGCAAACAAATGCCTTTTGAAGCAGGTGGCTTATTTTTAACAATGTGCATTGGCAGTATGAGGCAAAAAAATCCCTATGTTCTAAACCAGGCTGAATGAAACCAGTCCTAATTGCATGTATTCAGCAATTAGAGGTAGTTTCTACTAAAGTAACAATAATGCACATGAACATAATATTTCAAACTGAAAGAGAAATAAGCAGAAATCTGCACAGAGCACTCAGAAAAAAGGCAGAAAAAGCTTTACAAGCAGTCTGGTAACCTACTTGCTAGATTACCTGCTTTTATTTGAATAAAAAGTAAACTGGACGTGAAATGTAAAGACAGGACTTTGGAGACACCGTTCATGTCTTTAGATAATGATGCAGCAAACTGCCAGCAGTTGTTCAGGACTGGCTCAAGCACAACTCTCAAGTATGAATATATTAAGTAATCAGTCGCAAGGACCTGTGTGACTAATATTGTCTGCTATAAAATTTAGGAACACAAACCTGACCTGTAATGAAATGTGATGAAGTGGGGATTTCTTGGAACTTCATTTTGCCCCTGAATAAATCAGCAGAAGACAGGAAATTAGATGTCTCTGAAATAAAAAAATGAAACCGACTTGATGATCATAACCACAAAAATCCTGTCATATCTATTTTGGACATATTAAAGAGACTTCTGACCAAAACAAAAAAAAAAAAAAGAAAATTAAAAAAATAAAGTATTTTCTAATAGGATTTCTAAATATTAACTTACAGAACAGAATTAGAGGAAACACTGACTAGAAAAGACCAAAGACCAAATTATTACCAGAATTACCCTGGGGCCTTTGCTCATGACTATGACAGATCACCTCAGATTTCTACTGTTAAACCTAACCAACGCCTAACAGACTTCTTAATTAACTTGAGCAGGCAAGTGTGCTTTTGATCATGCCCTTAATTTTAGTTTTTGCTAGACATGCAAATATACCCACACTTTCAAATGAGTTGATAGTTATGTCTCAACATGGTGGATCTGACCTTTGATTTGTTACTAAATGTTATATTAATAATACCTTATTGATTCAGCTTTTTGACTTTGAAATTAAGGAATCTAATGTGTATTTAAGCTCCAACTTTTTGCCTTACAAAAGGAGGCAGAACAGTGTTTGTTTTCTACTTCTGGAAATAGAGTTTGTTTCCAGGCAAGGACACCTAAATGAAATTACATCTCTTCTCTTAGAATTTCTTTGTCTAATATTTAAAAGACAAAACCAACCAAAACAAAAATGAAGTTGTAGGGAAGAGCTTTTATAGGCAAGGAGAGGAAATAGGCTGAAAAAATTGGCTCATGGTAGTGGGAGCTTCTGGAGTATGGTAGTTACCTCTTTACACCAGAAGGGTTGCTGCACTTCATCACACCTAAGTTTAAGGCAATAGTACTTTTATAGTGATTTAGGATCCAAAAAGTAAAAGCAATATATTATATTATATATATATAATATAATATATATATTACTATATATATTTTTAATATATATATTATATATATATATTACTTTTCATTCAGTGCAATCTACAGAAAAATAACGACCAGAGTAAATATCAGATAAGAATCCTCCCCACCCCACCCATCCCCAATCCCTCTGGCTTTTATTAGAATAAATGTTAGTTTAATTAATTTATTTTGAGCATTTGCTCACTTTTTCAGAAAGACACGGTTTCCAACACTTTTCAGTAGGTGTCCAGTCTGACATTTCTGTATAGTGTCTCCCAGGAATAATAAAATCTTTTCCATGCCTGCAGGCTCCATTATCTGCCTTACTTTTCCCCCCCATTTGGAATCATTACCTTGAGTGACTCACAAGGTCTTAATAACACTGAAAGTTAAGAGAGCCTGTATTAAAATGTAGTGACCCTCAACTTCTCTGCTTGGCTAAGTGACAGGAATAATAGCTGGTTACATGGAAAGCATTATTACTGATTTGCATCTCCTGCTAGCTCAGATTTGATTTCAGAAAACCTGAAATGCTTAGGGCCAAACCCTTCCTTGGCTCACATCCTCTTCTGACACAGTGCTTCACTTGAAGAGTGGTCCCTTTCAAATCAGAGCCAAATTCAGTGGGACTTACAGTGAACACTGAGCAGCTTCCTATGTCTTCGGTAGGGGAAGACATCTGATCCGATCGGTGGAGGATTTCACCAGAGTAGGTGCTGGGTGGTGGTAGGCACCCTGGCCAGGGAGCAAATACCACATTGACGCAGTAGCTGCCTCCTACAGGAAGCAGCAGTGAGGGATAGACACAGCTGGCCAATATGCAGTGGGCTGGCATGGATGCACCTCACTGGATAACACAAACATGGTTCCTTGCCTGTTTGAGTTTGGGAATCTATTTATGCCAGGTTTCCTTGGAACAGGGGTGAAAATCAATTTCCTGTCTCATTAACACATCTTGTGCATCAGAGAGAACAGAGTTGCTAGCTTCAGATGGATGGAGATACACTGAAGTTATCTCTACTAACAGATTAATGCTTTTTCTTAATGATGTTACGAAGGCTTAATATAATATGCATATATTGTACTGTTTTTAAATTCTAATAAATACAGTATTAATGTTATTTTGATTGCCAGTTATCTCTCAGAAAGTGATTTACTCAAATTCATTGCAGGTTTAACACTATGCAAACTCTTTAAATTACAGGCATTTACTTTGCTTCAAGTGAAAATTAAATACATTCTAAAATACGTTGATATTGTGGAAATTAGGTTCTGAGACCAAAGAAAAGGAGTATGTGCAAAGTTTTTCTCAGGTAAATCATTATTATAGAATTGTTCTGCAAGGTACAGTGTATAGTAATAACCAATCTCCAGAGCTTTACCTTATTTAAATTGGTCACCTGCTAAAGGGCCTGGGCTTGATTTGTGGGCCATATTAGGTGAATAACACAGTATTGGTTTATGGCAAACGCATTTTTTAGCTGTTATGGGGTATATTGCGTACAACTCTTTGGTGCTGACTTATGGGCCTTGACAACACACATCAGGCTGTTTAAATCATTAGAGTGTTATTTTTCTTCCCCTGAGGAATCATAAAGGGAAGCCCTGCTAACCTGTTGGCTCCCCTCTGCCCTCCTTTCCCCCTTTGTTGTATGAAACCTTAAATATGTAGATGGGATTCCTGGAGTTTGGCTGGTTTCAGAGCAGCCTGGGGACTGATTTAGTTGAGCTGCCCAAAGCCCATAAACTCAGGACAATTGGATGGAAACAGGAGGCCAAGTTCAAGGGTAGAAAGCTGGGTGAAAAAGCCTGATGATTTGAGTATCCGAGGCTTACAGGAGGAACACTTTCCTCCTCAGTCATAAAAAGTAAGGGGAGGCATGATGCCTCAGTGTTATGGCTGCTGAAACAAAAGGACAAAAGGTAACTCAAGTTTGAGAATGTAGCATGGATTTAATTGTGTATTGTTGCAGTGGGGGCTGAGTTTTGAGATCCTGCCAAGAACTCTGGTAAGTATGATTGGGATGGGGCAAAGTTTTTGCATCACTGTAGTGTTATGCATAACTGTAAGGGCAATCCCTGTCCTTACATTAAGCCTAGGAAGACTGAAAAAAACTGTGGATAATGGCAGATTCAGAAGGCAGTGAGACAAAAAAGGAAAAGCCAGAGTCATATAAAATGAAGTAAGATTCAGGGCTTTCCTGGAAAACAGTAGAAACACCAGTAAACATACAGATTCAAAAGTATTGGAGAAGAAAATCCTTGAGGCAATAAAAATGTCCCCAAATCCCCAAACTTATCACCTGCACTATAAAAACAGCACAATAATATTGAATATTGCTGCTTTTATAAATTATGAGTTTGAATTTATTGGCAAATTTTAACTGAGGAGATGACATTGGATGCTTTAATTTTCTCTGCATTTTCAGTCTACTATCACTGTTGAAGCATATAAGAACAGTGGTACTCGCCTTCAGATGAACAAGACACAGAGAAGACAACCGCTCTCTAGAGACATCTCTTTAATCTGATTCACTTCTGATTATTTTTCATTCTACCTGGAGTAGGTGAAAACAGAAAAAGACCTAAACTCCTTGAAAAATTTTATACTTTTCAAAGTTGTATCTTGGTCCTCAGGTTTTAAAGTAGAGAGTTGTGAATTTTTCTTGACGTCATTTGAAAAATAATATGGAGGATGGATATTCTGTGCTTGCTTCTTTGATTTTCCTTTAGGCTACTGAGAGCAGTGTACTAAATGCTTTCTAAATTGTTTTTCCCTTTTGTGTTCTCTTTTTGCTTTTTTCCCTTTTTTACATGAGCTGCTCTATAAGTTTTGCTAAATATTATCAGCTTCTGAAAGATTCCCAAAAGTCAGAGTTAAATGTCACTTTTGCCAAATTTTCCCAAAGAGGGGAGAAAAAATAAAATTCAGTGACTCCAGATGTCTGTGATTTTTCAGATGTAAGAAGTCCTCATTTCCTCATGCGACAAACTTGGACCAGGGCTCTGTAAAGGGCAACCTCCTGTTCAGAAAGACTTTCTTTTAGTGTTTGAAAGGCCTGATTTGCCTGATAAATGAAACTGTGAATTGTAGTCATTGTCTAGGATTGTACATCTGCTGGGTAGGCTAGTTATCCTTGAATGTTGAAGATAAGAGGCATGTTGAACTTTCTTCTGCACTGTGCGAAGTGTCAAATTTTAGTTTCATAGACAGCGTTCATAACATCAGCAGCTTATGTTGCTGAAGAGACATGTAATTTTGTGACTTTATGTGGATGATTTTAAAGTATATTATCAAGTGAATGTTTCTTAGGTTTAAAAGGAGTTTAGATGTAAGGGAAAGATGAATCAATTTTTTGCAATGCTACTTGAGGACTTCAAATGCAATTCTGATTTCAAAGGAGCTGAATGAATGTTTTCAAAAGTTCCTGTCTTTCCTCAGTGTAGAAGCCTTTGGGACATTTAGGAAGCAATAAAATTCTCAAAAAACTTGAAATTTTCAGGAGAACTCCTGTTGAAGACAATTTTATTACAAAATTTTATTTTTTTTCTTATTTAATTAACAATGTATACACAACTGAGATTACTTTCCCAGTGCTCTCCCTCAGTTTTTGTATTCACACATGGAATCTTGCTTTCTTCTTTCATACATGCAAATCCATACTCAAACACACCATGTCTGATGAACTGGTTTAAATGAAATCATTCCCTTACATAAACATTTCTACCAGTACTAAAGCTAGATATATTCAGGTTCTGAAATGTAGAATTTCCCTTTCTTACCTTACGTGCCCAATTTTTACATATTTCTGAAATTCTGGGAACCAGTCAGAACTTGAATTGTGCTGTGAATTTTTCTGCCAAACTTTGCTGACTCTGGATCTTTGTATGAGCTTGGGATAAACATTCATATTTTAGGGATTTAATCCAGCTAAGCCTGACTTTCCAACCTTTTGATGAATACTTCATAGCTATTAGGCATTCTGCTGTATAGTAAGAAACATTACTTCTTATAAGTAAGATGCCAACAGGTCGTTACTGCTGAAGTTTTGTGACAATAAATACTGGTCAATATACTGATAGCATCACCAAAGTTTCCAGGGCATTTTATTTAGCTTTTGCTATCAAAGGTGTTGATTGAAATCAATACTTCCATATCCATTTGTATAGGCAGGTGAGTTGTGCTAATTAATGACACATTTTCAACTATGATCTTTTTTATAACTATGGAGGTGGAGAGTCTCAGGAATTAAAGAAGTGAGAAATGCTTGGGAAAACAAAGAAATTCATGTTTGCCATCATCATCTTTCAGGAAGTATGATCTTTGTGGATTTCCTCACTGAGGACAAAAGGAAGTGCCTCTCAGTGCCTAAAGGGTATCTATCCCCCTCCTAAAAGTTTTGTTGTCAATGCTCAAAACCAGGTTTGCTATGGTGTAGCCATGTAACCTTGGATCTGACCACTGGGAAAACAGAGGCAGTGAGAAGAGCTAAGGGAAGCCTTGCTTGTAAATCATCATCCTTGCTTGGATGATGATTTACACCCTTAGTCCCTGCCTCAGCTACATCACATCTGTGACTGTGCCTTGCATCTCCCTGGCCCTGACCCATCCTTCCCGAGCTGGCTCCCTGGCTTGACCTGGGACCTACATCATCTCTATGGACCTCCCTGGCCAGCTGTGCTGTGGCCAACCCTGGTCATCAGCACCAGACCTGCTCTCCTCTGCTTTTTTTTTTTTTTTGGATAGGCTGGGAATGACAGGGAGGGCAGTGCCTTGCCTTGCTGTCACTGGATCCCAGCTTGCTTTCCATTACAAAGCCGCCCTCTCTTGCTCCTGAGAGTGCATGTCTTGAAAGCTACCAGGCCTTCTTAGATAAAGTTTGTAATCAGTAGGGTTTTTTCACATTCTGAGGTTATATAGGAACTCTGGTTTGGGTCTGGATTTATGTGAATACTGTAGCAGACAGATAATATTACAGAGTTCTGGAAAAAGCTAATAAACCTGGCACTCAGTCTTCTTTGTTGCACTCAAATTAGAGCCCATATTGCCTACATTCTCCACTGATTTGTTACATTAAATTTTAGCAGCCTGGGTTGCTCAGAGGTAAGATGTTTTAAGTGACTTTCTTGCTAGTGCAGTAAGAACATGTTCTGGACTTCTGTGTTGATTGTAGGCTGGTGGCCTCAAAAAGCACTCCCAGAAGGGCTCCACACACAATGTAAGAAAGTACAGGCATGTAAGAAAGTACAGGCAGGTTGGCTGTGTTCTCCACCAATTTGTTGCATTTAAATTACAAAGCTAAGACAAGCCCTAGCCCTGAGGCCCTACACAGATAGTTAAAAAGCCTGTGGCCTGTTGGTAGCAATGATGATAATGTATTTACTGTGTTACAGGATTGTATATCCTTAAATCTAAACAAATAGTTTGTATTAATACCTAAGTATCTAAGAAAAGCAGCCACATCTACAGGGAAAGCTCTTTCATTCAGGTTTACTCTTATCTCCCACCTACACTTCTCAAGAGAAAGTCTGCTGGTGTTGCCACACAGCTAGATAATTTCTTTCTGACCATTCAAGTACTATTAGAAGGTGGTGGAGATCCAGACTATTTGCTAGCCATCTGTGAAAGGCTGAGGAAAGACATAAAAATTATTTATGTGCTGATTTCAGACCAGCTGATTCCTCTATCATTCAGCACAAATGGTGAGGATCATCTCCATGAGAAGGTAGGACCTCAGTGCCTGAGAAGAAGCTGTGACGTATCAGCTTGGGTGCTTCTTCCTGGAGAAGGCAATGAATTCTTCCCTTTTCTGCAGAGGAAGAAATGGTGATAGGGTCTGATTAATGTTTATGACAAAGGCAGAAAACAAACCCTTTTATTAAGCCACTTCTGACAGTCATTTTTTCTACTCTTCTTGGTTTCCCATTTCAGAGCACAACTAGGCTTGGGCTAAAGAGGGGAAGAAAAGGAATGAAAAACCCTACAGGATAAGTCCTTACAAGACAGCCCTTTTCACTTTTGCACTTACTTTCTATGAAATACTACTTGATCTGGCTTTGAAAAATGAATGTCAAAGGCCAGAAGCTCAATTCATAAATCTCATAAACATTTCAGAAATGCATCCAAGTTGGCAATACTGGAACTTTTCTTAGACTTTTTTATAAAAAAAAAAAACCAAAAAAACCTCCCAAGCCTCTGATATTTTTACTGACTACATGTGCCAATAACCTTTGTCTGCTTTTCTCCTTCTTTTCAAATTCAGCCCAAATTCACAAAGAAAAAAGCTGTAGTCATTGGGTTGATGATGGGGCTGTGGAGATGGGAGCATTCCAATAAGCCACAGACTATCATGTAGGCAGCTGTGAAGCTGTCACAGCAGTATTAGAGCTCCCCACATGTTGATATGTTGGGAATTTGGCCCACTAATCACTGGAGTTGCTGCTAAAACTCCACCTTGAAACTATTCTAACTTATGTGCCTTTTGCAACAAAAGAACTCTTTGTATTATCTTCTAGAATCCTACTGCCACCTTTCCAGAGTAAGTGCGCCAATTTTTTTCCTGTCAATTTTTTGTGCCTACAAGATCATAAAACCAGAGAAGAGATGCAGTCATTTCAGCTAACATATAATACACAATTGCAATAACTTTGTTTCCCTTCTGACTATGTCAGTAGTGACTGGTTGTGGTGGAATAACCCATTTGCAACACCAGAATCCTCACAAATGGTAATCAGATGTTTGAAGTGACTCAGTGAAGAATTATACCATGGAAGAGGGAAGAATGGGGAAAGTGAAGAAGCCTAGCAGCTGTGATTAAAGTATAATCTTGACTTCTGGCAAGCAAGATGTGTGCTGCATTCAGTATTTCAAGCCTCTTTGGCAGACTTGATGGTGGAACTGTCTCAGGAACTGCAGAGTGGTGAGGTGCTACATGGAAATCCTAGCATCAGCAAGAAAATATTCATGCTCTTCCTCCTTCAGGGATCTCGCAGACTGAAGGCTAAGAGTAGAATAAGCCCAAGATGTGAAAACCTAATTCCTGATAGCTTTATGCACATGTATCAGTGGTTTATCCTTAAACAGCTCTTTGGAATATGGTATAGTGTTTTGGTTTTGCAGATGATTGTTTTAGTAAAGCTAATGTGGAAGAGAGGGGATAGATCTTGCTTGTTAGCCAAAAAAGATCAGTCAGTAAGGGATAAACAAACTAAAGTGGAATGAAAAAGAAAAAGGAAGGGTAAACAAAAGAGAGAAATTAGTAAGAAAGTATATTTCTCTTTTCAACAGTTGCTATCTTGCATCATTCCTGTTGGTAATTTTTTTTCTTTTCTTAAGCCTTCTCCCTCTGTTTCCTTGGCTTTCTATTTTTTCATTATACACACACAAAATGGATGTTGGTTAGAATAACTGAAGCAAAATGCATGACAACCAATTATCACCTATCCTGGGGCTATTAAAGACTTTATTTTCACTCAAGGGTAGTTCCTCCCTTGTTTTGTTCACTACATGTTGACAGGAGAGGAATAATCTTGAGGCAAATGGAATATTTCAACAAGCAAATATCACAAGAACCATAGAAACCCTCCAAATACACATTGCTTTGCTTGCAGTGTGCAGTGCTAGACCATAGCTCTTCAAATTAATAACCTTCATAGCAAACAAAGTAGAACCTGAGTCTAGTGACGTCTAAGAAATTTTCTACCACCCTGTTCTGGAGATATCAAGGTGGGAAACATAGAGAGGAGTAGAAGGCAAGACCGCACTGTAATCATTCCCCATGGACTGCCATCTTCCTCTCTTCCTTTTTCCCTTCTGTCCTTCATCCTTCAGTCCTTCTCAGTGAAACAGCTGTGGATGTTTCCCATATCAGAAATTATTAACTACCTTTTCTTTATTTAAATCATAGTTCTATTTTGCAGCAGAGTTGCCAGATTAGGTGCAATTAAAACAACAACATATGCTCTCTCATTGCAACCGGACGCAAAGTCCTCTATTGGCAGCCTGTGATTTCTCATCTAAAAGTGCTTAGATCTAACATACACTGGGCCAAATTCAATATGTGTTAGATCTAATGCAGATTGAGTCTGGCATCCCAAAATCAAACAGAGGAGAAGCTGTTCGAGACTGCAATGTACTGAAGCCTCAGTTATCAGGGGTAAAGATTTCAACTGTTAAGCCCCAAATGGTCACACATATCTAAAAAGCCTGTGGTGATCAGGGCATGCACTGATCTGTTGCTGTTGTGAGGGGAGTCCCCAGATCCAGTCCTCCAAGAACATTCCTACCTCCACCCTCCATCTCTAGGCACTATTTCTGCTGGCACAGAACATATTCTTACCCTTTAGCATCAGTTCATCGTACATGTATTTATATGTAGTTTAACCTCATAAACCACTGGGACCTGATCTGCTTTTGAGACTTGCCCCAAATGCTGTTGACAGTGCTGTGGTTTGGAGATGAAACTGCTAATACAGCAGGATTCCTCTTCACCATATGCTCCCATAGGGGACTGGCAGAGATATGTGGGACTTTAACTGTGCCCTCTCAGCAAATGAAGAGGTACTCTTTGTAGAGGCTGTCCACGTTGTTCAGGTGGTCTCTTTTCTTCTGCAGAGAAAGTAATAGAGTGAATGGAAGCTTTCTGACTGGACCACCTTGTCTTATGCATGGATTTCAAAATACATGTCATAACATTTTAAAAATAACATTTGACTATTCCAAGAAACGGTATGCAAGATGTAGAAAAATATATAAAGACACTGAACTTGGCATGAGATCTTGCTGAAAAACTTTAGCTGAAAATAGACTTTGCAATATACAGACGTGATATATATGCTTTTTCAGCTAAAGGAGGAAGATGCTGGTTGTGCCAGTGGCTTTTCTTTGTGGGATGTGTAAGGAAATCCATTATTTCAATCTCTCAGTTGCACAAATAAGTGGAAAATTTTAAGTAAGACAAATAAAATGAAACCATTTCATTCCATTCTGGATACCACATTAAAGTACAGTAGCTGCAAATAATGGGTTCATAAAAAAACATTGGCTGTCTCTCATGCAGTTCAAACATCTCATTACTGTGAGGTTATAAATCTGCAGACAGTGGAGGTTCCTTTTATGGAGCAGTCTTTCAGCCAAAATTGTTATGAACAGATCAATATATTTGTTATGAATAATCTCTTTTAGAACTTGGGCAAATGTGACTTAGCAGTTTTGACAGAAATGGAGCCAAATACTGCTTTATAGATTTCAACAGTCTTGCAGCTGGTTCAGTGAGGTGAAATCTGTAACTGACCTATTGAGTAGTGAGAGCAATAACAGAAGGAAATAAAGAAAAAATATGGTACAGTGTAGCTTGGACTTTTAGCTGATTTTTGTATTGGATGTGTTTCTAGTATAAGAAAGATGTGGTGGAAGCAATATTCACAAAACATTTTGTTATCTGGTGGCTTTTCTTTGGAAAAAAAATCTACAATGAAGCTACAAAAAAGTTATTTCCATCCATCATTGTGCCAGAACTACTGTGTACTGGTGGTTAGATTTGTTCCATCTTTGGCCTTTAAAATGCAGGTTGCTTCCCAAATGCCTTAAAGGTGACTGCAGAAATTGAGTACAGTTTCTGAAGAAATAGGTATTCAATACCTCATCTGGCCCATGGCTGAGTTCCTGTACCCCTCTCTGAAGTCAGATGGACCCATGGATACAAACATCTTACAGCAATTAATGGCTTATGCACCTTTGTTAGAAAGATGTGTAACTGTGGAGAGCTTGAATGTTCTGCTATTATTATTTCAAGATTCTTTGTTGTCTAGTAGGAGCCTGTGTCTTAAACGAGGTCCTCTCCATCATTGCACAGAGCACAGGAGGTATTAGGTATGCAAGGCAGAAATTTAAAAGAATGAGATGTTCAATGAAGAAAATTAATTAGTTACAATGAGAATGAGGGAGAAAAAGCATGAAACTTAGGTATTTTGACAAACACAAGAGAGAGAAACAGCATGCAGAGAAGCAAGCCACATCAGAATAGTCAATAAAATAGATCTCTTGTTTTGTCTGTAGGTAATTCTGGTTCAGATCCATTATTCCATGTATGCACCTATTTCCTACAGTCCTACATTGATAAATCACCAAAGTCTCAGATATTTTTTGTGAAAGCCTCTCAACTTTTTCTGTTGGCGCTGTTTTTAGAGCTGCACAAGTGATTAAATAGTATTAAGGCCAAAGGGAATGAATCTGTAGCTCAGAGCTCTGAACATAGGATGCTGGAATCTGAGACTCAAATCCTTCTTGCAGTACATCTGAAATTATTTCTGCAGGTTGTGACAGTTCCAGTAGAGAAATCTGCTTGAGGAGAGCCAACAAGATGATCTGAAGAAGATTTACATTCAGGTATCACCTCCAAGTCAGGGACGTTTGTAGACATCAGTCTATAGTCAGCAGCCAGCAGTCAGCATATGTTTCCATATAAGTCTCCCACATTTCACTTGGATAGGCTAACTGGAGTATTCTCGGAGGCATACACCCATCTCTGATGATTTGGAAAATAATTCACCATTTTTTTCAATAGTTGCCACCTGTTTCATTTGGCTGTGTTTTACCAGAAGTCTGGGCTGTTGATACCTTGAATGTCCATACAAACACCCACTGTGCATGCCAGGAATGATCCTATGTCATATCCCTGATGAGTGACGCATCCAATTAGCTCTTGGACCTGTTGTTATTAGCAGACATCTGTTCTGGTTCTGGCAGAAGATGTACTGGACGAAGTTCTGTGACATAAGCAGTGGGAAGTATTGAGGTTGACCCTCCTGCTTCACAGAATCGAGGTTGTAGTGGAGTTGAAGGTGACTTATGCAGCTTTGCCGTTTTCAGTATAAATGATGCTGGTTGTGCCAGTGGGGGACAATGCATTTTCTGAAAATGTGATAGCTCTCAGACTAAAATATGTAACATTCCTGAGGAAGTGTAACATTATTTAATACGGAAAACCTGAAAAAAACCCAGGGCACATAAGCTTGCAAGTCCTACCAACCATTCTCCAATGAAAGGAAGAAAGCAATGCAAGTCTAACTGTGCTGTAGATACCGGAGACTAAGCCAGACACTGAGCTGTAGGTTATTATGGATTTCTGAATTCCACTGTCTTCAGGAGAAGCCTGCGTAAATGAAGGCTGAGTGAAAACTGAGGAAGAAGGTCAGTGCTTGGCTTGTGGTGATGTTTCTCTCTCATTTATTCCAGCATTCTTTATGCCCAGATTTCCAATGATAGATGAATGCTTGTATACAATCATGTATTAAAACTGTCTATAGCAGTTTATTTATATAACTGTCTATAGCAATTTATTTATATAAAACTAATGTAAGAATCAGTGGTTCACTGTGTTTATAATGAGTTATCTATATAGCTTGTGTTCTGCTGTGCTGTTAGAGAAAATTTAATTCTGACCAAATGTTATAAAATAAAGAAAGGTATGATTATTTAGGCTTGAATTCTATTGATTTTGGGTGGATGTTTTGGGTAGTATACAAATGTCTTCTAAGCTGTCCTAATGAAGGCTGGGATATGATCCCTTATGATCCACATGGAACAAAATATTCTCTGAGCTCTCACGATGAATACAGAGTTTCATACTGAAATTTTTTGTTCTGGAATTAGTAAAAAATATTTTCCGTGAAGATTTTGTAAATTATACCCCTTAGTTAAATAGGTTTACAGACCTGTGCTATTGCATTTACTGAACTTTGTGAATTATATGAGTATGATACTGCTATATAAAGAAAAAACCTGTTGCCAAAATTGCTAAGCACCTAAAATTTCAGTGTAAAAAAATATACCTCCTCCTTTCTGCACAGTAATAATCTCTCATTTTGTCACTGGCAGATATTTTGATTGGCAATGAGATACAATACATGTGCCATTTGCTACACACTAGGAAAAATCTTTTTTCAGAAAGTCAGCCCTGATACTGCAAGCTTATTTACAAAAGCACTACCTTAAAGATGGACCTTTAAACCTAACTGGCCCCACTTACAAGAGTCAGTAAAAAGGAGAAATTATGCAAGGACAAAATTAATGCGGTTAATTTGTACATTTGGACTTGGATTTGAACTTAAATTCCCATGGTGTTTTCTATTGTATGAACGGATATAATGCACATGCCAAAACCTCTGAAATGTTTGTTCATTTTCTTCTCAGGATTTTCAACTGAGGTGATTTTTTTTTTAATTTTTTGTTTTAGGGACAGCTCCAAATGATCTTACATGGAATTTTTCTTGAGTAATAGCTTCAACATTCCCACTGCAGACAGAACATTTCAGTTCTTCTATGGTGTCTTTCAGAGGAGGAGTAGGAGGAGTTTGTAATTATGAATTTACTAATGATAAAAGTATTAGTTTTATAATAAAATCACCTTTAATCACTGATATACAGGAAAATATTAGATTTTGCTACATATTTTACAGATGCGTGGGAGCATGTTCCTGTAATTTAAAAAAAATATTTAATTTTGCTCTTTAGATGAGTCAGAAGAACATGATGCTTTTTAGAACAAATATTTTATTTTCTTTTGCTGATTTCTTAATGTTTCCATTAAAGCACTAACCAGACTTGCAAAATTCAAGGTGAAGGAGTCTAGACATTTTCTTATCTATATTTAAATATATAGATAGAATTTAAATAAGATAGCATTTTTTACTCTGTTAGAAATATACTCGCTATTATGTAAATTGCTTAAATCAGTAAAGATATAGATAATATTTCATTATTTATAAGTATGCATATAGTGCTTTGTATTTATGAATAAGGACTGAATTCTGGATTGTTCCATACAAGACAGCTAAGAAAAATAAAACCTCTTCTGAGCAAGGATTGCCCTGATCTATGATCCAGGTATATGGGATAAGAAACACTAAACATTTTTTTCTGCCTTTCAGGACAAAGAATGGGGACTGTGGGAACTGTTTCTGTATGGCTGATTCAGTGTCCTGTTGAACTGATCTCATACAATGGCAAAAGCCACTTGCTAAAGGTAAGTGTTACTACTGTGTGCTGTATATTTTACTAGAAACTAGTTTACATGGAGAAGAACTAACTTTCATACAATTAAAGTGGTTGATTCTTCTGATTTCTCTGGTTCCTCTGAGGAAAAGGAATGTTTGCATTAATGTCCACTTGTTTTCTGAGGTGGTTTTGTAAGGTTGACAACTTAAGCTAGGAGATTGTAAAAGAATTATCATTATTATAGGAAACTCAGAAAAAAAGGGTATGTTTAAAATCAATTAACACAATTATAAAACAGTGGAGAAATTCCTTTAGTTTTAAGATTCATAGGGCAGGGGACATTTATGTTTCAACATAAAAATTGTCCATATCAATTGTTTATATGTTCTTTTCCTCAACAAGCATATGACCTATCTTGTAAATGCCTATGTCTCACACCCATAAACATAGAAATTATCCTCTATGTCAAATAAAATATTAACCTGTGTCTTCTCTCTCTCTCTCAATGCAGTTTTCTATTTGCTAACCTGAAAAGTACAATGTTCACCAGATAGTAAGCCTTCTGGTTTTGGGGAAAAAAGTAAATAACTCTTGGCCTCTCCCCTGTGGCCTTGAATCAAGACTGGGAAATATACGTCATATAGGAGATTCAGAATTTTTGAACATACCGGTATTCCATCTACTCCCAGAAAGTAAAATTTATCTCTTGAAATATGCCACATTACGACATCAAGCAAGAGGAGCAAATGTGATTGTCTCTAATAAACAAGTGATTGCCTTCTTAACCCTGGGTTTAAGAGTGCACATGTGCAGGGCAACTCATTACTATCAAGAGACGTGTGGAACAAAGGATGTATTATCCCAGGGGTCACTGAGAATAGCAGCAACTGGGATTATTGCTCAGAGCAGGATGAACAGAAGGCTAGATGAATGTAATTTCAATGAGAATTGATTTGTAGAGAATTGATTTAATGACATATAAAAGGACACCCAATGTATTAATCTCTGAGGCTTTCCTGTGGTCTTACTGTAATATAAGTCTAAACCTCTGTTTTCTGTTATCTTCCCTGAGTGCAATGTGTTAAGGAACCTGGGGGTATTAGGACCCCGTGACTACCAGAGCCAAGTCCTCCCTGGCTGGACACTTTCGAGGCTGCTGTGATTGCTCTCAAACCAACTTTTCCTCTACCTACAGCCCTTCACGAGGGACAGAAGGCACATCCTTGGAGGCAACTTCCCTAAGAGCTGACAACCCATGCCCCAGCTACTGGCACTTGAGACTGTCAATACCCCTTGGAGTTTATGAACCCCTTGGCCCTAAATTTTGGCTTGTATGGGTTACCTTTTCAGAAGCAAATATTAAATACTAAACACAAAACATGTGCTGGAGTGTCATAGGATTCCAGTTACTTTTTATTAGTATTATACACAGATATACAGATCCAGAGACAAACTGGTGTAGGCAAAATACACTTTTATTTTTCTCACTATACTGCAGTTTGATCCATGCCCTTTGAATCTCCAGTCTTTCAGCTACAGTTCATGTCTTGCATCTGCACACCATGGAGGCCTCTTTCCGTGTTCACTGTCAGCATTCACCCTTCCATTGTGGCTGATTCTCTTGGCTGCCCCTGCTCCCTCTGGGAGCAAGCTGTTTGTAGTCTGCCTCTATGGCTCTAGGACTCTTCCTCTGATTGATTTATTCATCAAAGTTACAAATATTTTGTTCTGTATCTCCAATTCTGTATTTTCCAACCACATACTCCCTATTCTTTAAGGGAATCATTGTCCAAGGTATTTTCACCAAATAAGTTGCTATTGACATACCTTTTTCTTGGCCTGGAAAGAATGTGGCATGTTTTATTTCAGCATCTGCTATAAATGGAGCCAAATGGAGTCAGCTAAAAATCTGACTTGTAGTGTGTGACCAAGAAAGGCAGCCTGGGAAATGTAACAGTGCTCTGTCGTTAAGTAACGCAATTTCCTTAAAGCTCATTTTTAACATGTTTTCCGGTAGGCTATTACACATGCTACTGAAATACCTGATCATCCTCAGAATGTGGGCCCAGTCTGAAAACCTGCAGATGAATGAAGAGAAGTTCCGTTTTCTTTCTTTCTGTGGACAGGGACCACACAATGAGCAATCCTGGAAGTGCTCCATGATTAACTATGCTGTGTACTAAAGTTAATGGATTTTATGAGCATGACAACTTCATATTTATTTGAGCACATTCAATGGACAAGTTAATTCTTAACTCATTTGTCAGCTATCTAATTTCTGGCAATCTCCTGAGCAAGCTACTTTAGTGGATTTAATACATTTGTAAAATGAATCAATCATAGATTGGGCATAAAGATTTGACTACATTTAAAATGACGTGTGGCCATTAAAGATGGCCTACGCACTGATTCTGTGGTAATGCCTGCTAAATCTATAGATCTTGTTAATGTTTGACAAGTTACTTTATGTTCTTATGGTTTATTGTTTAATGATGATTAATCCCATAGGAAAAGAGTAGTCTCAGCTTTTGACGGTTATTGCAGAACATGTGGAAAATAAAATTTGTCAATTAAGTAAAATGCTCACATCCTAAAACACACTTTATTTTACACATAAGCAAAAGCACTAAAACTACACTCTATCTGAAGGAAAATTATTTACAGCATTTAAAATAAATCAACACCTTTATTTTTATTTTGGACTAGTATTAGTCTAGAGCAATTTGAAGGATCCTAAAAATTGAAAGGCAATTCCTTTAAGAAAAATATTTTCATGATAGTTTATAGATGGTTTGTTTTGGGTAGCAAAGTTAGATAAGGCCAGACAACTTATACTTTCTAAGATTGGGCTCAGATCAGCCAGATACCAAGAGACCACCCTTGAGTACTGTTACATGCAGGTGACACCTGAGCTTGGGAATGTTGCCTTAGGAACAAGCATGAAGTAGAATCTACGGGGCTAGTATGGGTGTTGAAAACGCAGGGTATTACACTCTGCACTTGATCTAACACCCCCCTACAGAATTTGTGGCACTCAGTCATAAAGAAAAATGAAGGGTTCATATTCTTTTCTTTATGTGTGTGGCAAAAAAACTTCTCTATGCTTTGAAAAGGACAGTAAGACACCCCTCTGTGTAAAGAGAAATTTCTTTTCAGCTAAAGTAGACCATGATTATTTGTTTATGTCTGAGATTTGATTGCAGTTGCGCATCCTGAAAATAGAAAGAAAAAAGTGATGTGAACAAATGCAGTCTGAAGCAGAATCTAATCAAGGGACAATCAGTCACGGACTATAGGGTATTTCCTTATAATCCAAACTCCTGGGCCTTATTGTAAATGCTACCACTGTTGAGAAAAAAAAAAAAAAAGAAAAAGAAAGGATTACAAATTTAAAATTGGAGTACTGTGTGGTTAGATAGTGTGGCCCAAATACTCCACTTTCTTTTACCAGTTTAAATGAAATGTGATTTACATCTGTAAAAACAGAAGAGGAATCAAATACTTTCAGTGTGCATTTTGAAGAATCTCCTTTAGCCATATGTTTTATTTTTGAAGCTTAAGAAATTTTCTGACTCAAACATTTGTCCTTAACAGGAGTTTCTTACAAGGTGAACTAAAATGCTCTATTTATTTTAATGAGTCCTTTCTTGTAATTGAATAAATCCTTCAGAATATGAAAGTTTTTAACTGTTCAAAATGGTGAGTATTAAAGACACATTGTCATTTTCCTTTTTTTTTGTTTTTTTGGAAGAAAATTGACCCAGTACATGGATATATTAATCACTTACCTCTTTGGGTAGTAACTGAATGCCCTGTTGTAATGACATGGAAGCTCTTTTGCAATTTAATTTAGTTTATCTGAGTTGATTGTATTTTATTTTTTTTCACTTTTGGTTGTACACTACCTTACGACCAAGGACCAGCTTCTAACCTTGTTCATTGCCCTTTTGCACTGCAAGAGTAGTATGAAGAGGCTGCAATGAAACAAATGAAAAAGCAAACAGTGATTCATCTGGCACAAGGAAATCTTGTGTTGCTCTGAGTCCACTGAATGAATCAGTGTCAGCTTATCCAGTTGACTTCATTGCCTGTGTGAGCTACACATGAAGGGCCTGCAAATGGAACATGTTGTAATTAGATGCTGTCTTTCCCTCATATAATTTATTAATAATAACATTTTTTCTATTTGTATATACTCAGAATGAAATTTACATCCAGAAAAAGAAATTACACGTTGCCATTAAAAAAGGTTTTTTTCCCTGCCGTGTATGTCTCATTTTAGAGTTGGAAAATTAGGTTGGCAAAACATTGTCAGCTATCATCTTCATGCGGTGGGATAGCCTACCTCATATATTTTCAGCTGGAGCAATGACTGAGTACTCTTCTAAGAGTCAGGCAAAACAGTCCCTGGGTTGTTTAAGCATCTGCACAATACTCCAAAAACAAATAGCAGCTGTTTCACTAAGATTATAGGGAAGAGAAATCTTTGTGTGCCTTATGGCTGATGTCTTCATTTCTGCTCCCAGTGGATGTATAAGTAGAACATCTTATCTGACATAAATTCAATTATGGGTAGGTCTGCCACAGAAGAATAACTCCAGAGTGTATACTAATTGACTGAATAGGAACCAGAGAACATAATGGGGCTTTTCCACTCCCCAACCTGAGGTACATTAAAGGAATGCCACATAAGAGGAAGAAGACTTTTAGAATTAAAGAGATCAAATATCTATGGATATACCATAAAATATTAGACAGCTTTAATTTTTTGTTATTGAATAACTGTAAGAATTATATACATGCAAGGAAAAAGTGATATTGACAGGACTATTAAAACCAAGTATGTATTTATGTGGAGAGCAGACTTTTCATATCAACATGATCAATTCAGTGAAGATTAAATTTCTCATCATCTCGACTCTGCAAAATTCTAGATCTGCTGTATACACAAAATGTCAGTTCTCATTAGTCTGATGATGCTTCCAGATTAGTACTTTGTGTGTCTCTACTCTTAGACAAGAGGTTGTTTGGGAATTATTAAAGGTAGAAAACAGTGTAGCCTTTTATTAAAGAACCACAACCAAAGTACTGGGGCAATATGTTTCTTCCCCTTAAAAACAACTTCTATATACCATTTTTCTATCATGTAGATAAAACTGAGGCTTCACTAAACTATCCTTAATGTTGATGCTTGCACTGAAGTTGAGTAGGATATAAATATCCATCCTTCTAATATTCAATCCAAGTTTAAAATATAAAAAAATTTCATGTTTTCTAACAGTGAGACTGCATGTTAAATTCATATAGCAGTACTCCTCCAGCAATAATTCCAAGTTAGGCAATGTCTACAGGATGTTTGCACAAGGCAGGTATTGGCAGGAGCTCTCTGTATCATGGAAATGGCTTTTGAACACTGCTAGAGTGAAAACTGACTAGCACAGAAGATGGAATTAGACACAAAGTAACTTTTGCATTCAAATATCTTTATATTCAAGACAAACAAGGCACTGCTGTTATTAATTTCTATGGCTACATATATGTATGGTACAAAGTTCTCAGGCATAGAGAATTTGTGTGGAATCTGGAGTGCCATTTCTTTCTTTGATATGCATTCCTTAATAATAAGGTTGTACAAGCAACACCAACATTTTTATTGTTAAAAATTCCACAATAGGGTTAGAATTTATAAAGACATGATTTCCAAACTTCTTGTGACAAAAAGGATTGAGTGACAAAGATCTATTGCAAATGCATCCACCTTCAGTGAAAAAGGAATATGGAAAGCCTATTAATGTAAGGCTCAGTTCCCATAAGCTACTCTGCAGTGTAACGTGGGTTGTCAGATCAAGGCATCATGGAAAGCAATGAATACCTGGGGGAAATAGGCAGACGGGATTGAGCCACTAGAGCAGTGAGAGCTTCAGAAACTCACCCTTGCAGACCTCTTCTTTATTTTCAAATTAGATTTCTTTTTCCTGCTACTCTCTCCAATAACTTTTAAAACTGGAGGCACCTAGCAGCTTTCTCTGAGTTTTAACTTTTTTCTCAGAAGAGGCTGAGAAAACATATTTCAGAGGATCTACCTGCCTCATTTTTTGTTTCAGCTTTCATGTTCACAATCTGTTCCCACTGCCTCTCACTCATATGTTTGCTTTTATTTATTTCTACATTTTATCCAGAGCGTCCTGACACCCCGGTTTATGTTTTGTTCTCACTCTCTCTGTTACCAACTGCTGTGTATGAGAGTGTCTTCTATGTCCTGAGAATTTTGACTGGTTCACTTAGAGCACTGCAGAAGATAAATGCTTTTTTCTCTTTCAGAAAAAAAAAAATGTTCAAAGCAAAATTAGCAGATAAACAGAGGATATTTTATTTTACCTAATAAGTAAGACTGCCATCAAAATCCTTTTGTTTCTCAAACATATGTGCATAGTTCAACTGAAGGAGTAGAGTTGAATTCTGAAGCGATACACAAGGTAGAAGTGAGGAGTAATGCAGACAGCATGTTTTATAGTCAAGTCAGTTATCTTTATTCAGAAGATGAGAAACTGAAAATAATGGAAACAATCCAGACAGTTCAATAGTTTTTCAATATAACCACCCTTCTTTGAGTCAGCATGAAGCAGCGGGTGTCTCATTTGTGTTTCCCACAAAAAATGGTTGTTAGATGGCTTGATTCTGCTGACTCAGGAACATAACATCTTCATAAATACATGGAGCCAGGCAGATCTGTAATTAACATAGCTAAACTGCCTTTGAGCTGAACTAGCCCACATGGAGCCTATACATTTGTATGGTTTATCTATGAACTTGCCAGCGCACCCACAACTAACAAAGAATTACTTGTGTCTACTTTACTATCTCCCTCAGACCTCCTGTACTGAAATAGAAGTTAACTCACATAATAAACAGCTGGGAGGAAGCATAATTTTTGGAAGGAGATGCTTTAGCTTACCCAATTCCTTTCAACTACTTTGTATGAAACTTATATTGTGTTACATTGCCTTTCACATTACAAAGACCAGAATATGAAATACTGAGGGAATTCGAGTGAATATTGTGTGATCTATCTTACAGCACCTTACATATCACTTCTGAATTTGGCTCACAGGCCCACTGACTGAGAAGAGAGAGCAAGACATCCGCAACAGCCAGCAAATGAAACAATGGTTTAACATCAGGGGAAAATATTAAGGCAGACAGTGTTGTAATGTGAATAAGTATAGAACAGTAACTTGATAGGAAACAGAAAAATAGCCTCAGACTTAAGTGAAATAGCAGGTATGTAAATATGACACACAGCTAAGGTTGCTCTTTAATCTCAAACTTTAAGGTAAGGGCATATTAAATTATCACTGCTAGAAATTACTTGTTTGGGGAAATTATATTTACAGCATGCTGTTTTCTTTCTCCAAACCTGGAGCACATGGAGATGTTGCTGTTGAATCTCCCCCAGAGCTGGCTGACACTCTGAGGCAGGCTGCACTTGGCCAGCCTGGAGAGCAAAAACCATGACACTTATGTACCTGTACCAGGACTAGCTTCAGAGGGTCCACACTTTTCAAAAGCTTGTCAGACCGATTGGTTTGCATGACTGTTTGGAATACTCAAAACCAACCTGACATGAAGACTAAGAGTTATCACTTCCACTCATCATTACAGTTTGAAGAATTAAGTGTGTATGAACAGGAATATGTATGCTTGAAAAATATGCTGTGTCACTCAATAACATTCAGTGATCTTTAGAGAGTCATGTGAATCTAATGCAATAGACATCAGTAAATAGTTCAGCTGCATACATCAGTAAACAAATGAAATTTATAATGGTAAAACAGTTTAATTAATAAAATATTTATGTTACTGAAAATAATTTTATTCTATAGAAATTTGCATGCAAATATCTGCCTAAAGTATTTTTTGAAAAATTACAACAGATTAAATAGATAATCTATTTATGTTAATGTGATTGAGTCTCTTTCTGAAAATCTAATTCGCTGTTCAACTCAAAACATGTTTTTATATAAACAGTGCAAAAAAATAGTTGCAAAGCATGCATCCATACATAATAATTTATATGTCAAGGATTCCATACTTGGATGGAGTGCTCAAATCTAAAGATTAAGGAAAAATATTAATTACTGGCAAATTTAGTAAGTGTACTACAAATATTCATTCTACATTAATGGTACTAGGCTTGTGTTATAAAACAATGCAGCTCACTGCGAGAAGTTTCTTGCAAAGCTACTGCTGGAATACATAGCTATAAGAAAATATGGCAGCTCTTATCTACTAATGCTTTTAAAATTCTGACAGTTATACTGCAGATGCTTGCCAGCCCAAATTGTCATTGTAAATTAGAGATGGAATCTAAGTAGCAGCTGGGCAGCAGCTTACTAAGAGAGCTCACAACTACCGAATTTACTTTGTTATTTCATTATTATGGTTTGTTTCATACAGGTGATCAATCAGTTTGGGTTGCCTTGATTTACCTAAAAATGTAAGTAACAGGTTTTTTTCTATTTTTCCTCTTGTACTTCTGCTGTTAAAACTCTTCAGTGTTCCCCTAGCCTACTTTTTTCCTGATCATACTTCCCAAAACTCTGCTTGCAATGTTTTCCACTTATACCTGAAATATCAACTTTGGAAGTAGAATGTCTAAAAAAGAAGCTTCACAAGTGCTTCTAATCACTGGATAATGTAGTGAGTCATAAATGTAATTTAAGTCTCAGGGAATTCATTGAGTATAGTCTGTTCAGGGTTAATGAGGGAGACAATATTTCAGTTGATTTTATTATTGGGTGTTTTTTTAAAAAAAAATTTCAAAATTCAATTTTTTATCTATTTGTACTCAACTTTTTTGTTCTTTACTGGTTTGATTCTTTGGTAACTGTTCACAAGCTCAACGCTCATCCTCCAAACCCATAACATGCATGGAAATTATTAAAACTGAGATGGTACAATTTAGAAAAAAAAAGTCTGAAGTAACCAAAATTTTGAGGAAAGAAATTTGAATGACTTATCAAGAAAACTAAGATAAATATTTGAAATTCTAAGTACTTTATTCCACCTGCAGACAAGTTATAATATAAGGTGAACCAGAAAACTCTTGAAAGAAAGAGACATAAAAGAGAGACAGATGACAGGAGTTTTGAGAACTTAGTTCCCAAAGTCTAGGATGTTTTATGGTCATATCTATGAATGTAGGTATATCATTAAGAACTAATTTGGTGTGGGAGGATCATCTGATGCAAGCAGTAGTACTCAGACAGCCCTTACACTGAGAAAAGCAGCGTAGGCCAAGATAAAGTTTCATCTCAAATGGAGTACCTCCCCCCACTGGATGTCTCTACATGTGCTGTTTGAAGCTATTCAAAGAACAAGTTTTTGACCTGAACTCTTATGTACCCACCAGAGTTTTGAGCATGATCAGTGTGCATCTGTATTGGAGCTTCTGACTGATTTTTCCCTGTTAGAAACCCAGCTCATGAGTACCAAAACTACTTTGAACTTGAGCAACCTATAGTAATAGTAGATGATTTGCCTCAAAGCCGCATTACTTCACTGAGTCAAAATGCTGAAGTAGATACCGTTGGTGTGGAGTAAGTGACGACTACAGTTTGACAGAGGATTATACCTAGGTACCTTGTCCAGGCTGCAGTGGATGTATTATCAAGTGAATGGCAAGGAATATCCCTTGACTTGTTTTGATACACTTGCTGAAATTTGAATCCATGTTCTTGCTCTTCAGCATGGATTTGTTAAACTTTTTAAGAAACACTGTGCAACAGAAAGCAGTTCAGCCTGAATGACTCATATCTGGAATAGGTTTAAACATGTAAACAAACAAAAGCTCTTTTAAAAGAGGTGTTAGCAGTGGTCAAGGAAACTTATACATAAACATAATTCTTACATACATATCTGCATCCGTATGCAATATGGATGCCTATAATACTTTCTTGCTAAGAAATTTAAGCAATTTACAAACATCAGCTAATTAACTTCACAGAAGAATCCTAAGTAACAGCTACTGAAAAGATACCATTCTGATAATTAACCATACCACTGTCTGGTTGTCTCAGTCTAGCACCCAGGTGTTGGCTAGATATTAACATCAACTCTACATAGAAACAGTGCTGGCAATCCAATTAGAGTTTCCAGAGACTGAAAAGAAAGGGAAATGGAACTAGCCACTCATTTTTAGATGTCATTTATTCAGTCTGTAAGGCAATGTAAGAATTGTTTGTATTGCTGCCACAGACTGCATGGTACTTACTCTGAGTCAAATACCTTTTGCCTATTCCTGCAGCTGGGTGTGTGGTCATCACTATAGCAGCAGGACTTGGCCCTCTGCAGATAGGACATGAAAGAAGACAAAAGGTTTCTGATTATTGTTTTGGTGAACAGCAGCAGGCGAGCTGGGAGATACAATACAGCTATTATGCTCCTGAACAGAACGACAAAAGGAAAAGACTACGTTATGTGAGTGTGCTGAACTGAACATGTTGATTTCTCTTGCAGATGCATCACAGAGAGTAAGCCAGAATATTTATTCTGAAACACATTAGAATATCATTCATAAAGGCAGTAATTCCTTCATAATGGAGAAGATGTAATATTAATATATAATATTAATACATAAAACTTATAAATTAACCTGCAAATGAAATGCTTTTATTTATTTCAGACATCCCATGATAGAGGACCTGATGTCAGTGTTCATCTGTGACTTGCAGTGTCATTGGACAATTATGCTCTTTGGATTTTAATAGTGCTCAGAGTGCTCCCAAGGGATCGATAGGGAAACCCACATTGATTTTAGAGGAGGACATCAACACTGTGGAATATTTTTTCAGACTTCCTTTGACTTCAGGTTGCAGATTCAAGAACTGTGGGCATATACCCTTAATATTTTATATATAAATCATTTTGGGGTGATATACAAAGTAATGAAAAATAACAGAGAAACATCAGTCAACTGCATCTATTTACTTCCATTCATGATAAAAAAAATAAAAGCATTTTCAATGTTAAAACAGTTAATTTTAAAATGTAGAAGAAAGCAAATGTTTACACAGGAATTATTGTGTGGAGCTCATTAACACAAGATAGGAATTAGGTATACAGCCTAGTAAATCTAAAAAGCATATTCTAACATCACAGAAATGAGAAAAGCATTCTCCTGGTACTTCTAGAGTAAAACTTTAAGGGCTATCAATCAATTTTCAGAACACAACTTGTTCAATAATTAGTCTCGGGACAAAATGTTTCCTCTGGTTTCCTCTGGAACTGTAACATTTCTAATGGGGACCATACTGAATGATTCAAGAGCAATTTTAAAACTTTGAAGTGAAGCCACTTTTTACAGCATCTAGGAAAAGATAGGCTGAAAATCATAAATTAGTAGTTTGTAGTGGTTCTTAGTAGTTTATTTTCTTTTGTTAGAAGCATGGCGAGGATGATAGACAGTTGGATAGAATATTTTATGAATGTATAAAACTACAGTGATCAGACAATGAAGCTAGAATATGAAAGTGTAAATAGCCTTTCATTCCTTAATATAACAGCTTGGAGAAGTTTAGTTTTCTCCATTGATCACTGGCTATTTATTCCCTGTATATCATGTCCAAACATGTGAGAGAAAGCTTAAGTATTGAGCTTGTTTGAATTTGAAATACATGGTCGTGATATATGAGTGTGAATTTGCTTTTGAACACCTCTTTGCAGCTGTAGAGGTATCTTACTGACTGCACCACTGGTAGCATTCCAGAAATCCATTAATAAAATTCCCAAACTGTCTGTCTCATCTTTCCCAGTGGTTAAGATCATTGCCATATTTCATTTGTTGTCTTCTGTTATGTGGACAGGACTTCTACAGCCTTTTCAAAGTTACCTCTTCCTATTTTTCATGTAAAAACCTCTATCTAAGTTTTTCTTTCTTTGGAGCATTTATTTTACCTCACAACTTCCTGCTGCTACGTTATTTGTATAATGTTGAGAATCACTGATTTATTCTGAGTTTCAAGTACTACAGAAAGTTAATTGAGTTTCCTTTTCTGCTCAGAAGCTGCAGATGGTTTTGTGAACTTTTTTTTTTCAAGTCATATAACATTTTAACACCTTGTAATTCTTACTGAGGAGGGGAAGTGAGAGAGAGAGAGAGAGAGAGAGAGAATGAATTTTCTCATCTGTCTTCAAATAGCATTTTTGTTTCTTGTGATGACTACTTATATTTTGGGACACTTTATCTTAATAAACTTTAGGTAAAATTTTCCAAAGTATATGAGTTAAGAAGTCCACCATTACTTTCTCAGTATCAGCTTTTCTGGTTTTCTTAGTAATTCATTCCAGATAAGATCACCTGAATAATTTTCTTTTGGAGATTGAGCTGGGAAATTGTTAAGATGTAGTACTTAATTTGTTTACTAACAAAAAGTTTAATAGCAGCAAGTGAAAGACCATTTAATAGAGTTAAGAGACAGAATGTTTATGCCTGTATCTGATTCTACCCTTCCGCATGAATTTAAAATGCTGGTTATTTTAATGAAATTCAGTGAGTATTCTGCATATCGAGTTACTTTCATTCACAGTTAGTACACAGCAGAAAAGCTATGACAGTTGTTTCTCTATAATGGTAATGTAGGTCAACAAGACAACCATTTTAAGGTGGCAAATGACAATGTAAGTGAAGAGTAGATATAACAGTTTAAATAAAGTGAGACAACATATATACAAGTTCAACCTTTGGCAAATGTCTAATTAACGTAAATTTCTCTCATCCCACCAGCATTTTTGTTTTCAATATTTTGTGTAGAATAGGTTATTTGAAAGGGAATTATTGACTGGATGCTCAGACCAGAGCTGGTTCCAATATAGCCGAGGTTGCAATAATTCATCTGTTAGAGGGGTAAAATACCCTTATGTGAATCTCTTCCTGATTTATATATGTTTTGTTTCTGTAAATCAAGTTTAATAAAGTGGTTTTCTGAAAAAAATTTCTTTATTCTAATTATACTGCATTACATTTATAGCTGCCCTCAGCTAGACTTCAGGCTTCATTATATGAGATATCTATGATTTTATGGCATGAGGCAAAACAAATTCATGGATACAAAATTAGACTTTCAGAGGGCTTTAGAGCTGATAGAATATTTAAAGTGATGAGTTCAAGACCTACTGAAGCAGAAACCTAGCAGTTTTGTTGGAGTAGCTGGCAGATGGAATGACATATGATGATAATGAAGGTATTCAAAAGAAATCTGAAGAACAGATTTGATTGCTTAAGACTGTAAACTTCAACTTAATATTATAGATATTATTACTGAAAGTTTTTTGGGCCACCCCCAAACTAGTTTTTCGGAAACCTAATTTATTTTCCACATGCTTTATACTATCACTTATCTATATGAAACCATTTAGACCCCAGTTTGAAACTGATTAGCCTTAAATCAATACAGGCACATGCATGTTTTTTTCTATACTAATAAAACACCATATTTGCACTAAAATTTTTCTTGCATGAATGTGGTTTTCAGGTTATAACTTTCCTTAGCTCTTCAGGATAGCTATAAGGATTTTTTAATTAATTCAGTCTTGCCATTCTCCTCCTTCTCAGTAGCAGCAGATGTCAGATGTCTTACCATTGGAGAAAAATTTGGTGATCTATATTCTGAGTATAATTGGATTTTATCTTATTCTGGTTCCACACATTTGCCAGTATTGGAACAGAGACCATCACAAATAATACATAAATACATAAAAAATACGTGTCTGTTGAAAATAAGAATGATTCTATCTTTCTTGTTTCAGAAGAAAAGAAATGTATAAACTTAAAAAATACCATCTCCCAAACTTGTTTCTATCATTTTGTTAAAAAAAATTGAGAAGTTCAGATCAGCAACAGTAAAAAATATCTGCTATTTGAAATGACGTTTTTCAAAATAAATGTTGCTTAACCTAAAATCTATTGCAAGTGATTCTACTTAAAGAACTACCATATTTATTCCCCATTTAATTCATGCTGATATACTATAGAATGAAATTTTAGACTACTGATCTGAAAGAAACAGAGGATTCCTCTGCATGAAAACATTCAAGTAAGATAATAAACATTGCTTAGAATACTAAATTTATGCCCTCTGACAGTGTAATGAATATTTTGTTACTTTTGGAGTATTCCAAATTACATTAAGAATCCAACTGATATAAATTTATTGAAAAGATATTGCAATTAGGTTTTGGATTTAATAGAAACATATGTACAGCAGCAACACCATGTCTGGGCAAAACATACAAGGATATTGGTGTACCAATCTAGCTGAACTAGTTTATCCAGCTGAATGCAATGTTCAGTTATGTTGAACAGTTTATGTATGCAACTACCTCCCTTAAGACAGCTCTCTAGCACTATTCTGGGAAAAGTGTTTGCATTGCTACAACACTTAAACATTCTAATTATGGACTCCAAAGGTAGTCTCTCTTCCGAAGAGTTTAAAACCAGCCCTTTCCTCAAGCATGCTTGACTTTTCCACACATTATTTTAGTACAATTACATTGTGAGTAAAATCTTATTCAAGAATGAATGAGGTATATACACTGCAGGTCAAAAGGGATCAAAGACAAATTTAGAATAAATTTAGAACAAATGTGTTCTAAAAACATATTTAAGAGCTTAAACCTAGCAATTGATTCCAATGGAAGTTTGGAACTAAAACACTAAAAAAAATATCTTATTAGACACCTGACATCTTTGCGCACCAAAATGTCTTTTAAAAACTATCATTTGGCTCATGGCATTCTAATAGCTTCCTCTCTAGAACAGAAGTAGCACAAATGCACAAGCATGATCACAGGCTAAAAATCCTTGCTGAAGGGCAGTTTACTAGCTTAAGTGTAATACTTTAACTGTATAACTAGACTATATGTATAGTCAAGTTTTTTCTTGTGAACGGAGCTGCTCCTCCTTCATGTGAATACACCTTATTGTGCAGATTCTATTCCAAAGATCTCTAGCAGGCTTTTTTGAGCGATGTAGATAGAGGTCTATTGACTTTCAGGCTATACTGCCATTAAGTATCAAACTTCTATTGTTCTTCTGACCAAACAAATATATGCTTCTTAAGAAGGTATTCTCTACTAAGTTTAGTCACAAACAATGTAGGATTTCTAAAATTATTTTCTTCTACATTAACTTTGGGGAAATATTAAAGAAGAGGAACATGATGCAATCTCTTCTAGAGCACCAGCTAGGGCAAGATTAAGCAGATTCCAGTTAGCTACCTAAGATTACACATGCATAAAAACATTGATGGCAATAGGGTGCCACAGGTGTCATTGAAAACATAATCAGAAGACAATGAAGCTACACATTTGTAATTGAGGTGTAATTTGGTCTGCAGAATCTTTATTACTCTATTAAAGGAAGGAAACAGGTTGAGTTTGTGTGGCTGGCAGGTTTTTTTTTTCATATTCATTGCTAACAGTTTTAATATTGGAATCACTGAAGCATAATGAACTGAGAATTAAATCAGCACTTTCAGGTTAGGATTGCATTTTAAAGAAATCTGCCCTGTGGCTGAGGGAAATTACAATAAATTCTGTCCCACAAAACAGTATGGGTAAAAACATCTGCAAGTTTAAAAGAGGAAGGGAAACCTTGTGTGTTATAGGAAATAACTGCTTTATTATAAATCAGCCATTTATGAAGGAAATAATATCACTACCTCAGCTTTGAATACAGTTTACTGATATCTCTGCCTCATTGTGCCACTTTTATTGTACTGCTAAGTGTCCCAATCCTTCTAGTCTCCTGTTGGAAGGGACTTTTCAAATGGCTGAGATGGAGCAAGGTTTTCTTAATGGACACTTTGTTTACACCTGTTTAAGGAAACCCATCTGTAACTTAAATGTTTGTGAAGTGCTATGCTGAGTTAGATCCTGGGCTCATCTAATCTAATTTTTCATAACTCTGAGTGTGATGTCCTTTCTGATCAATAGACTATTAAAGTGACGAGAATATGAACATCAACAGAAATATTTGTTTTGAAACTACTCTTCTTAAACCAGGGAGTATAATGTCTCAGCTTGCTAATTTTTTTTCTTCCCTTATGCAAATTGAAATTTCAGTGACACAGTCTTTTGTGGGTTATAACAGTAAAATAATAGATTACAACAGCCACAGCAAAGGAGTCAAAGAAATAAATCCAGATTTACCTTCTTGATGTTAATGTAATCATTTCTGACCAACTCTTTACCCTGTTGGCACTACAACTACAGGTAAAATTGTAGCTAACATTCTTGTAGCAATAATTGTCTTTGTGTATTATTTGTTGTGGTGAATTACTTTTCTTCTTGAATGTAACATAAAGACCCCAATTTACAAAGGCTGAATGCCAGGTTGGTACTTACTAAACCAGAATGAATTCTCTGCTATACAGTGTGTAACTCCTAGTGAGATGGAGATTTGCCTTTTGGTGCTAGGGTAAAGGCAGCTATCACAAAGCCATAGTGCAGAGGAGAATGAAGAAAGTCTTTGCTTTTGTGTTGCATCTGAACACTTTTTCCTTTAAGAAAAAATACATTGTTTGATTTGGAAGTTGTCCTCAAAACACAAACCTGCCCTTATTTTTTTTCTTTTTTCTCTCTCTTTTTTTTAATTTTCCTTTTCCTTTTCTTTTTTCCTCTTACCTCTTTCCTTTCCCTCTCTCCCTTTCCTTTCCTTTCCTTTCCTTTCCTTTCCTTTCCTTTCCTTTCCTTTCCTTTCCTTTCCTTTCCTTTCCTTTCCTTTCCTTTCCTTTCCTTTCCTTTCCTTTCCTTTCCTTTCCTTTCCTTTCCTTTCCTTTCCTTTCCTTTCCTTTCCTTTCCTTTCCTTTCCTTTCCTTTCCTTTCCTTTCCTTTCCTTTCCTTTCCTTTCCTTTCCTTTCCTTTCCTTTCCTTTCCTTTCCTTTCCTTTCCTTTCCTTTCCTTTCCTTTCCTTTCCTTTCCTTTCCTTTCCTTTCCTTTCCTTTCCTTTCCTTTCCTTTCCTTTCCTTTCCTTTCCTTTCCTTTCCTTTCCTTTCCTTTCCTTTCCTTTCCTTTCCTTTCCTTTCCTTTCCTTTCCTTTCCTTTCCTTTCCTTTCCTTTCCTTTCCTTTCCTTTCCTTTCCTTTCCTTTCCTTTCCTTTCCTTTCCTTTCCTTTCCTTTCCTTTCCTTTCCTTTCCTTTCCTTTCCTTTCCTTTCCTTTCCTTTCCTTTCCTTTCCTTTCCTTTCCTTTCCTTTCCTTTCCTTTCCTTTCCTTGAAAGCCCCATGTGCCAGCTCCTTTCTGTCAGCTTGCAGGTTTTCCCTTCTTTGGGGAGTTATTTCACACGCTTCTCAGATGGCTCTTTTTTTTTTCTTTTCCTCTTTTTTTTCCTTTTTAATTTTCCTTTTTACTATTTATTTCCACTTTTTCTTTTCCCTTTTTGCTTTTCACTTTTTCTCCCACAGAATAAACTATCAGCTGCTGCATGGTAGAGTTCTGGTTGATGACTGGGAAGCTCCTAGGTATTACCATATTACAAGTAAGAATATAAATATTCATGAAAGCATGAGCAGATTATTTCTGATTAATATTCACTCTTAGAAGGTTTGCCTTCTCAGCGATACACTTTCTCAAGGAACTTTCATAGAATCATAGAATCATAGAATCATAGAATCATAGAATCATAGAAAGTTTTGGGTTGGAAGGGACCCCTAGAGGTCTTCTAGTCCAACCCCCCTGCAGTGAGCAGGGACACCATTAACTAGATCAGGTT
>NW_009260774.1:6802690-6805482 GCF_000687185.1 Egretta garzetta
ATAAGGTTCACACAGGCCCACCTCTCCAGCCTGTCCAGGTCTCTCTGGATGACATCCCGTCCTTCTGGTGTTAACCAGAGCACCACTCAGCTTGGTGTGACTTTATTTAGTCAAAGTCTGCAAAAGCATTGGTGTGAGGCAAGAGAAGACAGCACAGAGACCTGTGTGCCAGGGCTGGGTGGCGGTGGGAGTCAGGGGTCGGGAGTGTGTCTTGCAGCGGACCCCAGCAGATTACACAGCCCACAGCTGTACTGCCATACTGTAACCTCTGGCTCCACTCTATGATCCTCTGTTGCCAGATGCATTTCATCAGTAGATCTAGTGTCATCTGATTCAGTGGTGTCAGTGACACACTGTGGTAACCGCAGGTCAGCCAAAGATCAGCCAGTATTGTAAAGTATGTGAAGCCACAAGGAGTGGAATACAAGACCATAGAGGTCTGTTGCAAAAGGCATGAGATGTATCTCATACTAGCTAACAGCTTTTCGTGAATCTTAGATGTGATTGCCATTTCTCCACTAAATGGAATACAGATTATTCCCTTCATGCACTGATCCAAAACAGGATGTGTAGGAAAGAGTCAATGCAGTTTGGAGGTTTTAGAAGATGAGGAGTATACCCAGCCTATGAAAAGTGATTGCAACTTCAGGAGTTTCCTCTGACTCAGCAGAACAGCAAACTATACACAATGTAAACTACAGTGTTGTTAGGATCCAATTTTGTTGGACGAGAGAAGGCCCCCTTGCTTTCTAGCTGACCTCAGACAAGTCTGGGAGGCTACAGGCGGCTGGACCAACCTCTCGTTTCAGGTTCGATCCCTTCGAGTGAGATTAAGACACAAATGAGGTCAGATGTCCTGAGTTCACTAGTTTATTAACTCTTCAGGGGAAAGAGAGAAAGCAGCTATAGGAAAGGAAGGAAGGAAAGATGGGAAATTAAGTGAGAGGTCTGGATGGAAAAGCACAGACAGTCACCAACATGGATCTGTGGCGTCCCAAGGGTCCGTACTTCTGGGGTTTCCAGTGGTGTCTCATGGGGTCAGTGGTCATCAGAGTCTTTAGTGATCAGTTACAGAGTTGGTGGTCCCCCCAAGGTCTTCAGCGACTGTTTTCAGAGTCAGTGGTCCCCCCCAACGAGGTCTAAGATGGTGACCTTTTATAGGCTGTGTGCCTAAGGCACACATTTGTGCATAAGTTTTGTGTGCTTTACTTTTGGCTCTGTTGTTGTTGGGCAGGGGCAGGGTTCAAACTGCATGCTGTAGTGGGCAGGCCTGGGTGTCCGATAAGCAAAAGAATGGTCCGTTGCTTCAGCAAGCCTGCAAGCCACTTTGTCTGATCTTCTCAGATAAGCACACAAAAGAGCAAGCTTTGAGACAATTAGCTGGCTATTCAGTCTCTCACAAGTGTAAACATTAACAAATGACTGGCCTAGTAGATGAAGGTAAAGCAGTGGATATTGTCTACCCGGACTTCAGTAAGGACCCATAAATTTCTGGTAGACAATCTGTTGATGTGTGGGCTGGATGTACAGACAGTGAGGTGGATTGAAAACTGGCCAAACAGCTGGGCCCAGGAGGGTGGTGATCAGTGGCACAAGGACTAGCTGGGGTCTAATAGCTAGCGATGTAACCCAGGGGTCACTACTGGGTCCAATCTTGTTCAATGTCTTCATTAATGACCTGGATGATGAGGCAGAGTATACCTTCAGCAAGTTTGCTGATGACACAAAACTGGGAGTAGTAGCTGATATGCCAGAAGGGTCATGCTGCCATCCAGATGGATCTTGACAGGTTGACAGGTACCTCATGCAGTTCAATAAGGGGAATTACGAAGTCCTGTGTCTGGGGAGGAACAACCCCATACAGCAGTATATGCTAGGGGCCGACTGTCTGGAAAGCAGCTTTGCAGAAAAGGACCTGGGGGTTGTGGTAGACACGAGGTTGAACATGAACCAGCAATGTGCCCTTGTGGAAAGAAGGCTAATGGTATCCTGGGCTGCATTAGGCAAAGTATCGCCAGCAGGTCTCAACCTGCAATACTGTATCCAGTTCTGGGGTCTTTAGTGCAAGAGCCATAGACATACAGGAGAGTCCAAAGAAGGGGCACAAAGATGACTAAGGAACTGGAGCATGTCTCCTATGAGAAAGGTCGAGAGAGCTGGGAACCTTTAGCCCAGTTCATGGGGGATATATCAGTGTACATAAATATCTGAAGGGAGGGTACAAAGAAGATGGAGCCAGGCTCTTTTCAGCAGTGCCCAATGATAGGGCAAGAGTCATTAAGGTTCACAACAAACTCAGTTTCTAAGAATGATGTAACACAGCAAGGCATGGTTTTCTCAAGGTTCATCATGCTTACCATTGTTCACCTTAGCAATATTTCTTCCAAGAAGTATTTGTGTGGCTTCTTCTGGTTGTCGTGGTTTAACCCGGCTGTCAACTAAGCACCATGCAGGCGCTTGCTCACTCCCCCCCTCCCTCAGTGGGATGGGGGAGAGAATCGGGAAGAAAATAAAAGGTTAGAGCCAAGGGCTGAGATAAAGACAGTTTAATAAGAGAAAATAATAATAATAGTAATAATGAGAATGATAACAGAATATACAGAATATACAAAACGAATGATGCACAATGCAATTGCTCACCACCCGCCAACCGATGTCCAGCCCGTCCTGAGCTGTGATCAGTCCCCGAGCTGCGATCAGTCGCCGAGCCACGACCGCCCGAACTAACTAACCCCCCCGAGCATGACGTTCTATGGCCTGGAATAGCTCTTTGGTCAGTTTGGGTTAGCTGT
>NW_009260774.1:6805577-6829155 GCF_000687185.1 Egretta garzetta
AAAACATCAGTGTGTTATCAACATTCTTCTGGTACTAAATCCAAACCACAGCACTATGCTAGCTTCTATGAAGAAAATTAACTCTATCCCAGCCGAAACCAGGACACTGGTATATGACTTATTAATGTTTTGCCCTTCCCATGTATATGTCTGTCCTGGATTCAGCTGGGACAGAGTTTATTTTCTTCCTAGTAGCTGGTAGAGTGCTGTGTTTTGGATTTAGTATGAGAAGAATGTTGATAATACACTGATGTTTTAGTTGTTGCTGGGTAGTGCTTAGACTGGCCAAGGACTTCTCAGCTCTCAGCTCTGCCAGGTTCACAAGAAGCTGGGAGAGGACACAGCCAGAACAGCTGACCTCAACTGACCAAAGGGCTATTCCAGACCATATGACGTCATGCTCAGTATATAAGCTGGCGGAAGAAGAAGGAAGGGGGAGACGTTCAGAGTGATGGCATCTGTCTTCCCTAGTAACCGTTACACATGTTGGAGCCCTGCTTTCCTGGCAAGGTCTGAGCACCTGCCTGCCCATGGGAAGTGGTGAATGAATTCCTTGCTTTGCTTGTGTGTGCGGCTTTTACTTTCCCTATTAAACTGTCTTTATCGCAACCCATGAGTTTTCTCACTTTTACTCCTCTGATTCTCTCCCCTGTCCCATTGTGGGGGGAGCATTCAATCAATCAAACTTTCTTTTAAGAATAAATGGCTAAATAAGAACAGTAATAGTAGAAAGATGGAAAAATCTCAGAAGGATCAGTGCAAGGTCATCTCAACCACTCTTTTGATACAACACAGGATTCTGTATGTTTATATAATTTCTAGTGCATGTTTACCTAATACCTTCTTAAAACCCTCAGTGCATATACTTTAGAGACACTCAGCCAACTGTTCTCATGCTTTACTTTTCTTACTTTTAGAAAACCTTTTTAAATGTTCAATCTTTTAAAATGCAATTAAACCTATTGTTTCTTTTCATACATGATAAACACAGAAAACATTACTTCCATGATCTTTGAAGACATACTCCTTTCACTCTAAACCTCCCTTCTTTAGGATAACTATTTACTTTCAATTATTTTGTGGGGACAATATTTGTTCTTTTTTATTGTGGTTGGGCTCTTTTTGTTTGTTTGTATGTTTGTTTAACCTGGACTGTATTTTGGCATATAATGTCTTAAAGCTCACTGTTCAAAACTTGATGAAATACTCCAGTTGAGGACCTACCCTGTGGGGGGGGGGGAGGGGGGAAACTTCATGACTTTTCCAGGAAAAGTTCCTCTTTCTGTCTGTTAAAAGACATAGCTCCATTGGAGTCATTAACATTATTTTGATTTGCTCCATCTAAGGTCTGGTTAATTAATCAATGCAAATTATTTAAAACATTTCCAAAAGTAACTTAACGATTTAGCCATGTTTTGACCACGTGTTTCTTTCAATTGTGTCATTTGTAAATCTCAATTTAGACACTAATATGTTGAATTGTAACGACAGGGCAATTTCCCAATTGCTATTGCATGCAACAAGCAGAAACATTATTTATGAGCAATCTGTAATCTTTAATCATTATATTAACACTCCTAGTCATTAAGTAAAAGTAGATTGGAAACCTTTGGAACTACTCTGATTATGCCACAATATGATGTTCTTTAATCAAATAGGGGGGAGAAATCTGCTGTATGTTTAATTTATGTAAATAAATCATTAAAATACTCTATTAAAAGATCAGGTCAGCACCCTGATGGGGTTTGCTGCCATCTTTAGCTGAAAAAAGAACCTTTTAAAATAGTATATTTATTGGGTTCTTTAAAGAAAATTTGACCAAATACCATAAAGAACAACCTGTTCTTGGCTGGGCTATGGGATAGCAGGTCTAATCAGTTTCTTCCTTGTCTCATTTTTAATAAACCAGTTCTCACATTTAGTCTCCAGTCATTATCTAAGTTCCTTACATTATATCTTAGTCACCAGAAAGACCCATACACATTTCCAGTTAATTATCCAATAGCTAGTGACATAAGGGTATATCCTGAGGAGTGCCATATTCTCCCAAGACTTTGAATGAGATTACTGGTGATATAGATAGGTTTTTGGTGCTTGTTAATTTTTAGAAATTTAAACATGCATTTAATGAGAAAAACATGCCCATTTCTAACAGCTAAGCTGGGAGGCTAGAGTTAGAAAGAGCTGGTGAACAAGAGGAATTTGAATCCTTGGACGTCAGCTTGGCAGCCAGCTGGCTACATTAATTTTATATTTGATTGCTTACATTTTGACAGAAAGTACAAAGGTTTTGTTCTCAAATTCCTTTCTGCTTAGATGTTGGTTTCAAGGAGAATGAAAACTTATTGTCTTTGCTCCAATTCAGAATGAAAACAAATTTTGCTATTTTGAAATTCTGCATGAAGCAGAATTACCAGTCTCATTTGATCTTTAGTATTTTCCACTTTGCCAAAAGCTTGCTTCAACTTTCAGGGTCATGTCCTGTTGTTGATAAAGTTGCTTTTAATGTTACTTTTGGTTAATTTTCATAATATGTAAATTAAATTCCTCTCAAAGAAGAGTTTTGCCTTTGACAAAAATACAGATGTTCTGTGACTTTAAAAAGGAAGCCTAATGAAATAGGACTTATGACTTCTAATGACTTCATGTTTTTTTCTTCTTTTGGTTGGTGAAAATTTCAAGCTTTACAAGTTTTACAAGTATTAAGACACATTCCATGCTGAATTACACTCTGCAAAATCCTACTGAAGGAGAAATTTTTACAGAGTGAAGATTACTAGAGATGGAACTTGAACAAAGGTCAGTTTCTAATACACTCCTATTTTTCCTTCTGTAAAGAAAATCCCTTATTTAAAGGATTAAATCATAATATTGATATGCAGTAATAATTTAATCTAGATGACAGCTGCTGAAATCTGAATGTCGTCTTTAGTATTTACACTATCTTCTATCCAGTTGACCAGAAATCTGACTTCCCTCCTCCTCCTCTCCTTACTTCTGCAGACTTATTGAGGTGATTTCCTTTGGAGAGTCATGGCAATCAATCAGCTTTATTATATGTTTAGGCAGCTTTGGTGACGTGTATTCACATCTAGGTCCCTACTTAAATCTATAAACTTACCTCCACTTTTTCAGGGACATGAGTCCTCTAATGCAGTGGAAATCTTGATAACCAGCAATATATGCTGAGGGTCTGCTAAGATGTTGACTGTAGAGTTAATTCTACAGCAGTGGCTCTTCATTACAGGAAGGATGTATGTAACAGCACACGTGTTAAGTTACACTTGTGTTGCATCATTCTTTAAGACACTGCTATGTTCCATCTTTTCATTACAGTCTAACTCAATGGCTAACCATTAAAGTATTTAAATTCAAAATTTTCATCTGAGGAAGTTCTAATGACTGGGACATGCAGTCTTGACATCACCAGGGAGGGATTTCAGTGAAATGAGTGCATTTTGGATGCCGGCAGTGTAACTGATCAGTAACACAAGGATAAGGGTCTCTTACATTGTATTAATTCTGTCTTCTACAAAAGATGAGGTGTTCAAACTTTATTTTCAGTTACAAAAACAGAATTAAGCTTAACACATACAAAAGGTAAATAGGATTTGACTGCTTTACACAGGTGGGATAAAAGGTTAATTTTTTTTTAAACCTCTTCTTTCACTTGATATCTATTTCTATGTGTGGATACCCAAAATTCTAAGTTAGGAATCCATATCAGTAAAAGCATGTAAGGCATAGAAAAGGAGTAGATGTTTCATAAAATAATTTGGAAAGTTTTGTTCCAACTTTCTTCTGGTGTACACCTGTGGTGCTGTGCTCCCACCTCCCCTGACCTCTTCCCATAACTCTGCTCAAGCGATAACCACCTGTGGTGGTCGTGATAGATGCGTCTGGTCATGATGGATGCATGCAGCTCAAAGTGGATTAGGGGGAGACAGTTAGCAATACAACAGCCAAGGGCTATTGTGCAATGTGCCCATGTAAGCACAGTGAAGGAACTAAAATCTGTGGTCAGTATGCAAATATGACTGTGAGCCAATCACCTGACCCCCATAAATAGTGAGCAGCCCAAGAGCCCTTGGAGCGCTCCTGCATGGCAGCGGGCTGCACACCAGGATCTCCCCTTGAGCAGGGATGCCTCTCAAGGTTACTCCTCGAGGTTGAGAGATACCTTACTGCAACAGATCCCTGGTAAGTGGCTAACAGCATGCTAAACTTTGAAACCTTAGCTAAGTGATATAAAGGATTGATTGTGCATATATAATCCTTTAGATATAACCTGTTGAGCAAGTCTGGGACTAGGAACGGATCCAGCCATGCCTAGACCCCTCTCTGAGGAAAGAGTTTAGAAAGCAAGGGGATCTTTTCTGAACCTCATGACTCAAAGGGAGGGTCTACCTGACAGTTTTTCTGACCCTGTCCTCTATGCAGTAAATAACCAAGTGTACCTTGCCATTGGATCTTATAAACTACTGTCGCATTTACCATTGAACTTTGTTAACTCACTGTTTTACATCCATAAACTATAGTTTTCGCCTCTTTCTCACTCCATTGGTGACAACAACTTGCCAGACTGTTGTGGACAAGCAATTGCTTATGCTTCTAAACCCAATATTTCACTGGGATCAGTACACACCGAATTGTGACTGTGAGTTGATTTGCTGGGTTTTTTTGTCTCCTGTTACCAGGGCAGCAGACCCTATTTATTATAGTATCTAGGTGAATGAAGTAATATGCAAGTTTGAGATAGGATTGCAGATAGTCAGTTTATTGAAAGCAAAAGACATCATTCTGTTCACAGTGTTGAGTGGGTTTAGACATTCCAGAAAATGTGGCTGCCTTTGTTGTAACATTAATTACTATTTGTGCCATTACTCTGTTAAATCGCTTTTCAAATGAGTTCTCAATCTGTACTTACTCTGTGTCTGAAACCCAGGCCTCGGTCACTGGCTTTTATATTGCAAGACTATAACTTCAGTGCTACCTCCATACCAAGTGCTAGATTGCAGCCAAGCTGATGCATCTAACAGTGCCTTTGCTGTGCTGATCCTAACAGGAACACAAGAAAAGAATAAAGCCTGGGAGCTCAGTAGAATTCTCTCCTTTCTATTTCTACTCCTGATAACATCACTGTTGTGTGACTGATGTTACTCCATTATCTCATAAGCCTCAAGAGTTATCCTCCTCCCTTCCATTCCTAGAAAGGGAATAATTACTTATCTGGTTATTTCCTGCCAAAACCCCATTCTTGTGAATGCTCTCTATTTGCATAATTTATATTCTCTATTTCCTAGCTGTGATCTTTTTGACATCTTCTGGCTCATTGATTTTGGAATTACCATTTTTTTTTCCAGTCTTCATTACCATTTTCTTCATCTCAGACAGTTCATCTCTGTAACACTAATACTTACTCTTTTAAAATAACTACAATATCATTTTTCTTAACAGTCACATTATTTTTCTGGGGACCTTAACCTGTGTAAAATCTCAGGCAGAGGAAACATCTAGTATCAAATCAAAGTATTCCTATTGTTTTTGAAGGAATTATACTGAATTTATATAACAAATTATCACCTTGTCTCCTCTGTAATGTAGTTACTTCTTGTTTGTATCTCAGAAGATCTTAAGTAACATACATACTGTGCATATAGCAACCTCCTTATTTTTTGGATGAAATTTTCAAGTACTGACCCTATGTCCTGATTTTGGCTGGAATAGAGTTAATTTTCTTCCTAATAACTGGCATAGTGCTGTGGTTTGGATTTAGGACTAGAAGAATGTTGATAACACCCTGATGGTTTAGTTGTTGCTGGGCAGTGCTTACACCAGTCAAGGACTTTTCAGCTTCCCCTGCTCTGCCAGGTGCACAAGAAGCTGGGAGGGGCCACAGCCAGGACAGCTGATGCCAACTGTCCAAAGGGGTATTCCAGACCCTATGGCGTCATGGTCAGTATATAAATTGGACAGAGTTGGCTGGGGGGCAGTGATTGCTGCTCAGAAACTGGCTGGGCATCAGTCAGTCAGTGGTGAGCAATTGCATTGTGCATCACTTGTTCTGTATATTCTATTATTACTATTACTATTATTATTATTATATTTTCCCCTGCTGTTTTATTAAACTGTCTTTATCTGAACCCACGGGCTTTACTTTTTTTCCAGTTCTCTCCCCCATCCCACTGAGGTGGTGGGGAGTGAGCGAGCAGCTGTGTGGTGTTCAGCTGCCTGCCTGGTTTAATCACAACAACCTACTCTAAAACCAGAAGAGTTTTAATACTATTTTTGGTGCAAGTAAGATTTGGTCCATAACCTTGCAACGGATTTTATCCCTCCCATGAACTGATTACAGGTGATTTTGATTTGAAAGAGAAGACAGAGGATATGACTGTTTTGAGGAGAGTAGAGGATTGATTTTTTAAATTTCTACAACTACCAATTTTTACTTTCCTTCAGAGGCATAAATAACTATATAAGTATTATTTGACTGGAATTGGTATTTTGACTGGTCCTTTTTAGGAAGTTGTACTCCCTTAGTGGGAGAGTTTAGCAGTGAAACTTTGCATATAGACGTGTTTTTGTAAAGAAGGATTCCTTTAACCAGCTGTAAGGCAGATAGTGTCTGAACAGGATCCCTTTCTTCAAGTGAGTTGCCTGGTACTTCGCTGATTGCAAAGTTATTTATCTTAATACCAACAAACTAATGAATTGATCTGACCCATAGATTCAAACATCCCTATTTTTGATGTTATCAGTACATGTATCTGTATAAACACACATATATATGTAGATGGATATAGATATGAAGACATATATATAAAAATTGTTTATAATTTACATTGCTTTGCAAAATGTTTCCTGCACAGAGACTTTCTACATTTTTCATGTTTGCTTTATGTTCCCTTGAATTATGTTTTTCTTCACATAGAAATTACATTTTCTGGAAGCTGTAGAACCACAAACATAAGAGGGAAAATTTCAATTTTCCACTGCTTAGGAGGCCAGGAAGAATTAAACTCATCAACTTTATTCAAAATATTAAATTGTCAGAAACCTTCATTTCCTACTGACTACCCAGTGAATTAATGATTTCTTTTGTTGTTGCTTTTGACTGGCCATTGAAGCCAGGAGCATGTTCCTTGAGTAATGGCTGCTGCTCAGTGCTTAAACAAGTTTGTTTCTTTTGAAACAATGAACTATGTCTTCAGGATGTTACTGTTTGTAGTCTCTGAACAGTGCTTGTCTAAGTATTAGCATTATTATATGCATGTAAAAATCAATATATCTTTATAAAAGTACCCTATTTCAAGGACATTAATACAAACATTTGTATCTCTAACTGTGGGTTAACTTTGGCTGTCTGCCAGTGCCCACCGAGCCACTGTATCATTCCCCCTTCTCAACAGGACAAGGTGAGAAAATATGACAAAAAACATGTGGTTTGAGATAAGAACAGGGAGATCACTTACCAATTACCATCATGGACAAAACAGATTTATGGAAATTAATTTAATTTATTGCCACTTAATCAAAGTAGGTTAATGAGAAATAAGAGCAAATCTAAAACCACATCCCTGCACCTTTCCCTTCTTCACAGGCTCAACTTCACTCCTGACTATTCTATCTCCTTGCCTAGAGCTGCACAGGGGGATGGAGAGTGAGGGTTCAGTTCACAATGTTTTGTCTTTGCCACTCCTTCCTCTTTATGATCCTCCCCTACTCCAATGTGGGGACCGTTCCATGGGATACAGTTCTTCATTAATGTCTCCAACATGAGTCCTTTCCACAGGGTGCAGTCCTTCAGAAACAGACTGCTCCAGTGTGGGTCTCCCAATGATCAGAAGTCCTGCCAGAAAACCTGTTCCAATGTGGGCTCTTCTCCACAGGCTGCAGTTCCTGCCTGTTCCTGTGTGGGCTCTCCATGGGTTACAGCTTCCTTCAGGGCACATTCACCCGCTCCAGTGTGGGGTCCTCCACAGGCTGCAGTGTGGATATCTGCTCCAACATGGACCTCTATGGGCTTCAGGGGGACAACCACTGGTCTTCACCACAGGCTGCAGGGGAATCTCTGCTCTGGTACCTGGAGCACCTCCTCCCTCTCCTTATTCACTGACCTTGGTGTCTGCAGAGTTTTTTTCCTCACATTTTCTCACTCCTCTCTCACAGCTGCTGTTGTGCAGCAGTTTTTAGCCCTTCTTAAATATGTTACTACAGATGTGCTACCAACATCACAGATCAGCCTAGCTTTGGCCAGCGGTGGGTCCATCTTGAAATTGTCTGGAACCGGCTCTGTCCAACATGGGGGTGGCTCCTGGTGTTTTCTCACAAAAGCTACCCCTGCGGCCCCCCCATTACCAAAACCTTGCCATGTAAACCCAATACTGCAACCATCAAAAGAAAACATTACTTTGTTGACTTTTTTTAAGATAGAGCACAGCAGAGATCTAATAATTCTGTACTGGTAGTGTGTGAAGGACTGTTATCTAGCTTCTATTTCAATTGCTCTGGTATGCCTGAGAATTAGGTTGGACACTCTGTCCATCAAAAATGCAATCTTTATGCAATTTTTAATTGCTAGCATCAATTTCCACTTTTTAATCAATTTTACAATGTGTCCCCATCATACTAGAGACAGAGCAAGGGATCCAGTAGAACTGAAGTGCAAAGGTTTCAGCTGTGAAGAATATTGTGAAAAAAGTTTCACAGTGTTCTTTGTCCTTTAGTTTGCACTAAATGACTTGCAAATACCGTGGCTGTGAGGTCCTGTGGATGGCAAAAATATACACACAGAAAAATAGCAAAATACTAATTGTTAGGACTATAGTTTTCATTAAATAAAAAATAAAAGGCACCATAAACCAAAAGTTTCTGTTGTGAAACAGAGGTCACATAGGTGCTGGGTTTTTTTTAGAACGCAGCTGGACTGATATATAGAAGGCTACTTTAATTATAAAGAAGCAGACTCTTCACATTAAATGGTGTATGACCAAACAAGCTGCCTTCATTTGACTTCTCAGACAGATGGAGTTGAATTCAGAGGCAGCTAATTGCCTTAGGGACCTTTTCTGGCAGGTAGCCCATTGGTACTCTTGAGGGGTGGAGAGGCTTCACACAGAAAGCTTAAAAGCATCTGGGCTGCTGTTGTGCAGAATGCTACTGCTGACAGATTTACCATCTGTCTTTGAGAAAGACAACAGTTCTGGGAGCCCAGATACTACCATTCTTCAGTAGAAAGCCCTTTGTCAATCAAAACCTCCTCATTAGAGTAGAGAGCAGAACTTGAATTATAGCTAAGTGCACTAAGTAAAAAAGAAATATCAAGACATTAGTTTACTTTTATTTGTGTATGGTTAGATGAAAAATCCTGTAACATTAGGAAACAGCAAATTGTAAACACATTTGTATTATCCATCAGCTAAGCTTTCTTTGTGCAAATAGTTTTACAGATGTACCAACAATAACCAAGTCTGTATCCCCACAAGAAAGAGTTGTGTTGTAATAGCACAGAATAAAGAATTCATAATATACACTATTCTATGCTAGACAATTCAGATATGCTTTTTTGTAAATTGTCTTTGACTTTAAAATGTAATTGCTATCCTATGTTTGTAGCCAATAGAATGGGTTGTATTTATCTTACAAGGCAACTTCAAAGTTCTAACCATAGGAAAAAGAAAAGGATGTGCAGTCATCCCTGTACACTTTCATGTGTACTTGCTTATACATAAAATTATGACAATGTCTTTTGCCTAATGCAGTTTTAAAAGAATCAAAGTTGGCAACAAAATATAGATGTTTTCTAAAAAGCTGCAGTACATGAATATTTTCAGCACACAAATGCACATATATAAACATATGTAAATATAAATCTAATTTAATACCTACAGGTCTGAACAACATGCATTCATCTCAACAGTTCATAACACTATTAGGAATTATGAAGAATGGAATTATGAATTTTATAAATAGTACTATTTCTTAAGCCTGAAAGTGAGTCCATATGTTTCCATAAGACTTTAGTGCCTTCCTGAAAGATATAAAAAAAGAGTTATGTCCAGTTGCTCTCATTGTATTGCTGTGGTTGACCAGTAAGTGTGTACTGGATGTTTAAAGGGAATAAAGATTTACTTTGTGACCCATGTTCTTGAAAGCCAAGTTTCAGTTTAATGTGAACAGAGAAAGATAGATATATTATATAGTTATCATAAACATGTATTTAGACACATATATTTTTATGTATATATATATGTGTATGTATATTGTTTATATGTGTATGTATATTGTTTATCACAAATATTTGAAGCTGGGTACAGGTAGCTGTATTTTTTTTTTTTTTGTGAGAATTTCTCATGTTTTCTTACACCAAGTACCTTACCACAAATCTAGAGGGACAAATGAGGAATATATGCCAGAATTTTTCTTCAGGCTCCATGGCCACAAAACACTAAAATCCAGCTTCTCCCTCTGTATATGTGCAGTATAGAAAGAATATATTGCCAGATGTAGGAAAGGATACAGTTTAGTAATGAGGCCTCAAAACTCTACCCAGTATGTTGACATGGTGCCACTATGAAGCAAAAATTACAGATATGTGAGGGAGGAGCGAAAGGGAAAGGGGGAGACAATATTACTCTCTAGTTTAGTGATTACAGCTCTCCCATAAAAATAGGAGTCCTGTTTACAGTTGCTTTTTCTAGAGTTATTTCTGTATTTTAATGCAGAATGCTTGCCCTCTAAGCTTATGGTTAGGGCATACATCTAGGAGACAGAGAAAAACAGGCTGTTCCAATGGTGAGGAAGGTCCTGAGTTTAAGCTCTCTAATGAAATATAGCTTTACTACTGGCCATGTTTTAAAAGAAAAGAGAAATTAGCTTCTCTTCTCTTAGGGAAGCAGCTTAGGTTTTTTACTTCAAGAGAAAGGCTCAGGACTTCAGATTCCAGCCTAAAATATATACCTTAATGCAAAGTTTAGAAAGACCTAAGTTATTCAGATTAAACACTGTATCATCATTAAAGGGAGCTAAGTGTTGGCTTACTTTTCATGCCGAGACACTTTCAGTACAAAGCTAGATCATGTACTTCCATACTCTGTTCCAGTCGACAGAGCTGATATATCAATGTCAAAAAGAGGTGTGAGAGTCAAACGATGTGCTCTCTCCATCATTTCTTATTCTCCAGTTTAAGCATATCCCTGGTTCAGCATGCTGACTGCTATGAATCCTTTTCCTGAATGGGTAATTTGCTCCAGGCATGGCATAGAAAGTTTAGTTGGAGCTTTGAGTTCCACACTGGTGGCCACATGCCAAAATCCCTTTATAGAGCTAGCTCTTAATTTACCTCTCTCTTAGCTTCCCATTACTGAAATGGTAACCACAGTGTTTCCCCACTTCAGAGAGGGTAAATGTGTTATCGGTAATCTCCTAGTTTCCACAGTTATGGAGATCAAATAAGTAGATATATAAAAGTTCTCTTGCGTATCAAATTAAAACATGAATATATTCCTACTTTGGAAGGGATCTTAGCCACAGTATTGTAGTCATGAAGAGGCTAGATTTTAACTTAAATGTGTTGGTCTAGTTAAACCACTGTAAATCTCTGTGAACATATGGAAATTAGTTGCCTGCTGACTTACAAGTGTGTTTATGAAAATGCTTTCTTTAGCTTTCCTTATTCAGTTAAATAACAAAGAAAAAGCAATTAAATCAATGCCATATTTGTGTACAGTGGAGGTATAATTTGGGACTATGTAGACAGGACTTCTTGTAAAATGGAAATGCTGACATTTATAGCAGTGATATGGAAGTCCGCCTCTGATAATTTACAGAAGATTTACCTATGTATAATTGAGGGCATAAAGTGAAGAAAATGAGACTAAACAGGTAAAACTGAAAGCATCATTTGGTTTCCAGATGGTAAGAAGGATATTTTCAGGTATCCACAGGCTAATGAGTAGGACTGGCAATTAAAAAAATGTCTCTTGTAAACCAAACTCATTAAAAGACTCAGTCAGTGTAAGTTAATAAAAGTAGAACCCCTCATTTTGCCATTTTGGTCTGCAAAGTAGAATCACATTTAAAGAATTCTAGCAAGTCTTTGTGATGTGAGCTGTGGCTATACCACGGCTGTTAAATATTTCCTCTGGGAACATCTTCCACTTCTGAAGTACGTCTTACAGAAAACCATGGGAATCACAGCAACATCACGTTTGCTGCATATTTTACAAGCTGTAAGACTTCTATACAGATTTTGTAGGAAAGTTGTCAACATATTATTTGAAGAGTATTCCTAAAGATCACTATGATCTTAAATGGAGACCTGAGACTTAATGCACATCTGGTGTTCCTTCTGCAAACCTTTTTTCTTGCTACGTTTTTACATATACAGTATTTTTTCTCTGAAGATAACAGCTCAGATCCTGAAGGTGCATGGTACAGATAGAGTGTATTTCAGGGAATGGGAGAGACATGGGGATAGCCTTTGATGCGGTGTTAGCTGCCAATAACACAGAGGCATGATTCCAGAAAGTAAACACCATGGAACATAACCAGGCCATAAATCTGATTGTCTAGGTCCAGCTCTAACACTGGATCCAAGAAGAGAGAGTAAAACAGCTATTAAATCATCTATCTTCTAAAGTTTCCTCAAGGTAGGCAAAATAATCTCAGTTGCTTCTTCGTGATTCTGTTGGTTTGTCTACAGTAAGCATGGGCAAACCCATGTTTCTTCCTACTACCAAGATAGTGTCTCCATTCCTTCACAGTTCTTTTGTACACAAGGGAGTGACAAGGCAGGAACTGCTTTTCTGTTTTGTTTTTTTTTTAATTCTAGCAAATTCTCTTTTTTAAGGGAATCCTTTCATATCCAAATAGGGAAGGATATTGTCACAACACTTAATTTGTTCCCATCTATCTTAACTATCTGTAAGACATTAAGTACTCCTCCACTGACACATTGCTGTATTGTCTTGACATTATTTAATTTATGCATTAAGGGCAGTTGGAGCAAACATAAGAACAATGGCTACACTGTGATGTTACTTCAGAGCTCCAGCTCTAAATTAAACTCAATTTTATTCTAAACTCAACTCAAAATTTCCTGATTGTCACATTGCTTCATGGTGGCTTGCGTTACGGTCGAAGTGCAGAATAAGCCAAAAAGGAGGGAAACTCCTTGAGAGAGTCACTACTGAATCAGGTCTAGACCCCCCCTACAATTGGTATGGACACTACTGACTCTACCTCCATTATGTGGTGGGTAAATATGAGTCTGCACTTGGCCACAACCAATAAAAGTTGTGTAGATGTAGGAAGATACACTGATTGCTGCAATCCATCATCCACAGTGAGATGTATGTAGGAATTTGAAGACAATTTAGTCTTCAATGTACCTATTAGCTGCTTTTTAATCTCAAAGGGAGTCTAAAGTGAGTAGACATACACATTTCTGGTTTGGGGCATGCTCAGCATGAGTTTCACCCTCAACAGCTCTGAGTGATGTATATTTCACTTGTCTCTCAAGAACTCACAGACTAAACATTACTCTTTCACACTTGTATACCCAAAAAATCATGTTTGTCACAAAGCACAGAAGATATCCTTTATTAGGAATGGTTCAGGGGTTAGACCACAGACACGGTGATATAATGGTTTGCATACAGTGGAGGAACATACCTCAAGTTGTTTTTTATATAATACTCAGAATATGAGTAGGGAAAATGACTGTGCTTGAATACCTTCTGCAAGGACAAGAAGGGGTGTTAAAATGATTTTAAGCATTTGGATATATGACTTTCTTCCAAGAGATGGACTTTCTATGTTCAGGCTTCTGCTGCAGTAATCTCTACTGCATCCTACCATAGAATCTCTTGGGGAAGAGAATGAAACTTGAGATTGTACCGCTTCGGGCAAAAAGCCTAAGTTTTGGCTACAAGCTTATGGAAAGGCCAACAGACTAATTAGTTAGCATAATTAAAAATTAATAGTTATGAGGAATGATGGAACCCTCTCACAAGACCATATATTAGTAGAGCTCTCTCCTGGAAAGGTGGGTTTGGATTCCTTCAAATTTGAAGCTAGCAGTTCTGGGTGCTCTGATTATCCCATTTGGTACTATTACATCTTTTCATGTTTTGAATACAGAAAGCTCCTGGGTTCCAAAATTCATGAGAAGGTTCAGGATTATTAATCTTTAATGAAGTCCCTTTCTCAAAGTGGGTTCTGTAAAGGTGTCAGCTGCACGAACACTGGGTGCTGCAGCATAAATTTATCCTTAAGTGGCTTGTTCAAAACCATAGGGGAAATCTGATGAAATAGGCAACTGTGCTTCTCAGTGCTCAAAAATTTTTTGGACTGCATGTACAAAAGAAATTAATTTTTATCAATGTTGGCCAAAATTTTTATCACTGAGAGAATGTTGTGACTATTTGAATTCTGTTAAAAGTATTAGATCAAAATGCATCTCTAAAGTATGTATGTATAATCTGTGCTTTTAACACTTAAACTGTGGGATAATTCCTATGGATACTGAAGAGAGGTGAGAGGTAAATAGAGAAATGATCATATGTCTTCTTTAATTCAATTTTCTGTTTTTTCAGATGACAACTGTGATATCAACAGTGAAACCTGTTTTGCCCAGCTATTTTGTTCTCTCATCAGGGATTGCTCTCTGAGTGATGTGCATGCACTTAACTTCCATTAGTACTAATAAATCAGTGAGCACATCAAGAAGGGAATACATGTCTTTGCAATACATAATGTACCCTTGGATAATTACTTAGTCCAAAATATATCTGAAAATAATGTGAGAGATAAACATGTGGAATAAAGTAGAATATCTAGAGGTAAAGTGCTAATTCTTGCACGACAGCAGCTCAGCTGGTGTCATGAAAGAATACTGGAGATGATTATGACATGTTAGATTTGCATAACATACAAATATTAAACATTCTCAGCTACATATTGTAGGATTTTAACAAAGCATGTATTTCAGATTAAGTGATTTTATCTACAACTTGTCTGTATTCAATCTGCTTCTAAGGCCTGAAACTTGATTGGAAGTAACTATTTTTTCTGCTAGTTCTACTAGTATCTTCTGTGTCCTTTCCAAGCCATAACTGAACTTCATGTTGCATGAGACATAAACTCTTATTCTGAACACAAGGTTGTTTGGGACATGGTCATCGTTCATCTGCAGTGAGATTTCTACTGAAGGCCCTCATCTGCAGTCACATACTCATGAAGTGAATGCGTGCAGCATGGATGTCACAGCCATCTTCAGGAAGGGTGAAAAGGGAACTACAAGCTGGAAAATCTCACCCTAGTCACTGAGAACTCTGTGAAGTCTTTTCCAGCCACAAGAAGGATGACAAGTTGATTCAGAACAACCAGCATGAATTATGAAGGGCAGATTATGCCTCACTAACCTGATTGTTTTGCCTGATGAGATGATGGGCTGCAAGGCTAAAGAAAGAGAAGTGGCTGTTGTGTACCATGACTTTAGCAAGGCCTTTGACACTGTTTGACATAATATCGTTACAGGGAAATTAGTGAGATATGGACTGATAAGTGGACATATTTTTGGTTGGAAAATTGTCTGGAGCATTGGGCTCAGAGGGTTGTGATCTGAGGTCCAAAGCTCAACCAGTGGCTAGTTACAGGTGGTGTCCTTCAGTGGCAGCTGCTGGGACAACAATGTTCAACAATTTTATTAATTACCTGGATGATGGGATAGAGTGGAACCAGCAAGTTCATTGTCTCTAACAAACTGTGAGGACAGATCAGTGCTGTGGAGGATAGGGATGTTATTCAGAGAAATCTTGAGAGACTGGAGAAATGGCCTAGTAGAGACATCATAAAGATTAACAAAGACAAATGCAAAGTCTTAATCTAGTAAGGAATAATGCCATGCAATTGTACCAGCTGGGAGCCAACCAGTTGGAAAGCAGTTTTTCAGAAAAGGATCTGAGGGTCCTGTTACACAAGGGAATACTGCCAGGAGGTCCAGGAAAGTGATCCTTCCTCTCTACGTGACACCTATTCTGAGATTACATCTGGAGTAGTGTATTGTTCTGGGCTCCCTGTACAAGACAGACATGGGCATACTGGAGCAAGCTCTTTGAAGAGCCACCAAAATGATCAGTGTGATAGAGCGTATTACATGTGAGGGGAGAAAAGGGAGAAAAATCTTTCTCCCTGAGGGTGGTAAAACACTGGAACAGGTTTGCAGAATGGTCCTGGAGCCATTCAAAACTTGCCTGGACATGTCCCTGAGAAACCTGTTTTTATTGGACCTGTTTTGAGCATGTGGTTACACTAACAGTCCGTGGAGGTCCATTCCAACCAGCATGATTCTGTGATCTAAACCATAGCTCACAGTAGACATGGCCAATGGAGAAAAATGATGGAATTTCTGAACTCATTATTCAGAGGAAGAAGTGTAAGAGTCTTCACTTCAATCTTCTACTTATTCCTCATACACTCTTCCACTTTATTAGGCTTTGCAAACAGCCAGAACTTATTCCTGAAAACTGTAATATTGCACTGACTGAAACAGGCCAGCTCAATTTCATATGCAGACCATAAATAAAACAAGTTTCATATGTAGACCATAAATAAAGCAATAGTACACTCGTAGTAGCAACAGCTCATTCGAGAAGGAAAAACTGTTACAATACTTTCCTTAGGTTATAAGGAATGAACGTAACATCAGAGGAAGAAAAGCAATACCATTTGGTGGTGGTGGTGGTGGTGGTGAGGAAACAAAAAAATTAATGTCTAGATCCTGCCTTTTCTATTCTATGAAAATATTTTAATGAGTAATTTCATGTCCTTCTGGAAGATCATGACACAGTGCGATGGTTAGCCTTTTTTGGTTTTGAATATTTCTTCAACTTACTGGAAAAAAAATGAACTAGAGAAGCTCTTGCTAGCCAAAGAGACCTACAAAGGCTGCAGGTGCTTCTTACGTGAATTATTGTTATCAACACATTATGGGGCAATTGAAGCAGAACAAATGTGCACAACTTGTTAGTTGCAAGTTCTCTTTCTGTTTTGAAGAAACCACACAAAAAGGTGCAGCAGTTGTGTTATTGCTACCTACATTCAGAAGAAAGTCAGAATGGCAGAACACAATTTGAAACTATCACATGTGGATACGCTTGCTGTAATCTGCCTTCTTAAAGACATACCTGAAAACTAGCATAGATGTGACCTCCATTTGAAAGAGACCCCATTCGTTAATATAGCAGTTTTGTGCGTGATCTCTAAACTATGTATATAAACCCAGGCAATTATTTTTAGATTTTTATGTCAAATACTTCCTAATGTGAAGTTACGGTTTTAGTGACTTTCATAAATAATGCTGTGTGATAAAACATTGGCTATGTCATTCACACCTCCTTCACAAACCCAGCCCGGATACAGGCCAGCTGTTGGTAATTGGATCTTACATGTTATTAAGCTTGTATCTTTGGTATCACTCAGTCTTCTTTTTGCATTCCATTGCTGAATTTCCTTTGTGCTGTGGCTTTTTCTCTGCATGTTATTTGTGTATTTAAAATGAACCATGCAAAGAATTATTTCCATAACCATGGTGACACTGTAATATTATGCACACTTACAAAGTACAAAGGTAACTCAACCAGACTGGTATTTTTTCTGTGATCAATTGCTGGAAAGTTAATATCTCTCTTTTTTTTTTTTTTTCTTTTCTTTTTTTTTTTTTTTTTTTTATAAGAGAGAGAATGGAATGTGCTGAGTATTTCCAGATCAGCTTACGCTGGAGTCACTACTATAAATTAATCCAATATTTTTTGAACAGAAGTGATGAGCTGCATTTTTCTGTGCCCATCATGCCTACTATTACTAGGTTTTAATTAATCTTGGGATATGATGTAGATTTTTCTTTTTTTTAAGGGCCCATGTTTCTGGAGTCACGTGAATACAGAATTTCAGTCAGTAAATTTTATCACCCATAGTTCTGTTATCTTAGGTATTTATGTATCTTTTGCTAGTAGTATATGACTGCTTAACATATTTATTATTTGCTTCTCACAGTGTTTGGTAATCTCCATTTTCTGAGAAGCTGGAGTATGTAGAAAGTAGGGCCCAAATCCAAAGACACATTTACATACTCTACACCCACTGTCATTGATGGCTCTTAATTGCTTGTATTTCTCACCAAATTGAGCCTATACAGCCTAAGGTTTTTTGAAAAGCCTTTCATATAGCAAATACACTTAGTTTTACTTTCAAGATCCTACACTGCTGTCTTTACTGTCTTTGAGAAAAAAAAGTGTCCCTAGAGACTCTTAAAATGGAAACCATAAGAAATCCAAACCACATCAGTTATCTGAAAAAAATTCAAGTCAATCTTGTGATTTTGAGAGTCTGAGTGGGTTTAGGTTGTAAAAAAGACAGTAGCTGTGGGCAAGTATTTGGGCATTGGCTTCTTCTGCTAATTGTGGGGCCAGATGTGCAAAGGCAGAAAGATTCAGGCTGTAAACCTACAGCTGTTGACTGCTGCATGTTTGCTAAAAAGCCTTGTGTGTTCCCCTACGATGATCTCTTCTGCTTCTCTGCACAACTCCAGAGAAAGCTGAAAACTATAAAAAGGTAATCTTAATATGCAGAATGCTTACCTGCAATAGATACAGCATAATTACCACGGTAAAAGAGATGTGACTAAAAATTCAACTGCTCTGTTAAAACCCCTTTTGAATGCCTGCTTCTATGTGCTTGCCAAAAATTTACTGCTAAGAGACTATGCTAGATAATTAAAGTATCATAGCTTACTTTCTTCTCTACCTTGACTAAACAGACCCTTAGAATTGAATCACTAGAGCACAGGGTTCACCAGAAACTCCCTAAACAGCCAACAATATTCTAGTGTTTCAGTATGCTGAATACTGCCATTAAACCTTGATAACTTCCTGAGGTAGCATACCTTTTTGTCGGTAAACAAAGAATTCTACTGTTCTCCTTTTCTACCCATGGCTTCAAGGAACACATCATATACATAATTTTTAAAGATCCTTGAAGATCTTTGGCTATACCATTTCACAGCTGACTTGTGATGCAGACAGCTTGTGCAACAGAACAGTTTTAGCAGATACGTAGTGTTGACAGTAGTAATACAGCTTAATCAAGTCATGCAACTTTGACAGAGTAGAAACCATAGCGATAATTCTAGCTCATTGTGACTACAGTTATTTTCAGAGTAGAAAAAGAAAATGTTCTATATTTTAAAAGGGGTAACGATGATTGTCTGATTACCCCCATGCCCTTCCATATCAAAAAGAAGGCTTAGTAAAAAAGGAAAGGATTTATTAATCTGAATAAATTCCTAGCCAGTAAACCCACTCTACAATCAAGAGAACAATATTGTTTTCAGGAAATGGGTAACAGTGAAAGAAGCAGGAGCTGGAGTTGTTTCATCCAAATCAAAGTGGACAATCACTGATTAAATATTGCATAAAGATAGACTTATTCAGTCTCTCAGAGCAGTTGACTATTACCTTGATTGAAACGTTCCTATGTAAATTAAAGCCAAATGAAAGGGAGGGCTGACTGAAACCAGCTTTACTAATATGTTGTATTCTGTAATCAATTTGATCAGACTGCCACTTATGTGAAACCAGAAGCAATGCTACTAAGAGAAGAATTGCACTGTGACTGATATAGAAAATACTCAGTAATTTCATCAAAAAATGTATCTTCAAAATGTTTTGATTTACTGGTCTCTTAAAACTTTTATATGTAGGAAACATACTCATTGTAAATTGATGAGCACTGCATCACTAAACTAACGAGGACATCCAGTCAGAGGTCTCCTTGCTTGGTAACACTTACCAGAAATATTTAAATATTTATCTCTGTATGCAAATATTTTCCATAAGGTGGGTTCTGAACAGTAGAAGTTTTACCACTTTCAAATTAATTCAGCTCTTCAAATTATCTTTTTAAAAAATATTTTATTTTGTCTTACCCATAATATATATAAACTTACTATGCTCTGTTGTTCAGTAATGTTAGATATTGAATCAAATTTACACAACCATAAATGAGGTTTGGATTGTGTTAACTATTTATGAGTATGTTCAAATAAGGGATTGTTCAGATTTACAGTTCAGGAAGCTATTTAACTTATGCACTTTCTACTAACTGAAAGCTCATACATAAATTTTTCAGTGTTTAACCCTGTTAATCATTTTAGAGGACTTCTGAATGATCAGTAGCATGAGCCCTGTTTTATAGCTGGGAAAACTGCAGTAAACAAGTGTTGGACTGTTCATGACAGGTGCAGATCAAGATTTCAAGAGCAGAATACCTTCAACCTCTGGCTACCAAAGGTGTTATTCAGATTTGACGTAGAACATGTCTGAGAGGATCCATGTTCATGGATGTAGCAGTTTTTTGTCTGCCACTTAGGCAGACAGACTGACTGACACAGTCCTGCACAGAACTACAATTTCATTTTTCTCCACCCCACCTTTCTGTCTTTGAGGTGTCATGCTACTTATCCATCACCAAAATCAGTAGCACATTGGAAATCATACTGAATTAAGGAGGTCATGAAGGCTACTTTTTGATTTTTTGGCCCAGACACCTATTGCCCATGAGAGTAATGAACACATAGGTGTCTCACATCTCCTGTTATTCCACCTTCCATCTTCCTATTAATTCATCTCCACTTCACAGCTTTTGAGATATCGCTGCCACCTGTTCAGTATCTTTAAAACTTCCACTTCAAAATTTAAAATGTTAGCAGATGCTCAAAGGAAGTGTACAAAGTCTATATTAAGGATACAGAATAGCTTTCACACCCACCATAATCATGTCTCCTGCTCATGTGGTGAACATATGTAGTTTGTTGCCTCGGGATTTAAACTTAGGCTTGCCTTGCCTTTTCTTAGGAACGTTCTGAGTCTGTCTGTCATTTTCGCTCCACAGTTTTCTTTCCATGCTTTTTATATAAGTAGCATTTTGAAAAAAACCCCATATATTAGTGACTTCTTAACTGTGGTAAATATATTGAAAAATCTAACAGTGGAGAGCCACCATCAGTTTAAACCTGAGTATGCTCACACATTAGGTGTCTGAAAACCTTTTGAAGTTTACTAAGTAGTTCATAGTTTGATATAGTTTCTTTAATGAATGAATGTCTCACCATGGAAAAAGCAACAATAACAACAATCAAGAAAATAAAAAAAAAATAAAATAAGTTCACAAAAAAAGAAATGGCTTCGGCGGCCAAGATGATAACAAAAGTTTCTGGACCCTACAGGCTGTTTTGGGTTTATGGCTTCAGTAGCTACTCTGACTCTAAGCCTAACAGTGCCATGTAACCAAAATGGATAGCTTTAGTTGTATATTTAAAGGAGGGTGATCAGCAGTAAAATGGTGAGCAGACTTAGCTAATTAGGCCTCACATTTAACATTCCATGGAGATGAATGGGATAATTTCACAGTTATCTTCAAGCTAGTGTTTGTGTATATTTGGCATAAAAGTGTATCATTCTACATTGCCAGGGTTATCTAACTACAGAGAAAAACTTTATTTCAGAAGCAGAAAGACTTTGTGGTGGACTTCTCTTTGGAAACACACACAGGAAGAAACTAATTCCTTGGAATTAATGAATTTTTCACACTAGGAAATTTCTATTGTTCTTGCACATGGGTATCTCCGTTTTTGCCCGTGTCTAATTAACAGCTGTTGTGAGTTTCTTTCTTTTTTTTTCTATTGTATGAATGTGATTATTTTAACTTTCCATTCCTGCCTATTAGTAGTCAATGTCTTGGCAGACCCCATAGAATGTAGGCAACAGTTAAAAATCTGATATCCTTACTGCATTTGATGGGTTATTAACGTGAATATTTGTGAATAATAAACAATTTTAAACTTTATTGCTGCTTATAAGAAAAGTACAAAAGGAAATTCTTCAGTGAGAGAGACAGCTAAAACCTGATTATATAACCAATAAATTATGTGCTATAATAGTGAATTCTTACGCAGATAACAGAGAATGGACTACCTTATCAATAGTTTATATGAGAAAGTCCAAGCTAGTTTTGAAATAAAAGAAAAAGCGCCTATATATAATGAGTGATAAACTGAGATGAGTGACACAGTACATATGATATGCCATGCCATGAGACTGCAAAAGGATCTAAAGAATAGGAGCCTTAAAAGACAAAATAAATACTTTTTGTAGCAAATAGATGCACATACTTGCTCATAAGGCAAACTGGAACTCGACAAAAAAAGGAAAATCCTTTTCAATGGGCTGGGTCAGGAGATCAAACTGGATTCTTTCAGGAGTCTAGAAAAACAAAAATAAATGAGGCTACTATTGCATACATTCCAGAGAAACGTGGCACATAAGTACTTTCCTTAGCTGAGATATTTAAGTCTACAATTTCACAAGACTAAAATTTATCCTACTCCATTACACTTTTATTTTAATGCATAAATGGAAATTATGTGAAGCTATTGGCTCTAATGAGAACAGTATATTAGCAGCTGATTCTGCTTTCATTAGTGAGAACAGGCAGTATCATCAGTCCAATTTTCCGAAGGTCTAAGGAAAATCAAGCTTTTATTATGTCCAAGATCAATACAGTTACTTTTCTTTCTCTAGGCAGACTGGATTATTTGGTTAATCCCTGGTAGGTGTTTCTGCTCATTCATCCTCTAGGCACTGAACCTGCAAAGCCATATGCAATGCTTAACTCGATATATTGAGTACTTGTAGTGTCTTTTTTTTTCTTTTCTTTTTGTTTTAAGTAAGTACTTGGAGTCTCTCTGCTTACTATGTAGACAGAGTCTCTATGTCTGTTTCCAACAAAATGCACGTTGTACCTGTTTCTGAAATTTCAAAACATTCTTCAGTGGGTTTACATTATTGTTATTTGTCATTGACTCTCAATACCAACAGGTAATGAGACTATTGAGACCAACATGATGTTAGTCAATCTGTTCTCAGAAAAGTTATATAGGTGTGCTGATGAGACAAATAGTGAGGCATCCAAGAGAAGAATGTTGAAGCTAATGTAGTTTTCTGAGCAAATGTCCTTTCTGGAGCTCTGAACCCTAACTATGAAACTCAACAGGCTCCATTTGTAACCTATTAAGTAAATACACAGGAAGGCATTAAACCATAAATAAGTTGCTGACAAAAAAAATAATGATCATTTAGATTACAATTAATTTGGCAGAAATAAAGTAGTATGATTGACTGAGTTCAATCCTTTGTTACATCTGTGCCAGTCCAGGAGAATCCTTTTATTATAAATACAGTAATCCACTGTACAAATTCTTTCCACTGTTTTTTCTTGTATCATCTCCTAAAAGGACTAATTATGCTTTTTTAATATAATATTGTCATGTCATAGATCACAGAGCTTTGCCTGAAATACCAATGGACCTTAAGTACCTGAAAACATTGAATCATGGTGCAAAGATTAGTGTCATTAACTATTATTTCTGCAGCTAGGCAGACCAGGCAGAAGTTCAGGTTTTTTGGTTTTCAATAAATTGCATGCTCAGTTTGCTATGCTTTCTTTTGGAAAGCAGGGA
>NW_009260774.1:6829392-6832494 GCF_000687185.1 Egretta garzetta
GGAATGATGAGAGTTTTATGAGCTTACATGTGGCTGTACCTGAACATACTTGGCATATGTACGCACAATAATAAAAGAAGATTAATTTTGCTCTGTTCATAGGTTAACAAATAATTTCAAAACACAAGTAATTGGATGGATAAGCCAAACTCTTTTTTGGATGTAAAGTTTTTATTAAGGTGAACTTGGTTAGAAAGTTATTCCTAATATCTTAGCTAATTATTTTTCAGTACTGCATACATATACATACAGGTAGTAAAGACACATGTTGGGGCTGGAACACAATGTCCAAAATTTGAGCAGCAGAACTGTCCTGGGAGAGTCCCGCTAACTTCAGTCTAACTTCACAGAGAAGAAAACAGCCTTAAGTTCAAGAACCGACATCTTAGGTTTCCCCTTAAAAGCAACATACAGTGAGTATGCAAAAGCTATTTCCTTCTGGTTTTCTGCTTGAACATGGGAGATGTTAAATGATATAATACAGAAATATGTAATATGAATATATTGGTTTAGATTATGGTGAAGCTGTCACGTCAATGAATATTGAAGTACATCTTCACAGAATAATTTTATTGCTCTTAAAAGTAATTTTGGAGACAAGAAATAATAAATAATAACTGTAGACTTTCTAAGAAACTAGAATGTAGTAGTTTAAAGAGATAATACACTGAAAATCCAGTAGATCTGAAATTTGCTGGAGCTACAGATGATTTGTATTTGATTTCCTCTGTAGAGAGAACACATTTCAAAAAGTTTTTTTTTCAGTCCTAGGGTAAAATCATAATTTTCCTGAAATTAATGACATTGTTATCCTAACCAAACAATTACTCAGTTGATATATTGCTAGGCCACAGTCTTTGCAGTGGCTATAGCTAATAACTGAGCTGTGACTTTGTACAATTATTGTGCCTATGGCACACAGAAAGAGCAAACAGCATGTGATTTTTTTTTGCAGTGCCCCAGACACAGATCGTAACTCAGTCACAATATACCTTCCGCCATCACCTCTGCGTAGAATAGACTGTAATACAACAGCTCTATACTTCAGGTAATTATACAGCCAGGTGCCACTGTGTTAGTGCTGTTACATTATTAAGTAAAGAAATAATATTAAGGCTCAGCCTACTCTCCTCACACCATTATGGTAAGGGGAAGTAATGGCTCTGCAGTGGTTGCTTTCCCACCTCATAAATGAAGGATGCTTTCCCACTGGTAATACAGACAAACCTGTGTAACAGGCAGAAAGGAAGATTGTTGAGGTAATATTAAGTAGAGCTGAGCAAAAATTGAAATTACTGTTCTATGGGGAAATTCAGCTATTTCAACACTTGGATTTTGTACCTAATTGAGTTGAAAAATTGGAACTTGTCAAAGAACAGTATACTGCAAAAGCTGCTTTGGTTGTGAGGTGGTGACATTTCAAGTTCATACAGCATTAAACTGCACTTCTCTATTGTTCTATATTGTGATATAACTCTCTCAAGATATAGCTGCAGCTGTATGTCCCCATAATGCACCATACATCTCCATCCAGTATAAGATTGCAGTGGACCATAGCTTCCAGTGAGTGCTTGACCAGCAAACAAGTGCTTGAATTTTGATGTTAATAGTTGTCTGCCAGTATCATTAATAGTCATTCTATCAATGAATAAACATAGTGCATACAAACCATTTGCAAAAAGTTAGTATTAGTATGCCTTTGAACAAAACTTGGTTTAAACTGTAAGGTAGTAAATCTTCATATATGAACTCTAAAAAGACTCAATATATGATCCAACAAAAATGCTTATCTACTTCTGCCACTTCTTTCCTCTATTTCAACTTAATAATTACTATTAGATATTGTAATATAAATATCTGGACTATACATTAAACCCTTGTTTCTTTACAAGAAGGTGGAAAGAAACCACAATCTAGTCCTGACAGACATTGGTACAATGAGTAACGTTACCATCAAAAAATATCACCATGCTTACGATCACTGTAGCTGTGCTGTAGAGCTCTGAAGAGCTGTGTAGTAATAGGATAGCTTAGCTGTCTGTGTGTAAAAGATATCCACTCAATTTTTTAACCTGCTAAAAATATTCCTAGAAAAATCCATATGGCACAGCAAAACCACAAGGGAAATTATATTCTTTTTTTTCACGTTATTCCCGCCAGAAAAATAGTAAGACCTTCTGTTTATCATTATATTTATGAGGTAACTTCAATGAAATCATAAAAGTATTATCTTATGAACTGCAGAAGCTTTCATTTCTTTTTCTGCCAAATCACTAAATGGGCCACTCTTTCAGGTGTATTGCAAAAATGGAGTCGATTTCCTACACTGAAATTGGGTCAAAAGGAATGAAGTGGTTGGGTGACACAGGACTTCCTTTGTAGTGGGGGAAAAAAAAAAAGTCATATAGATAATTGCCAGCATTTTCTTTGAAACTTTTATGTGGGGCATGTCATGCATTTAATGTGCTCAATTCAAGTTTCCCTTATATGGTACATAATGATAAAGCATATGGACAGACTTTAGATTTACTTTAATGTCCCTATGTATATGAAAATAACAGCTAGATATTACAAATGACATAGTTCATACAAATATCAGTAGCAATTTTACTGCCTTCCTTTCCTGTCTCTTTCTCCCGCCAAACCAAGCACCTAATTTCAGAATTCCTTCCCGTGAACTATTGCTTTACTAAAAAAAAAGAAAAAAAAGGTAACCTCCACAAAGCAGAACAGAGTTTTCAAAAGGAAAGATAAATTAAAACATTAGGATGTAATTTAAAAATCATCTGAATAACTTAAGAATATAAAACAACCTCACAGTCCTAGTTTTTATATTTGTGACATATTTTTATTTAAAATATTAGATGAGTTATTGCATTTAGAAGCCTGTGTTTTTCAGATGAGGGGCTCCTTCTCTGAAGGTTGTCAATGAGGATTCCAGATGAATTAAGTATCTGTTGGTAAAGTGTAATTTCTTACTAACAGTGACTTTCCCACAGAAATAGTCAAATAGTCTTCTAAGTACACTCACTAAGAAGAGCTAAAAGATTTACGTTATAGTGTCTTATCTGTATACATGGAAAGCTGACTAAGGAAAGTGAT
>NW_009260774.1:6832507-6836751 GCF_000687185.1 Egretta garzetta
AAAAAAAAAAAAGATAAGGGTTCCGTTGGTTAGTTGCAGACCACTTTTTGTGGTGTTATGCCACTTTGCAGGGGCTGAACACTAACTGGGGATAAAGGTAGAATTAGAATGGGAATAAAAGTAGAATAAATAGGAAGAAATAGAGAATACCTGAATCTGGGAGCTAGGCTTTGTGTTGGACGATGAGGAATTGCAACATCTCTTCTAGGAATGCCTGAGCCTCTTAAGTAGACTCAAGTGGAAAAAAGTAAAGTAGAAATACTGGAAATTGTGAAATACATGATTCCTAAAGAGTGGAATAGACTCAGAAGAGCAGAATTCTTAATGTGAATGTTTAAAGCAGACCTCACGAGATCAATGTTACCTCTAAAATGCCTACTGCCTTCTCATGAAAGGCTGCGCATTCAATACACGGAGTGAGACAGTCTGCTAAATTTCAATACATTTACACATTTGAAGAAACAGCTAAGTGATGAACCATACATCAGTGCCTGAAAGAATCTACTGTAGGATGGAATTCTTTTCTTTCATGGATGGAATTCTTATTCTTCACTTTCCTCTGTAGCCCTTAGGAACTTCACGTAGATAATAAGAGAAAAATAATTACTAACCTTAGTCTTCCTTTAAGTTTTGCATGGGCAGTAGGGCGTGTCCTGAATGCCTGGCTCTCTAAACTTTTCTGAGGATGCCTGCTTACCAAAGAAAAGGGTTTGAGAATTCAAATGTAACTGTATCTTCACAAATTTCTCTGGTAACAACCAAATAACAACTGATACAAGTCAGTTGAGAATATCTTCACATTTCTTCCTTTAGTTAAAAAATATTAGATTGTAGATTTTACACAACTGTTTCATTAATTTATGAAAACTGTATTAGAAATATCAAAAAGAGATTTGTCACTGTATTCCTCTACTGTTTCCTTGGAATTCTGAACAATTGACTATGTGACAAACTTTTTCGTGATTAAACTTAGGCTATAAGAATGTGAAACTGAATTAATTCAATAAATATTTGCAATATTTGTCTATATATCTCAGTGTATCAGTGAGGTTCAAAAAACCCTCACAAATAGCCACATATATTAAAAAAGGCTACAAAGCTATAAACAGAGAGCATGCAAACATATCCTGGGAAAAGGATGTGCATTAATTACTGCATTGCATCTATAATGACATTATCTCTTGTTTAATTGCCACTTCATGGGGAATTCTGCCAGTTTTTCCATGCAGGAACAATTAGATATTATTAGTATTGACAGCATTTATTTGTTAGACCATATCTAGAATGGTTAAATCCTCCCCTAAGATAGAATCCTTGGCAATAGTTCTCATTATAGAAACTTTAAAGTGGTCTCTCTCCATATCCAAATCCAAAGCATATAATATGATCTTTTCTTTAAGACTTAACAATCATATGACTCTTCTCTTCATTCTGCCTTCTGAGAATCAGAAAAATTCTGATTATAAATATATGCAATGTTCTACAGTTATGCAGCCAATATTAGCAAAACCTTTATGAAAATTACAGCAACAGTAATCCTTTATTATTTTCTTGCACTCAGAATCAAATGTCAAATCAATAGGTATTTTTCCCATCATAAAGCTGGAAAAAAAAATCTAGTCAGTGACTCAAAATGCCTTCTAAACCAATATCAAGCTAAATGAATAATTAATAATGAAAAATTTAAACAACTATTTTTTCCAATACTGAGAGAATTGTAAAATAGCTTTGTGAGACAGGCTTCAAGATTAGGTGTTAAATGAATAGTACCAGATGTAACAAACAGAGAGCTGTTCTATAGTTATTCCTACATTTTATAATACAAACATGGAAACAATCCCCATAGCTATTGAATTTTGGACAAAAGTCAAGAATATTAGAGTAATTTGAAAAGAGAAAATAAAAGCACCAGTAGGATGGAGTACATTTGGAAGGTTTTCTGTGAGCTGCCAAAGAACATCTCATTTGTCTTGTGATACAACATGTAATAATGAGCAATATTTGTGTGGTAAATTGCTTCATTTTAAGTAAGAGTGAAATACTAGCATCTCACTTTCTGTTAAGTCTATCTGTAAGGCTAGATTAGTGTCTGCATAAAAATGACTGAGAAGACGATGGTATAGAAAGCCTTGACTAGCATTTTAGGCACCATCCAAAGATGTAACAGTATTTGGAATACTTGAAGTTCACATATGCTATACACTCTCCTTTTAACACCCCCATCTGTTGGCTCCAAATAGGTAGTCGTTTATTGCTTTATTATACAATGAATAAATGAGCATCACTCCATCTCCTTCCTATTGGCTCTGCAACTGTGAGTTGAATCCAAGATTCTTATTATCCATTCCTTCATGCTCAATTGCTTTTGAGGGTAAGTGAATGAGTAATTTCTTTCATTCTAATTGTGTATGGACTCAAGGTCTGTGTAGAAGGAATGTCAGAAGAATATTCTTTCTATCTGGTATATTGTTACTAGAATGAAGCACTAATTTATAGTCAGGCAGGTTCCTTTAAAACACCAGTCTGCAGTACTGGTATTGCTCAGACACTCCAGAGCAATGGACTTTGGTGTGGCCCAGACTCTGCAGAAACACAATATGCTTAGCAAAACTGTTTCCATATGTAACACAATGCAGAGTCTTTTCTCTGCTGCTTATAGAGGATAACAAACAGATGGTGCTTCATGTTTTTAATTAATAATTTGCATGTTCTGTGATCCACCTTTATTTTTAATACTTATGAAACCCAAATGTCTCAGTTTTGTCTTATTTTATCAGATAAATACTGTAGTCACCCTTCTGCTTTCAGATTTTTGTGTTTTGTATTTTTTTTTTGTTTCAGTTTAGCTTGGGCTTTTCCCCATTCTCTGCCTCTGTAGCAAAACTCAACCTGTCCTATAGGAATACTATCTCTTAAATACTGCTAATTATAGATATTGGCTGTTAATGTGTATGTTATGAAACTGCATTCCATTGCAATTCATATATGTTTACCAAACACTACAGAGAGGCTCTGCAAATGCATTTGAATACATTTCCAACAGAAAGTGATATGAGCTGATATTAGTGACGGGTGGAAGAACATTTTTGCTTATAAAAAGCTTTTAAAAATATGAATGATTTAAATTATTCTGGTTGTAAGGTTAGGTGTTTAAGGGGAATCCCTATGGGATCACTTGGACTGAGAATTTTAAAAGGACAGAAATCATGAAATTAAGTCCAGTTCACTGAGAAGCTGAAGTATCCAAATAATGTCTAAAACCCAGTGAAAATTAAAGTAAATATTGTGTTGGATCTAATTCTTCTCTGCAATGTAGAGAGAAAAATACTTTCTTTCAGGGATCCACCACTACTTGAAAGTACTAGTTTGCTAAACTGAAATTATAGAAGTCTGAAAGAGTCTACATATCTACTTCTCTGTCATTGGTACCCACTAAATTTATATACTATGTTGCTAACAATGTAGGGACACAAAACTTCATTTTCCATTAAGTGTAGCCATGCTATCCATACTAAAGAAAAAGGAGGCAAGTGTACTATAAATAGAGAGAAATGGAGCTTCCCTCTAAAAAGATTAGGAAAGAAAGCTGATTTCAGTGGACCCTGAAACATGATTTCTTTCGAACCCACGAGATGACAGTAAATAAGAAAATAAAATGTCTTTATTTCTGTAAAGAAAACATGTTTTCTAATACAACTAGACAGCACATATTATCTTTATACACTCTTATTCTTGTGTTTGTTCTTGAGGGAGTCACTATAGGTCTTTAACTGTTCTCCTTTATGACTTTTCTGAAGTAAATAGATCTAATATTTTTGTTTTCATAAGAATACGGTTTCAAATTTGTGTTTGTCTTTTTTCTCTCATCTCTTCTTTAAATTTCTGCTTTTCCCTTCTGAGGACTCTGAATATTTCTGTTTTCTTTCCTTGCTCTGTTTCAAAACAGTCTTGTCCACTCAATAATTTTTATTTGAGCTCACATATTTCTCTTGTGGGTTTTTTTTTCTCATTCCTTCTCTTTATTTTGTTCAGTTTTTTTCCTTTGTTTTGTTTTGTTTAGGTTCAGACTGACTAGACATTACTCCAGATTCAACTACCAACATATCCATAGTGCTGTCTGTCCAACGGTGGGTATCAAATAAGTTTAAAACCTCATCTGATCTGCATGGATTTTCACTATTGTAAGCTCATTTTTATATGTCTGCCAGACACTATCTTTGGAGGGATCTTGAAGTATAAACATT
>NW_009260774.1:6836794-6887168 GCF_000687185.1 Egretta garzetta
TGGTATTTTTGACAGTTACCAATTCTGAAGTATGTGGAAATTATTATGGAATTACATGCTATTTTACATTCTTACTAAAACCAAAGGAGTTCACCCTGATTGATGCAAGTATACTGAATACCAAAGGATTTAATAATTTATAAACTTTTGTTATCCACAGGCAATTCTTTTTTTTTAAGTAGTAAACAATTATTAATTCCTTTATTATTCACTGAGAAACGTCATGTTCATTTTAAGTTATCATGGATGTAGATAGAATAAGTAATTCCATGTCAGTGTCTTTGTAAAGTGGTTAGACTTGTATTACTATTCATGCCAACTTCCTTTTCCTTTCTTTTAATTAAAATAAATTGAGCCGATGGTAAGTCTGGAGAAATTGTGTATGTGTGGGTGTGGGAATATGATAGAATTTGGAAGAAGAATGGGCTTGGGATGGAGTCTGCCTGTGCTTGTATATGACTGTATGTGTGGTCTGGAGAAAGTGGGTATGCACAAGGATGTGAATAAAGGAAGAGAATGTAAGTAAAGATTCTGTGTGTGCAGGAGGTAAAAAGGATGGAATATGAGGTAAAAAATAAGGATTACAGAATCTGATTGTGCCCGTATGTTTTTATATCAGTTCACAAAGACAGTGTCCTTGAGACATTCTTTAATCTTCCTAATTGCTTCCTCAACCAGGAATTATGCATTAGCAGCTAAACACAAGGAAGTCCTGAGACTGTGCTAAATTGTCTGGATCAGAAATGGTTGGAATAAAGGTGCAAAAATTCCTATTCTGCCCCAGCTGCATCCGTCTCTGCTAGGTACAACAAAAGATCAGTTCCCCATATATGTGTGTGTATATAAAGAACACACATTGTTACCTGACATTTTCTTCTAGAATGTTAATAGCATGATGACCAGAAATTAATAACACATGTTACTTTTGATTTATAGCTTTAGTAGTACTTTTATGAACTAGGTATTTTCTTTAATGAAACTACTAGAAATTATCAGAGGCAAATGGCGGTCCTACGATTTGAAAGATATTTTTTGTCAGGCTCAGAAATGTGTATCTTGCTTGAAAAATTAAACTATTCTTTAAGTAAAAAATAAATCCTAAAAATAAAATGAGATGTTGAAATTCCTGTAAAATGCAATGTTCCAAACAATTTTAATGTATTACTTATCTGAGTAATAATAAACATTAAAAGAATAATGATTTTTGGGTTATATCCACTTTTTTAAAAAGAAAATTCAGTTACATACATCATTGCTTTTTATTTCACCTACATGTTAAAAGTAATCTTTTTTTTTTCAGCCAAAATGATTTATATACATGGTTGCTTTGTTCTTTGAAGGATAAGTGAATTTAAACTCAAGCGACTATAAGATGTCAAAGCAACTGAGGAAGAGTCTTAAGTTAGTTTTAGAATATAAAGCAACCATGTATAAATTTCACAAATTTATTTATTCTTACCATTTTACTTATTCATGGGTGTCTCTACAGAGCTTGTTAACATAGTATGAGTAACCCATGCACTTCATTTTACTTTCAGACATTCCTGTTGGAAACAATATGAGGATTAATAAGACAGGTCTAGAAACTCCATGATGTACGCTTTTTGAAAATGGGAAACAGATTCATGAATATTACAGAGGAAAGGAAGTTTTGATGTCTGAAGTCTTGATTGATTCACATGGAAAATGCATTGCAGAGAATCTTGGACTGCTGCTATCTTTGTTATTTCTATTCTAAAGTATCTTTTGAGAGAAAAAAATCCAAAACAGAATGAAAAAATGGGTGTTACTTAACATTTCGGTCATTGCTTTCTTGTAAGCTTCTCCCTCTTTTTTTCCCTTTGGTCTATTGTTAATAACAGGCTTTGATTCACCAATGTGTCATCCATTTCTTAGCTACACTGACAACCCAGTTTGCTGAATAGAATACTGAAAAGCATTTCTAGCACCTATTTGGCATTTTCAGTGTGAAACAAGCATTGTGCTAAAGGCCATTGTTTTAAAATCACTTCACCTTCAGAAACCATTGAGTCTTGAAGGATTATCAGTCAAAAGCAAAAATCTGGCATTCTTAGGATTTTGAAGATTTTTGGTGGCTTAAATTAAATGAATGTGGTATTCCATTTTCCTTGAAATTGTGCAACATCAATATTTTCCTGACAAAAATGCATGCATCTGTGAAATCTGTGAAATTAATAATATCACAGAATCACAGAACAGCTGAGGGTGGAAGGAATACCTAGTCATCATCTAGTCCCATGCTCCCGCACAAAGGAGGTGCAACTAGAGCGGGTTGCTCAGAGTTTTGAATAACTCCAGTATGACGACTCCACAAACTCTCTGGTCAATGTACTGGAGTTGCAATTGGTATTTGTATTAGAGGATAGTTTTACCACATGGCAGTAGCTCTTAGAACTGATGAAATCTACGAGTATGTGTTTGTTTTTGTGCTTCCACTTATAGGAAGTGTGACTAGGTAAAAATGAAAGTAATATAAAGGTGGTTTTAAAGCTCTTGACGGGTAGATCTGCCTTGGCTTAATATCAGCTCTGCCTCCATCTAGAGCTCACTGTCCATTCAGTTTGTGCAGTCAAGGGAAGAAGACCTTTCAGGAGAGAAAGAAACAGCAACATGACTGAAGAGTTTCTTCAAATGTTTACTATACTGGTAACAGGAGATACTGAATTTCTTTACAATTCTGTGTGAAGAAGTCAGAGGTGTGATTACTAGTGTCTTGCAAAATGAAGAAAAAAAAGACAAAAGTTGCAGCATGAGAAGAGAAAATTAAAATTCTGTTTATCCTTCATATGGATTAAATTTTGCCACAAAGCAATATTAAAAGGCAGGACTGACACGGGACAACAATTTCATCCTCCTATAAATGGAATGTGTTGTTAAAAAGTTAGCAGCTATGAAGGGCTTAAAATTTGTGTCGGATAAATTTGCAAGTCACTTGTTCCTCTTACATTATCACCCATGATATTCTGTTCTTTTCAAAAGACAATACTATACTGAGTTGGTATTATTTAATGATAAAAGTACATAGACACTTTGTTATTTATCTAATCATGTATAACTTATGATTCTTCAGAATTAAAATAGCTATCTTGTGAGATGAATTAATATCATGAGTATATTTCAAGTACCTCTTGTTTCTCCTCAGAGCAGAAATATTCTATCACTGTGCTTTTTTGCAGCTGAAAATGCAAAAAATAGGTACACAGAGTACCAACAGTATCTTTGATTTATATTAGCCTTATCTTTCTTATAAATTATAAAATATGTGATTTTTTTTTTACAATATGTTAACTTCTTTTAATAACATGCCCTTTCATGGCAAAGAGGGTTAAACACAGAAGAGAGAATGAAACAATTTTTACAGAAATACTATTTTGCCGGATCTGTTTTCATCTTAGAAGTAAAATGTTACCAAATTATTTTTTGAGTGGATAGGAAGTGCTAACTTCTCTTTAATAATTTACAGTAATATATTACTATTTGATCATTAGTTCAAGTATGAGATATAACTGTGTGTAACTGTTATTACAGTAGTTCAGTCTCAGATGTAAATAGAACCAAGTACGTGACTTTTATGTAATAATCAGCTGAAACAAGACATGAAGAATCATAGAATATCCTGAGTTGGAAGGGATCCATGAGGATCATTGTGTCCAATTTCTGACTCCGCACAGGGCAACATAAAAGTTAAACCATATATCTAAGAGCATTGTCCAAACACTTCTTGAACACCAACAGGCTTGGGGTCATGATCACTTTCCCAGGGAGCTTGTTCCAGTAGTTGACCACTGTGTCTGTGAAGAACTTTTTCCTAATATCCAATCGTTAACTTCCCCTGGTGCAGCTTTAAGTGATTCCCTCATGCCCTATCACCAGACATCAGAAAGAAGAGATCAGCACCCCCATCTCTGCTCCCCCTCATGAGGAAGCTGTAGACAGCAAAGAGGTCATCCCTCAGTCTCCTCTAACCTGAACTATCCTCAGCCACTGCTCAACTCCTCCTATCATGCCCTCTAGTCCTTCCAACATCTTTGTTGCCCTCCTTTGGACATATTCTAATATTTTTATATCCTTCTTATATTATGCATCCCCAACTGCACACAGTACTTGCAGTGAGGCTGCACCAACACTGAGTATAGTGGAACAATCACTTTTCAACTAGTTAGCTGTACTGTGCTTAATGCACCCCAGGGTACGGTTGACCCTTTTGGTTGCTAGGGTACACTGTTGGCTCATATTGAGCTTACCATCAACTAAAACCCCCAGATCCTTTCCTGCAAGGCTGCATTCCAGCCTCTTCTCCCCCAGTCTATACATACATGCAGGATTACACTGTCCCAGGTGCAGGATCCAGCATGTGTCCTTGTTAAATTTCATACGGTTGATAATTGCCCAGTACTCCAATCTACCAAGATCTCTATATAAGGTCTCCCTACTCTCAAGGGGTTCAATAGCTCCTCCTAATTTAGTACCGTCAGCAAGTTTACTGAGTGTGCACTCAACTCCTGCATCCAGCTCACTGACAAAAACATTGAAAAGAACTGCCCTTAAAACTGGGGGTGGGAAACACCACCAGTGACTCGCTGCCAGCCAGATGTTACCCCTATTTGCTACTGCTCTTTGAACCCAATCATTCAGGCAACTGTTCACCTATCGTATTGTGTATACGTCTAGCTGTATGCCGGACATTTTGTGCGGAAGGATATTATGAAAGACAGTGACAAAGATTTAAAATAAACAACCTCCACATCTATTACCTCCCCTTTGCCTGCTAGGTGGGTAACATTGTCATAAAAGGATATTAAATTAATAAGGCATGACTTCCCTTTCATGACCTGTGTTGGCGTTGACCAATGACTGCATTGTCTTTCAAGTGTTTTTCAATAACCCCGAGAATAATCTTCTCCATAATTTTGCTAGTCACTGAAGTAAGACTGGCAGGCCTGTAATTACTGTTGGGCCCCATAGTCTTATGTGCATTCAGTTACCGCAGCAAATCCTGTGCAAGTTCAAAGTCATCTGGGAACTGATCACTCCACTAGTTGTGGTCCTCCAACCCAAAGCTCCAGGGGTCCCAGGGCCCATTACTGGTGTTAAAGACAGGTGAAGAAGGCATTAAATGTCTCTGCTTTATTTGTGAGGTGACCAACATCATCAAGTAATCGAACAATGTTTTCTTTAGCCCTCCTTTTGCTGTTAACATACTTTAAAAAACCCTTTTTTTGTTATCTACCACAATATCGACCAGCTTCATTTCCAGTTGAGCTTTGGCCATATGAATTTTCTTCCTACAGTGGGGAACAGCATCTCTGTAGCCCTCGTCTGTAGCCTAACTTTGCTTCCAAAGTCCATACACTTTTTTTTTCCACCTAAGTTCCAGGAGATCCTTGTTCAGCCAAGCTGGCCTCTGCCCCTCTTTCTTGACTTATTACACATAGGAATTGCCTGCTCCTGCACTATTAAAAGATAGCTCTAAAAAAGTGACCAGCATTTATGGACCCTAATATCCTCAAAATCAGATTCCCAGGGGACTTTCCTAACTAGTTACTTGAGCAGCCTAAATTCTACTTTCCCAAAATCCAGTGTAGTGCCTCTACTGACAGTTTTCTCATACCACCAAAGATTTTAAACTCAACAGTTTCATGATCACTGTGGCCAAGACAACCACCAATCAACACTTTACCCATGAGACAATCTCTATCTACAACCAACAGATCTAGGAGGGCACCTTTCCTAGTCATCTCCCTTAGTTACCTGTATCAAAACGTTATCTTTAATGTGCTTCAGAAATTTCCTGGACCTGTTGGTGTCTGCTGTCATAGTTCCATTTAACACCTGGAAGATGAAGTCACCCATAAGGACAAGGGCAACTGGTCTAGACATTTCCCTTAATTCCTTATAGAATACACATCAGTGTCATCATCCTGTAGTAGACTTTCACAAAAAGAAAAAAAAAAATCTACTTTATTAGCTTTTCCCCTAACCCTTACCCAGAAGCTCTCAACCATGTCATCCCCACCTTCCAGTGCTGTACAGTCCAGCCCCTATTTACATATAGCGTTACACCTCCACCTTGCCTGCCCTGCTTCTCTCTGCTGAAGAGCCTATAAGCTTTGATCACAGCACTCCAGTCCCAGGACTCTTCCCACCGACTCCCACTTATGCCAATGATATACCATAGCCAAAGCTTCTAGTTCATCTTGTTCATTCCTCATACTGTGTGCATTAGTGTACAAACATTTGAAATGCACTCCAGTGTACTCAGCACACCATGGGGCAGAGTGGAACCCCTCAATAGCACATCGTCCCTCAAACATTGTCATGCTTTCCCATAGCTTATCATTAGCGTGCCTAATTTTATCCCTTTCCCCCTTTGAACCTAGTTTAAAGCTCTTTAAAAGTGTACTTTTACATTACTTCTTGTAGTTTTTTGTTGACTGGCACAAAATGCAAAATACTGATCACAGATATTTCGATTTTTTTCTTCCTTTTTATTCTTGCTTCTGAGGTTCTGAAAGGATTCAGCAGAATCCTTCCCTTTTAGCAGCATGTTTTAGAAATATTTAGTATGATATTCATAAATATCATGTCTATAAATATAAAACATTAAAAAATATACAGGCTTTTTTTAAACAAAGAAGCTTATTACAAGCTGAAAATGAAGATATTGATTGTGTTTATCACCTGAAAGTTGAACTGTTCTCTTTTATACCATCAAAAATCTAACTTCTTTGATATCAACATGGTTTTATCCACATCGTAAATTTCTCTTTACCTTCATATGTTAAAATGAAGTTAAGAAACTAAGGTGTTTTTGCTGGAAAAAATCCAATTAAAGTGTTTACAAGGCTAGAAGGTGAAGGGTCTCTGTGTGATGGGAAAGGATGACATTTCTCTCTCATTAATACAATGATTTAATTCTTTGACCTACTGTTGGCAAGAGCTGGTGTATGGTGAACAGTTTCAGGTCTGACACATTCATTAAAATAAAACAACCCTCAACCCCTTCTCTTGGTAAAAGCCAAAGAGAAGTTGAATGTTTAACTTGTGTGAGTTTCCCCTCCCCTCAGATGATCTATAATGTGACTTTGAAGGTTGACTTAACCAAATAAAAGGTAAGAAAAGGAGAATCTCTTTGCTTACCTTCCCTGTCTCACAGAGGCCATGCAAAATAAAAAGATAAGGAAAATATTTTGAAAGGGTTATAATGTAAACATGGGCAGCTGTTTTAGACATTGCCACATGTGTACAGTCAAAGACACATCAGAAAATCTATGCTGAAATTAATTTTTGTGGCCCTAGAATAAAGGTCAGAAGGTTTAGATGTTAGAAGTAAGTTAACTCTTTGCTTATTTGACCATTAAACTGTCAGCATGAAGCTATGTTTTAAACTTACGATGGTCTGAAATCGTAGTGGTAAATGAAGTCTGAAGACCTATTAACCTGCCCAAGACATGAACCAGAGTCTGGTTAAGCTTCACTGCTAACTGCGCCAGGGCAAAGGAAAGGATAGCCAGAGGTGAGAAAAACATATGAATCTCATCTTTGCTTGGCGACGTTATACGGCATAAATAATTGACAGTGCTAAACTTGAATTAATAATGTATCTTTACTGACATTACTATGAGGTTAAGTGGGTTTCACATATTTAACTATCACATGCTTGCAATTTTCTTTCTATGGGTTCATACTTAATGTGAGTTATGAAAGAGCATTAGAGTAGTTAGCTCAGTCCAACCTTTTGAAAATAACTTCAAATTTTCACTGTCATTTCATATCACCATAATTTTAGTTGCATGAATTATTGATGAAATTACAACTCTATTGATTAAAAAAGTTACTGAAGACTTTGGGTTTAGGTTTTTTTTTCACAACTTTTCATCTAGCATTGAAAGAAATTATTTAGATGTAATAAAGACCACAAAGAAGCAAAGCGAAACACAGCTATAATACAGCTATCTTATATAGTGTTGTATCTGACTTTCTTGGTGGTACGCATTAAGTTCTAGAATATCATTTGTTTGGTTTGGTATTAAAAAAAGTAGATATAACATAGCTATTAGAAACAAGGCACAATTGCATGTAGTATTTTCTTGCAATTACGTAGTTTATTAATCAGAAAGCTTTAGCAAGTTTACAAACACCACAATACAATAAACATTAAAACACAGTCAAATAAAAAAACAAGTACAATGATCTATAATTATCCTCTGTGTCTAAAAAGACAGAAACAGATTATTTTTTTTAATGCAAAATATAAGATAAAATTATGATAAATAAACTAAGCTCACATTAAGAAAATCTGCATAACTTTCTTCTTTGTGTACAGGCGCTTCTGAAATACTTTTTGTAAAACATAATTGTCATGTTTAGTTCTTTTTGTCATTTCCTTAAGTTCCTTTGGTCACAGCATGGGTAGGCTGCCAGCTTGCCCTGAAGTGTAGTCTACACTGTGCATTAAGTCTTTGCTCTCATTAACAGGACAAGGACTCAGACGTCCCAACTGAGTCTGACACTAGCATTTGCACAGCATTGGACTGCCAGCCAGATTGTACCTCTGGTTTAAACTGTATAATCTCAAATGGCTTCATTGTCTTCAGGAGCTCAGCATGGATATATATTAGGATGACAGAGAAAGGAATCTTATCCCTCATAATTATCTGAGTCCTGCTACAGTCTATGACTATTCAATAATTTCTGGGTTTTGGGTATTTTTTGCTATTCTTTCCTAAATGCTCTAAAGAATATCAAACTAACAGAATTTGCTAATTGCCATGAAGAAAAATAGATTGTTTTCTTTAGGAAATATCAGGAATGAAAGGAATGAGAGGCTCTATAAACAACATAACTTACTTTTCAGTTAAATATTTATACTCCTAACTCAAAAAAACCCTCGAGGGGTTTATGGGGGTTGTGGGATGAATATGGAAATATCATTCTTAGCAGTCATGGTGATCAAGGATTCATTTTCATGCACCACTTGCGAGTACTGGATGAAATCAACCTTAGGACTGAGGAGGCACAAAAACATCCCTCTGTCTCGTAATAGCTATTTTTTGATATACAGCTGATTCCCTCCTAAGGTATTATCTCTTCCAAACTCAGAAGTAAAACTGTGCTATAAAGCAACTATACAAATTTCCCCAGCCTTAGAAACTTCCCAAACAGAGGGACAAGTTCAGCTGTGTCTTAATTAGTAAATTACATATGTCTGAGGCTGTACAGTGGCACAGATGTCAGTCACCACAGACAGGCAAACATCCATATCAAAAAGTGCTTTTCCCTGCAAAACATGAAACTGCCTGTTGGGAATAGTTAGTCCCTGACCCATACTAACCCTTGAGATATGCCTGGGAACTGTTTGCATCAAAGCTTGGTATGGGCTAAAACTAGTTTAAGAGCTGTTTTAGTAATTTAATAGTGATGACAATCAAGTGTCAGAGCCTGGAACATTCTCTGACACTGCTTAGTTTATTAGTATTGACATTGCCTTCAAAGATCGGTGCCTATAGCACTTTAGTTTGCCATAAGCATTGGCTATATCTAGGCTAATTAAAATAATGATGATAATAATAATAAAATGTTGCACCTCACCCTGGGAGAAACTAAGTACAAATAAACTCTCTGACTTCCTAAACCAGAGTAGCTGTAACCAAGATACCCTTTGGGGACCATCACTGACATATATTATCCTTCCAAATGTGCACAGACACAAGACAGCAACTGGGCACCAGTCTATAACTGTTTGAGAGATTACTCAAGTAATTTAGTATTATGGATGATTGCTTACTAGTATTGGTATCTATCTTAATAAACTAGAGAGTGCCAAGGAATAGTACTGGACCATTCCCAATGGATAGTTTAGATGCAGCCACTCTGTTTTGGAAGAGACAGGGGCCAAAGAATGGTCCTGGGCTCATTTTATTTGGTAGTGCAACTGCACCTGTAATGTCTAATATTTATATGGTAATGTCTTTAAGTGGTTAACGATCAGATTTTCTTTCAGAATAAGGCTCAAGTATACCCAGCTGTGGCCCAGCTCTGCTACTGTCCTGCAGTTAACCTGCCTTAGCAGCAGCCTACCTACTGCTTACAGGAGTAAGAACTTGCTCACTGGAGTTCCAGCTGAGCCCCATGTGCTGAAGCAGTTCTACGTGAATTGCAAGGTGTCTTTGTTTCTAGGGCCTACTGAATTCAGAAGAGATCTTGTCTCAGGAACGAGGCTGCTCCTGTGCCTTGCTAGCTTCTCATCGCAGGGGAAGATGAAACGCTGTTTCTCTAATACGTGCATTTCACCGTAAGAAGAACCTGCTATCGGGATCACTTCAGTATGCCATTGGGATCACTATAAGTAGATAGCTTCTACCCAGAAGAAGCTCAAAAGCTTTCTTCATATGAAGAAAGATTTTTTCCTCTTTTCAAGATAGGAGTTTCTGGTTTTCAACTCCCAGTGAGTTCAGAATTTCCTGAAATTCATTGCTGCTTTCAGGTCAAAACCTTATGAAAATTTTTAAACTTAGCTTCTCTAAGCTCCCAGTACAGGGGAAGCCAAAAATGGTGCCACTTATGAAAGCAAGATAGCTTGATCACAAGCACAAACCCATAATTTAATTCACCCTTTGTCATGAGGAAAATTAGGAAAATAAGTGAATTTTGGTTTGGAGTAGTACCATAGTTATGCCATGCAACATGAGTGTTTTAGCTCTTGTTCACTCTCTGTTAGCTTCCAACCTGGAACCTCAGGTAGGTAAAAAATAAACTCTTTTCAACATTGAAGCAAGGCATATTAAGAGTGTTTATACTTTCTGCATAGACATACCTAATACAATCAGTAAGTTTTGTAGATACGTTAACCTTTGTGGTTTTGGTGATGACACTAGTAACACCTCCTCAGTTTAAAAATATGGCTTTTATTGATTATTTTTAACTACTTGAATTAATGTAACATTTAATAATTTTTTTTTTTTTTCTGCTTGCCTGGAGTGCTTCCTTAAGTGAAACACATACACCATAAACATCTCTTTTCCAGACAGTCTTTGACTGTAAGTGCAAACACAGCAGTGGAATGTCAATGATCTGTTTTGAAGTATTGCAATTGCAATCTTGCTTCTTCAGGTGACAACAAAGAGATGGGGAAAGGCTGTGAAAGAAATACCTAAAACAACTTAAATCTATGCAAATGTTCTTTACTTTTCAACAGTGTTTATCTTGCTTTACATGAATAGAATATCCAATAAACAAATAGAAATTGCCATGAGTAAAAAGCATATAATTTTACAATATGACACAAATAAATAAATAAATAAATAAATAACACTTCAATATCCTATCCTGAATATAGAATTTGGCATTTTTTATTTATTATTTATTATTTATTATAATTCACCATTGCTGATTATTGCCATATGGAATAATGTTGTTACTGTAGTAAAAGAACTTAAAGTGTTACCAGATATATCCTATTGACCTCTACCTTATTCAAATCTAAAATGCAGTGATTTGATTTGATACTTGACTATGCAAAAGTAAATTAAACATCTGATTTGAAAAATAAACTATTTTGAAACTTTTTACATGTTTAAATAAACATCTAAAATGGACTAAAATCTTTTATAACATTCAGTCTTTCTGAAAATGTAACCCCAAACCCAACATAATAGATCTTTAGAAGACTGCTCTGCTTTCTGTACTGTTGATACAATACCTCAAGATCCTGTTTGCACACTGTTCTATATTTTCATTTAATCCAGAAGATCTGTTTTATTTCAGAGTCTAATCCTACAGAAATGTACTTCATAGCAACAAGGCTGTCACTGAGACCCAAAGTAATTGCCACACAGGAAAAGAAACGTTTACACATTACACAGAGATGCTTTGTACAGGAAAGAGATAAAAATTAAATGCATAATGAAATTTATTTACAAAGGATGCAAAAAATATTTTTGCTTTGGTGACCAGTTGAAGAAATGACTGATGTTTATAGTCAGGACATAAAAGTATTCATACTAAAACTTAGGTTTTCTAATATGAAGCAGGAGAAACATGTACATAACATTACTATGGAATTATTTACTTACATTCACTCATATTATCTTTTTTTCAGGAATTTATGTTTTTATTCACTGTAAAAACTTGATAACCATCCTAGAAATAGTGACTTTTTTTTTCCTTTGAAGGTTATATAGAGAATCAGTCCTGTGTGATGGGAGAGTCTCTACACCTGTCCTTTTCATACTGCACCATTTTTTTCTTATTATCTTTCTTCTTTCAATACTTTTGCATTTCGGTGTTTAGATGGAAGCAAAACCCATAACATATTTTTTTTTATTTCTTTCTTCTGTAATGTAAAAATACAGTTGATATCTGTACATAAAGAAATTTTCTCAGTGTAATTTAGTACAGTTCCTGGAAAGTGTTTAGATAATTGAAATAGCCTTCAGTTACGAGAAAAAAAAAGTTGAAATATCCTTTAGTTCTAAATAATGGACATGTATTGACATCATAATTCTACCTTGTCAAGGTGCAAGTTTTGCTTCCTCTCTAGTACTTTTCAATGAGTCTTGTCTTGGTGGATTTTGCAACAGAAATATGAAAGTCTTAAAATTGGATTTACAAGCTTTCATTTGACTGGAAGACTTTTAATCTACCCTGTGTGGTATCAGAACAAACATTCACAATTAATAACAGTATTGTCTGAATATTCTGGTTTCATTTGTATGATTTAATACTAGTAGGTTATGAAAACTTGAATTTTTATGTCAGCTTACTGGACTGAATATTTTCATGTGGGTGTTCACATTTTGTCTCTTACACCATTCTTCATATGCTTTGTGGGTTCACTTTCATAAATATTTAAATTAATGTGCTATTTAATTTCATCAGTGTTGTTAATATACTTAGGAAATGTACTGAGATTAAATAAATAAGTGAAAAATAAAGACATTTAGGCATACATATTTTGTACTTAGACCGATAAAAGACACTGAAAATGTTCCCAAAGAACTCTTTGCAATCTACTTGCAATCTATCAGTGTAAGAATCATGAAAAATACATAACTTTTTAAAAATTTCTTTGGTGAAATAAAATCTTACCCAAGATATGCAAAAACATTAAAAACAGGCTGACATTTTCAGAATGACTGGAATGGTGGAATTTAGGAGCCTAATGTCTATTTTCTTTCAATGGGTATAAATGCCTTTAAAATACTACCCAGAAACTCCTGTATCCTTTATAACCGTACTATATATTTCTTTTTTCCTGGCAGGCTTTTGGTAGTCTTAAAAGTTCAGGTTTATGAATCTTGGATATTGTATTTATCTTAATCTGCTTAATGTTCTACTGCATTTTGGAAATTAAATGACTAGTTTTGTTTGGGTTTTTTTTTCCCTGAAAAGTAGGAAAATACAATCTTTTGTTTATGCTGTATACTTCACAATATTCACATTCAGGTCAGTTAAGCTATTTTTTAATCCTTCATTTCAAGACAATTCTTACCTTTCTAGACAAAATTCTTATCTTTAGTTTTATTTTCCTTTGTTACACCTTTGTCATAACATATACCTCTGTCTATCTTATCATTCTTTACTGAATTTTTTTTTCTGGCACTGTAGAGAGAGAAGAAAACAGGGGATTAGTCAATGAATCCATCATCTAGGCAGAAAAACTGGCCAGGACTCCCATAAACAGCCTGAATGGTCATTCACTCTCTTGTAGTTCCTGCAAAAAATTCTTTAAGCCAAAATTCTGTTATCAGATATTTGCATAGGAGTTCAATTGACCTTATAGGATGTTTGAGCATAAATGAAAGGGTGAACTTGGCTCATTTCACACAATATTTAGAATACTTCTGATGAAAATTAGCTGTTGAATATGCAGCAAAATTTGCAAAGTTTAATATCTCATCCATATTGTGTATTGCTTTACTGCCAAATCTTATTCTTTAACTAGAATGAAACTACCAAAGTACCATCTGTAGATCTAAATATTTGGATACCTCTCAAGCACATTTTGGATTCAATGTTGCCAACAGCAGTGATCATTTTGACAAAACTGGCGCTTAACTGATAAGTGTAATGGAACTGGAACACAATTCCACAGATAAAGAGCAATACAGTTACAGTCAGATGGTTTTCATAAATTTTCTAAAACTGCATTCCACCACAGGTGCCAAAGTTTTAGCCATCTTTTAACTATCTTGAACGTTTTGCCAAGAGTATTTATCAAATTCACAGGATAGGCTTTGCTAGGAAAAAATATTGCAATATTCACCCTAACTACAAAGTTATTTGTTTTTTAGAGAGGCAAAGTTTGTTGGAAAAGGTAAGATCTTTTATCGGACAAGATAATATAGTGGAAAAAGGTAAGAATTCACTCTCTGGAGGCCTTATTTAGGTATTCTGACTTCCCGTTTGCTCTTGTCACTTTGTGTAATAACATCAAGTTATTTAAAAGTACCTTACAGTATTTATATATAGATTTTAATTGGTTTTCTTTTAATCAAATTAATATGTCACTCCTTTAAAGAGAATATATCATAATCTAAGCTCAGAAAATAGAAGTGACCAATGCTGGAAGTTCAAGCTCTGGCTCAATAAATGGTCTCTTCCTTATCTTCTACAACTCTACAGTGTATAATCTACCCTACAGATTTTTTTTTGATGTTCTAATTTGATAAGGCATGTATATCACACATATATCTTATACCTATTGGAGACAACATAATTTTTTCCATTGGATCTAGACAAATACTTTATACACTAAGTGATTTTTTCTGGTTATTTAGTTATATTTCACTGTTTTCTAAATTGCTCTTGTGAGAAAAAGTATTTTCTTACTTTCCAATAAAAATAGTGCATAATATCGTGCATAATGTAAATTACGTATCAAAAGACATGAGCCAAGGAAACCATTCTGAAATATATGAGGGTCAAGAATGTGATTTGAAGCAGTCAGCATGGATTATGAAGGGGAAATAATCTCTAACCAACTTGATTGCCTTTTTTTGATGAGATGACAGGCTCAGTGCATGAAGGAAGAGCAGTGGGTGATGCTTACATTAACTTTAGTAGGGCCTTTGACCTGGCTTCCATAACTTCTTCATTAATGAATTGATTAAGTATGTACTAGACACTGAGACATCATAGATAGTGAAGTGGATTGAAAGCCAGTTGAATTGAACACAGGAAAAATCTTTTTTATGGTGAGGGTGATCAAACGTTGGAACAGGTTGCCCAGAGAGATTGTGGAATCTCCATACTGGAGATATTTAAAAACTGACTGGACACAGCTCTGAGAAACCTGTTCTAGTTGCTCCTGCAGGGACCATTCACAGAGGCATTGGACTAGATGATCTCCAAGTGTCCCAACCTCAGTTATTTTGTGCTTCTGTGACTGTGTGAAGGACTTTTTTTCCCCCGTATGTTGCCTACCTAGTCTTGAATATACAAATTGGTATAGTCATTTTTATCTGGTTAGTCTTACTGAACTTGCTGGTTTGTTGTCAGCAGTGGTACTTAAAGTATACACATTTGCTCTCCTGCTTGGCTGAAGTGCTTCCAAAGGTTGTGTACAAGATAGTCAGGAGAGGCTGGTGGAAGTTTTCATCAGAGTATCATGATAGAGCAAAGTGACAGTAAATTAGAGGCAACAATGTTTTCCACATTTGTCTAGGATTAGAAGAAAACCTCTGTTTCTGTGACTTTATACCATTGTCATGTAATATACACAATGCGATATTACTTCTGTTTCCTCACTGGTTGAGTGCACAAATGATTCTGGCATGAATACTTTGCATGTACTTTTAAAATTGCTTTCCCAAGCATCCACATGTCTGGAAATTGCTTTTCTGCATGTGTTGAGTTAGCAAATTTAATCACAAGGCTGCTCAAGAAAAGTAAATACAAGTTTGTAAGTATATCTGATATACATTAACTTTGAGTGAATTTTGGCATACAGTTCTCAATTCTTCATTCTGCTCTACTAAATTTGATAATTATATTAGATAGCCAGATTTTCATAATTGTGCAAAATTACTTCTCTGCTTCATACCTGGTGCCTGTATGTTTTTACTGAATCTTCTTGCAGATAAAACGTGGGATATTTACTGACACAGATTCCAGAAGACATTAAAATCTGACTTCAGGTTCTGATAGCCCTTACAATAGGACTTTCCAGCATATATTGGATAGTGGGTTTGCAGCTACACTGATTTAAATTTAAAAAAACCCCAGCAAATAAATAAATCTGTGTTGTCATAACTTAAACTTCTTGATACAGAATATTCTGCTAATTGCAGAGATTTTTCTTTTTCACTTAGTATGAAAAAATCTTTATGGCCTGAGTGTGTTTCATCACTAGAGCTATGCTGATCAGATGAGGTTTGTCCCCTTCTTTGTGCTCATTTCAGCAAATAGAATGACAAGTGATTTTAAGCTTTGATCTTGCAGATATGGCAGTCTATTATTCTGCTAAAATAAACAGAGGTGTGCTCAAGTTAAAACTGAAAGGTCACTCCCATTTGTAATGGTGTTCATAAATAAAGACATCAGATTCACTGAGTATCCATTGTCCTGGAATATGAGTAGGCATCTGATGATTTAATATATCTACTCCAATGAGAATCAGACTTTTCATTTAGATTTTGCAAGTATACCAAAATGCAACTTGTAATGATGTCCCCAAATAATTTTTATTCAGTGTGCAAAATTTCTGCAATTGTGAGATAAGAAATACAAACCAGGTTGTGCTTCTCATATCACTTTTGCTTATGAAAGGTGATATAGCATTGCCTTTTTCAAGGTTTTTTTAATTGTATACTTTTACCAAGTACCTAAGAATTATCTTATCACCTCAGTGTTTAGCAGCTCTGTAGAATAAAGCAAATTCTCCTAAATGACTCCAAATGAGGATAAACTGTTTAAAGTTGGGAGCCCACACATTGTTTAGACTACTAGAATTACATTTACCAGATCTCTCATTTACTTCTGAATATGAACTATAGCTGCCAGGCACAATACCTGCTGAAGGAAATGCACTTGACCAACCTCCTGTGTAAACTGTTTTCTGATATTACCAATACAGAGAAATCACTTCATTTCAACGTGAATCTTCAGATATGCTATAAGACCCTCCTGATCATTATGAAGAGGAAAAGGAACAGCTATTTATTGTATGAAAGCATGCAAAGAATACTACAACTCAGTTGTTTAAAGAAACCAAATTATTTAAATATAAAACAGAATATTTAATTGTATGTTGCATTTTTTGTTAAAAAAAAAAAACAACCCCCAAAACTTTTGTTGAAGCCTTTGACAGGATCTTATTTGGGCAGAATAATACTCAAGTGTATATACCTTATCTACCAGTCATTTGTCATAAGCTTTTTTACCAACATTCCTTATTGAGTCTCTCAAGATGATAGTGACAGATTTCTGATAGAGTTTTTAGGGACTTTCTCTTTCCTTGATTTTACAGTTCTGTTTATGGTAATTTGTGGGGTTACCTAAGTTCTGTGATTATTCTTCCCATCAAATGATAAACACTGTATTTTTATCTCAAGCCTTAATACTATACAGTGTTTTTAAAATTTAATTAAATATAGGAAAACCTTAATTCCTCATGCAATCATAGTAAAGCTACTATCCTGCCAGACCCTAATATCTTGTTAAGTTGTTGATACTTTATGATAGATTTCATAAATAACAGATGCTTTTCTTATAGTTAGTGAATCATATAAACTACCTGTTAGGTAAAATTGTAATCCTTTCAATAATGATCAGCAAGTAAAGCTCATCTTCCAAAGTGCCCTTTATTGTAACAAGTATAGAATCAAGGGACCTAACTGGAGACTTCACAACAAAGATTATGAGAGTTAGGTCCAGTTAAAAATAGTTCTTTGGAAGTACAAAGCTGAAAGTCTTGGACCTATCACTGAGAAGAAAGCTCATAATCTTAAAGAAAACAAGCAAATTTACCTTTAAGGAAAACTTGAAGGTTTTCAGTAAATCTCCTTTTTGTGGGGGAGGCGGTATCTTTAGACACCATCATAATTGTTCTACCTTATTCTTCATGGACTATTTCAGCAAGAATCCATGTTCTCATAAAATATTTTAAAATAATGTTTTATATTAAAATAATGAGCTTCCACCACACACTCAAACAAGAAAAACCCTCTGTGCAGGTCAAATGAATTACAATGTATTCAACATGGAACTTCTACAAACTCACCTAACATGTTTTATACCCATGAAATTAAAACATTTTAAACTTTTCATCATCAAAAGTTTTCCTTCATCTGTATCCATGCCAGTCCACTGACTGTGCTAGTGTAACATGAGATTAAGTGTAGAACTTGGTCTGACATTTTTATCATTTGTTTTATTTTACAAAGTTACATACCAATACACTCTTTTTTGAAATATTTTGCAGCTTCTTTCACTTCAACCAATGAAGACTACCCAGTGGAACTTGTCACATTACACTCCAAAACTCCTTTAAAAAGTGCAGCCACTGTGGTAGGTCAGAGACAGTTACTACCTCTTCTGGTAAGCCTCTCTCTATAAGCTTTCAATTTATTACCACCTGTAGGTTTCTAATTTCTAAACCCAATTCTACATAGCATTAAGCAGTTAGCTTAAGTTAACAGTATCTTTAAACTCCCTGCATGAAGATCTCAGTCTGTCAAAAAATTTGCATTGTGATGATTGAAATCTCACTTAGGATGAAATAATGTGAAGCTGTCCAGTGGCTGCAGTCTTAAAGTTGTTACATTATACAGCTATTTTAGACGTTCAGCTCTTGCGCTCAACATAGCTGAGATGATTTATCCAAAAAGAAATTAAAACAGAGTTCATGTGTAGCTTAAGGTGAAACAATCCATTGTCAGAAAAATATAACCGTAATATATTTATTTGCTTTCTTCTGCAAGCAAGAGACTTTCTGACACATTCACTCTGTCAATAACTATAAATGAATTGATGGATATTTTGACAAATAGTTCTTTTTCTTTTGCTTATCTTCAAAGAATTTTTTTGTATTTAAATTTTGTAGGAAACTGGTCTCTGACAACGTACTTTGAGTGCTAAAAAGACATTTAAAATTCAATTGCCAACAAGGGATAACTAAGACCTTGTTGCCAGCTTTTAGCACACAAAATGGTTTTGCACAAGAGAAGAAATGAGTCAAAGGTTAGGAAAGCTTATTACCCTCCATAGAAATCCAACAGATTTTTAAAAAACTTTTAATCAAAACCAATATAAGTAATCAAAACCAGATATAAGTACAATAGAAATGGTGTGATTCTACAAAGAGCTGGTGGGTTGTTTCCATTGAGACTTCATTCCCTAGGATGAATCTCACCTACACAGGAAATCATAGTTCAGTACTGAAATTTGTCATGTACTTTTTTTTTTTTAAGTCATAACAAAGAAAACAAAAGAAACACTACTTAAAATATTTGGAAGCTTGTACTGAGTTACATAGTGAAAGATGAAATGGGTAGAGGTTAGAATTTTGTCGAAACCAAACCTTGTAGTTGGCTGCCCCAAACAGAATTTCAGACTCACCTCCCAGTGAAAGCCCTGTAACTGCTTTCTCAGTGTGTCCTAACAGCCCACTGGCACCCGTGCAGTTATCTCTCACTGGATGTTTCTCAATAGACTTGCTTTTACTTCCAGAGAAGTAATCCCTCACATTTCTTGTGCGTTTGTGTTGTATCACGGTAGAACCTGTCTCTCGCTATATCACCTCATGTGCCAGCCACCGCTCATCAGAGACATCCCACAGAGAAGTTATGGCCCTGCACTATAGGTGAAGAATGTACTTGCTTATAGGCACCTGGTTCCCTGGACCTGCCTGTGGGGCACACTTCCTTTGCTGCCATTTGTCACTGGCATTTGTTGCCATTTATCTCATGTGTTGAGAAAAATTAAATTGGAAAGGTCTATGTTTCAATACATATTGCCTATGAAACTGGCAGTGGGAGTCAATGAAAAGAATCAAGTGTTAAAAGAATGATTAAATCATTAAGAAATGACCTCAAGAGACAGTTCCATTTTTCCTCTTCTAATTTTTTTCTTGTGGTAAAAACAGAAACTGGCGCTAGGACTGTAGTAGTTACAAAAAGGACAACATATATAGGTTTATACTTGCTTTGGGCCTGTTCCATCTCTCAAGAAACTCATTGGGAACTTCAATATTTTAGCACTGTAAGAACACACCAAATCCTAAAAAAATTTACACAAGCAGCCTGCTGAGGTTTGTTTTGGGATGCTTGTGCCTGGGTAAAATAACTATGCTAAATTCTGCTTCGTAAAGTTACATCTATCTGGGAAAAAAACCAAGTGTTGGTTAATCAGCTTCTAATTCTGAGCTTAGAAAAGAGCTTTAGAGCTTGAGGTGCAACTCCTGGTTTTAATTTCTTAACCTTAACTTTCAAGTATCTTTTGCTCTAATGCAATCTATTTTTTTCTCACATGTCATTTTTTTGTTACTGCAACAGAGCTGTTTTTAAACTCTTCAGTCATCGTCATCTATAACACTAGTTCCATTTCCTAAGAAATTGCTGACATCTGTTCAAACATGGATACTTCTCCATCTACATGGATATTTAACTCGTTTGTTATTGTGTCAAAGATACTAAGTCTTGAAAAGATACCAGCTTTAAGGCTTAGTTATAACATTTTAAGCACTGATGCATTATCATGAGAAGGAAACATTTGTCCCCATAACATTTCCACACAAGCAGTAGGACTGAAGTTCAGTGAGACTGCTAGAAAAACAGATGAGGCTGGCTAAGGTTCATGAGATGCCTGCCACCCCAAAGAAGGAATATGTGGCTTGATAGATCCAAAAGTTTATTTTATTTGTAAATCAGATAATTTTTGTGGGGCACTTCTGGGGACCTGGTTCAGAGCTCACCAGAGTTAAGGGGAATTAATGTATTTATTTTAATGGACGTTTGATTAGGCCTTTGGACAGCTGAAATACTAAAATTCCCAACAGTAACCTTTGACAAAGGAAAATGTCTTTTACCCCTCATGACTTAGGTATCACCTTCAAGCAATAAGAGACGCCTGAAGCTATTTCAGAAGTTACAAAGATAAGGTATTTGAATGTGTTACCTTTTTTCACTTCTCATACTGAATTATTTAAAAGACAGCATAAAGATAATAATTGTTGTTAAATAAGTCCCCTGTTGGATAACTGACAGTAAAAGTGGGGGAATTCTATATGTTTAATTTATTTTTCTGACCAGACTTGAATGGTCATCTTTTCAGAGCTGATATTTGCAGTTTCTGTGTCTCATGTTATCATGATGATACTGTATTTCTACATTCAAAAAGAAAATTTAAAAATGAAATATTACTATTCATTGTTTCTTTGAAGTAGTTCTCATTAACATTCATATAGTATAGATATGTGCTGGTTTGTGATCTGATGAAAATAGAAAAAAGAACAAGAAAAAAACATGTAAAGTTTTACACTGTATTAGGTTTATGTGGCAAGGTTTTGGCAGAAGGGGGCTACGGGAGTGGCTTCTGTGAGAAGCTGCTGGAACCTTCCCCATGTCCAATAGAGCCAATGCCAGCTCCAAGATGGACCCACCACTGGCCAAAGCTGAGCCCATCAGTGACGGTGGTAGCACCTCTGGGATAATGTATTTAACAAGGGGGAAAAAAATCTGCCCTATTGCAGCCAAAAAGAGGAGTGAGAATATGTGAGAGGGACAACTCTACAGACACCAAGGTCAGTAAAGAAGGAGGGGGAGGAGGTGCTCCAGGAGCTGGAGCAGAGATTCTCCTGCAGCCCCTGGTGAAGAACCACAGTGAGGCAGGCTGTCCCCCTGCAGCCCATGGAGGTCAACGCTGGAGCAGATATCCACCTGTAGCCCATGGATGACCCCATGCTGGAGTAGGTGGATGCCCAAAGGAGGATCTGACTTTGTGAGAAGCCCACACTGGAGCAGGTTCCTGGCAGGACCTGTGGACCCGTGTACCCGTGGAGAGAAGAGCCCATGCTGGAGCAGGTAAGCTGGTAGGACCTGTGATGCTGCAGGGGACCCACACTGGAACAGTCTGCTTCTGAAGGACTGCAGCCCATGGAAAGGACCCACGCTGGAGCAGTTCATGAAGAAATGCAGCCTGTGGGAAGGACTCATGTTGGAGAGGTTTGTGAAGGACCATCTCCCATGGGAAGGACCTCACGCTGGAGCAGGGGAAGAGTGTGAGGAGTGAGGATGGAGTGGCAGAGACAACATATGATGAACTGACTGAAACCCCAATTCCCTGTACCCCTGTGCTGCTCAGGAGGAGGAGGTAGAGAAATCAGGAGTAAAGTTATGCCTGGGAAGAAGGGAGGGGTGTGGGGAAGGTGTTTTAAGATTCAGGTTTTATTTCTCATTATCTCACTCTGATTTGATGGGTAATAAATTAAACTTATTTCCCTGAGTCAAGTCTGTTTTGGCCATGACAGTAACTGGTGAGTGATCTCTCCCTGCCCTTATTTCAACCCATGAGCTTTTTGTTATATTTTTCTCTCCCCTGTCCAGTTGAGGAGGGGAGTGATAGAGTAGCTTTGGCGGGCACCTGGCATTCAGCCAATGTCAACACACCACATACATATATGCTAAGTAAAGAAACCACTAGGTTTAGGTTTATTAACTAACCATAAACTGAAGTTATTGCCTTGTAAGTTAGACATTGTAATTAATTGTGTAAGCACTACTTGTCTGTATCAATACAGAATCAGTTCAGGTTAAGTCAATACTATAGGTAATCAGACTTAATCTCTCACTTAGCAATGAAGTGGTGCAGGAAGGTGTAAAAGATCATTTAAAGCATCTTCACTGCAAGATCTCTATTCAACAGCTGAAAGAAAGTAATGAATGGGGTCATCACTTATTGAACAGTTTTCAGTTTGATTCACAGAGCATGTCTGTAGAGGATTTTTTTTAGTTTAAGTAGTTTTGTGTCATGTGACAGAAACACCTTCCCATTAGCACATATCTAAAACAAGACTGACAGGTACTTTTAGAAATGATTGACACATCACATTGTGATCATGTTTGGAGTCATGTAATGTGTAGTTTAGTGACTAGTGTGGTTAGCTTAAATTCCAATTTAGCAGAAGTAATTTTTACTCTGATGCTCTTGTATAGCATAAGTCATCAGTTATTTGTCACCCAATAACTAACCTTGTGAGGTTGCCTACATCTTCTCCCATTTTCTGCCCCTCCTAGTTTCTTCCTCCATTGAGTATCATCACATCTACTCTGAAAATTTCACAATGTAGTTTTTTTGCAAAGAAACTGAAGTTGAAAATGTATGCAAAGCCTTTAACTTGGGGAATGGGGCTAAATAGAAGTGAAACAAAAAGCATGATACAAGTGTGAAATCCTTAGCAAAATAAGATCAACCTTTTTTTCTTTTATTCAAAGAGTACTCCTGAGCTGCTACCATTCAACTCCAAAGTCCTTTAAAGTATCTGATTTTTTAACAGAAAACTTGATTTTTAACTTGAACCTACCTGACAGCAGCTCTTAATCAAGTAGGCAATTGGAGTTTTTTTCTGCAGACTACAGTTGTTAATCAGAATTAAGACTCATTCCGTGGATTACTTCACCCTGATATCATCCAGTCTTCAGTCTTCAGCATCACTACTTCTGTTTTGGTGCTACATTTAGAAACAAGGCATGTTAAAGTGAAACCTGGGAGATGTTAAGTGTCTTATCTTTATAGTACACATATATTGATTTCCTCTTGTTTCCATATTTTTACTTGTTCTTTCTGAAAATTATTTATGGTCTTTTTGTTCATAAGCATTTTCATCCCTTATGGTGATTTTAGTGCCTGACTTCTCAGTCTCCTAGAAATTATAAAGCCTAAAAATTACTAGCTAGTTATAATATATTTATTTTTAAAGTGCTGGTCGGTGAAAATTTGGTGTAAATTGATTAATTAACTATCATACAGTCATTGCAATCAGGGACAGACTGGAGGACAAGCCAGCACGTTCCAACGGGCTGAGAATAGCGGCACCATAAGGAAAATGCTCTGTCTGTGCTCTTGCCCTTTCTGCTTGTACTTTATTGGTCCTGCATTTCCCAAGACATAGAGTTGTAACCTCTTTTTAACATCTAGGAAACCCATGAAATCAAGAACTGTTGCATATTCAGATGCAAATAAAGATCATAGTATTCTTTTAGGCCTTGCTTTCTGGTCTCAGATTTATTTTTTTTTTTCCCATCTAGTGTAATTTCAAATAAGTAAACTGGAAGCAGAACCTAGACCAATTGCCTGAGTGTCCAGACCTGAAAGCCAAAAGCTTTTTTCTTTTAGGTTTTCTTTCCATGACTCTCAGCTGTCTTGATGTGGAAAGCACCACTTTAATTGCTGCAATTGGTATTACTCTATTGCTGATCCTGAAGGATCTTACTGCTTGGTCAGATAAGATTATCATCTCCATACCTAAGCAAAACCTGGTGACTGAATCTTGAAAATACCCTTACCATGGTTTCAGTATCAGCCAGAGGTCAGAAAAAAATTCTTTTTAATTGCTGTTCTGTCCCAAACTGTTGTTTTCATAACTCTCTGTTGTGGTCTAACCCAGCAGGCAGCTGTATACCACACAGCTGCTCGCTCACTCCCCACCTCACTCAGTGGGATGGGGAAGAGAATCAGGAAAAAAAAGTAAAACCTGTGGGTTGAGGTAAAGACAGTTTAATAAAGCAGCAGAGGAAAAAAATAACAACAACAATAATAACAAAGATAATTTAATATATAGAATATACAAAACAAGTGATGCACAATGCAATTGCTTACCACCTGCTGACTGATGCCCAGCCTGCCCCCAAGCAGCGATTGCTGCCCCCCACCAACACCCCCGAGCATGACGTCATATGGTCTGGAGTAGCCCTTTGGCCAGTTGGGGTCAGCTGCCCTGGCTGTGCCCCCTCCCAGCTTCTTGGGTACCTGGCAGAGCAGGGGAAGCTGTATAAGTCCCTGACTGGTGTAAGCACTGCTTAGCAACAACTAAAACGTCAGTGTGTTTTTCCAGTACTAAATCCAAAATATATCACTAAGACAGCTAATAGGAATAAAATTAACTCTATCCCAGGCAAAACGAGGACATTCTCATTGGCTTAAATTAGGGAACTACTGTGTGTCTTTTAAATTTCAACGTTGTTTCTTGTTTTATTTTTTCCTTAGCAGGAAAGTGGAACTACAGTGGTAGCAGCATCCCAGGTAATAAGCTAGCTGGTGTTCAGGAACCTCTTCAGCATTTGTGAATAAAGTCTCCATTCAGTTCTCAAACATCATAACGTATTTACTCCCTACAAAACTAAATCTTGTCTGTCTGTCTCTGGTATACCTGGTACCATCTCACATTGTTTTGATACCTTGGGAAAGTCTGGACTTGTTTTACTAAACACAAGGCTTTAGTTGTCTAAAGGGTATATCAATAAAGAAGTGAAACGTGACCACTCAGGCCTTAGTAAATGTTATTACTATGTTAATTTAAGTTTTATGTCTGTATCAATGGATTCCTTATTATAAGTAATTTTTTAAAAAGAAGAAATAAGAGAAAAAATTTCATTCTGTTGTTACTTTATTGGGAGCCACACATTCCTTCTATTTCTTTTGGTCCTTGTTTCTCTTTTATTTACTGACACCTGTTCCTAAAAATCCTGTTGTTCTATGTTACTTGGTGATTTTGTCACTATGGATTCCAAAGCTGCTAGCCATCTTACTCTACATGTAATATTGAACTCAGAATGCCTAGAAAAAAAAGATTTACCTGAACCTTCCAGCACTTTCTATTACAAGAGACAGAAATAGCATAGAACAAATTTCTTTTAAAATTTTTCAATAATTTCTGTCATTTGGATTAGAACATTGCTGGGAGTACGAATACATGCCCACACACACACAAGAAGAAAGAGAACTTATTTTTTTAATTTATGTTTTGAAAGTTTTGAAGAATTTTATACATCAAAATTTGTCATTTAATATTTGTATCAAATTGGATTTAATTTCATAAATTATACAATTATTTCTAATCATAGATCTAAACCTGCAAAAGTAGGTTTCTGCCTATGCTGTGCTACACTGTAATAGATATACTTGAATAGATGCATTAATGGTAGTTGTTCTGTAATTATTTTTTTTCCCAACAACTAATAAAAATATTTCCAAAAATTCTGAGCTTAAATATAGTTTTGTTTTGTTTGAATGAATTCCTGATCAATTTCAGCATTGCTAAAATACAGATCACGGCAATAATAACAATAGCAATAAAAATAATAAAATTCTTAAGTAACTAATATACTTCAGTGTATTTCTGTACAGTTATGGTTAGACGAGATCTTCAACTCCCTAAGTTGTCTGGATGTAAACCAGGCTTGGATAAAAACTTTATAGCTGTGTTATCACGAAACCAAGAGTTAATCAAAATCCCTACTACTGAGGCCTGAAATAAAAGATAACGTACAGCACTGTGCTAATGCAGCTGTATGGGAATAGATTAGTTTTATCTGTATAACTATGCATAGTCATGCACTCAGTAATGGTAAAGAATACATGTTCACAGCATTAGTCTTTAAATTCTCAGCTAATGTACATTACAACCGTCAACTACAGATGGGTTTATATTGCTAACCCAGTTGCTGAGCAGTGCTAGATTTTGGCTCTGGGATTTGGAAATTGACCCCAGAAACTATGTTACACAGCTGTTTATTTTATGTAAAATGATGGCGTCATTTCACTGCAGAACACAAAGAGCTCTTAATTTTGCAAACCGGATTTATTTCTGTTCTTTCATTATCTCAATTGTAATAGCATTGCTTAAAAAGGTTTTGTTTCTTTGATTATCTACATAACACAATTAATGCACCTCTAAAAAGGACGGTGTAACTTTACTTTTTATTATAGTACACTTCAGTGACACCATTTTCTGATGGTAAAATTTACCTCAAAACCTTTTCATTTTCCCAGTTGCATCCTGCTTTAAATCACAGAAAATTGTCCATAGTACTTGGAAGCACAGGTGGCTGGTAAACTATCAGTCTCTGGACATAATAACAAACTATAAAGGAAAAATCTATTTCCCTTTGATTACTGTAATTCAGATAGTTTTACTGTGTGGGCAAGAATTGTGAATCCATACCACACAGAGAGTTTACTTAGCAGCAATCATCCTTTGTAGTAAATTTCCTTCAAGTTAATGCTTTGTGTCTGATAAAATGCAATAGAAGACAGCAGGTGCAAGGAATATCTACAATTAGGCCCACACATCTTTGGATCGGTCTCTAAATGAGTTTCTTGGAAAAGGAAAATAGCTTCCAAGTAACACCAAGTTCAACTTGTGAGATATCAAGAAACACAACCATGCTCAAATAACCCAGATTCATGAAACCAATCTTCTTACAGTTTACAGTTTCTACCAAGAATTTCTAGCAGCTTGTGTGAGAGAGAGTTTGTCATAACAAACTGTTTTATATTATAAATTAATCTTCCCAGCTTCACATGATCAAATTTTAATAATTACTAGGCTATAAAGTGACTATTTCAATCTTTTCTAGGAGTTCCTAGGCTGCATAATTTCCCAAACAATACTGGTTTTCAAACCTTTTCATTGTAGTTCTAGATCATCTTTCATAATTTCATGCAATTTAAAATTTAAGGAAATATGTATATTTTTTTCTTAAGGCAGGCAGCCTTGACATCTTTGTTAAATGCATTTTGAGCAGATAAGACCACAATTCCCCTGTTCATACACATGGAAAGTAAAGACAGGCTAACATTCAAATGGAACTACTTACTTACTCATCAGCCATATATAACAAAACTCCTACATCTTCCAAGTACTGTCTTGGCTCAGGTCTGTTTAGTTTGTGAAATCTGAGAGATCACAGCAGGTGTTAATTGCAGGCCATTCTGGGATGTTTACCTTGTATTACTATACAGAAGAAATGGAAGAAACATAACCATGCTAGAAATTTCCAGTCCAGCAAGCCAAAATTTCAGACCACTTACCTGAAGTTCTGTGGCTTTACAGCATATTAAGAACCCTCTCTGAGGTTAGATTTACATGTAAAAGTTCTCATCTTTTATACAGCCATCACAGCTAATTTAAGAAAATTTAATGCTGTGAGCTCTTTTGAAGCAATATCTTTTATATTGCTGAAATTATAACCCATGAAATTGCTGTTTTTCTTTGTCTTGTGATTGTAGTGTTTTCAAGAAAAGTTAAATGTGTTACATGTTAAGTCATTTGTTACTGGTGTCATATCACACCACAGGAAAAATAAACAGAAATTATGTTTTTATAGGAGATTTATAATCTGCTTCCATTAACTAGAAGCTCTTTGTTTTCATATTCATTTAATTTATTTGATTTCCTTCATTTTAGTGAAATCTCATATTGTCCTTTCCTTAGAAATAATAAAGCAGCCGTTAGATGTTCTGACACATGCTCAATAGTATTCAAGGTTATTCTGTCTTCCCAGAAAATTTAATTTTAAGTTTAGCATGGAAATAAGGAAGAACATAGCAATTTGATATTTGTGCCTTTAAAGAGAGGATACACAGACCCTAAATAATTTCAGAAGTATTTGAATATTTCCACAGTCCCTCTTCCTCTCCTGGGACCATGTGCTGCAAAGACTTTCCCTCAAGGAATTCCTTACAGAGCAGCTTTGTTAAACACACTCCAGAGGAGACACTGAAAGACAGGATGCCTGTTTTCTATATTCTTGAATATAGTTTGCCATTTAATTACAAAATAATTCCTCTTCCCTTGCAGTACTTTTATTTATGTCTTTAGTGCCCCAGGAAAACAGAAGATATGGAAGTTTCCAGTTCTGAAGCGATGCAGCTTTGCCCTGTGACCTTCCCTGCTAATACCAGACCACTATTCCTGATAAAGTGCCTCACAATACAGGTTTATAAACTGTTTGGCTTAAAATCATTCCTTTCTTCTGCCATCAGTGAACTTAAGGACTCAGGTCCTGAAAGATGTTCAGCAGACGCAGCTCCTGTGAAGTCAGTGCTCTATGTTTTACTGGAATAAGATGTACCAGAGGACAGCAGCTTCCTTTTCCCATATTTAACCTTGGTAACCACAGAAAGCCTCACATATTATGCTTAAACACAGGATGGGTTACATTCCCATTGTTTTTCTTTAAGCTTTCGGTGTCATGCTCTAAAGTACCACTAAAGTCACTAAACCTGGAAGCTGAGAAGGGAAGGGGTAAAACCAATTCTGAACAAAATTCCATTGTGGCATCCTTATGTTAGTAGTGGTATCCTTATGTTACCTCTATATTTCTTGTATAAAATGTGAGATTTTTTAATTGCCAATATCTTATTCAGGGCTTCAGAAGTAGAGAAAGGGCTTCTGGAGGCACAGAAAGAAAGAGAAACCAAAGGTTTCAGGAAAATGAGAGCTGTGATTTTCTGTGTGCTGGTGAAGTCTATCCTAGATGCCTGAGCTGGCCCTTTGGAAATCTACTCCGTCCTGATTAGGGAAAACATTTTAAAACTTTGAGTCTACCCTGACAGGAAGTGTGGATTTCCTGTATTCCTTAACATACAGTTTTATGGTTATTCTTAGGATATCTAGTTGATGAAATGTGCTCCTAAAAAAGGCATAAGTGTCTTGATTTGATCCTGGAGCCAGCAGGCTTTAAGGGGCGAGAGAGAACAGCAGAAAGCTTCTCTCCCCAGCACTGAAGGCAAATGGATTTGGTTGCTTAATGGATCATCTGGGGTCCATTTGGGATGCCCTTGGAATTACACTTATTTTCTTCCTCAAGGAGATTGACGATGCTGAAAAATGATGGCCCAATGCAAAACACATCTCCCATCAACAAAATTCTACGTTTGTTTCATTTTATCTTTTTTGAGAATCTAGAATTTCATCTGTAGTTCATGTACCCAAGAGTTATGTTATACTTGAGTCCCAACAGGATTTTAGAAATTCAGTGATCTCTTTCCAGACAGAAATTCAGCAGAATACTATTTAAAGGCAAAAGTAATTTTACTGCCAGGTGCACAAGAAGCTGAGAGGGAGCACAGCCAGGACAGCTGACCCAAACTGACCAAAGGCCTGTTACAGACCATATGACATCATGCTCTGGAGGGAGTTGGTTGGGAAGCAGTGATCGCTGCTTGGGGACAGGCTGGCCATCAGTCAGAGGGTGGTGAGCATTGAGCATCACTTTTTTCATATATTCTGTTACTACTACTACTACTACCACTACTACTACTAGTATTATTGATATTGTTATTGTTATTATTATCATTGTTATTATTGCTATTCTTTTCCTCTGGTGCTTTATTTATCTCAACCAACGGGGTTTATCTTTTTTTCCAATTCTCTCCCCCGTCCCACTGAGGGAGAGGATAGTGAGCGAGCAAGCGGCTGTGTGGTGTTCAGCTGCCTGACGAGTTAAACCACAACAAAGAGAACAAAGATCTTTAAGTGATCTTCTTAAAAATGTTTAATGAGTTTTAGTAAAATCATATGTCCTTCTCACTCCCACAAATTGTCCAAAAACTTTCTAGCGATGCTATCCCTACTCCAGTTCCACTTGTACTAACTTTGGAGAGAGTAAAATAACAAAAGATTCAGTAACCTATGGATTTCTTTAACATTGTATTAGTTTCCTAATACACAAGTTCTTAGGACATTAAAATTAGTTTTTCAGGAAGGTGTTTGAAAAGACTTCAACAGTCTCTCCTGGACGTGATTTTGACCCCCATTCTTCTCTTTTGATGCAAATGTCTCAGGTGTATGCTAGTCAAAGAATATATGCTTTATTGGGCTTCTAGAACAAAAGACTTAGAAGTAATAATGTGAGGTTTTTTATCTAACTAGCTATTAGATAAACAGCAAATAGATTTTTATATGGAGATAGTTATGCTATAGAAACTACCTTGTTTGCTGCTGTGCAGAGATCCTGACTGGAGATGTCTCTACTGGGAAAGACTTTTGTACAGATTTCTCAAATGGGGCTTATAGCTTTGTTCTGGGGATCAGGAAGTCACTGTAGACAGAGTCTATTACTTCTAGGTCCTATCAGTTCAGTAGGTTTTGTGTTGCACTACTTTTCATTTGTGAAATGTGAAACAGTGGCACAAGTTATAAAAAAACCTCAGTAAATGATAGAAATTAAAAGAGGGGAAAAAAACAGAATGTTGCTTTTGATAGTGTTTGTGTAGGTCCAATTAACATTCCTGAACATAAAAGCAAAGTTAAAATATTAGGCAACAATAATACCTCCAATACCTCTTCCATATGCTGTTTCAGCTTTCAAGCATTGGATGTGACAATCTGTTCAGACATAGCATACGGTTCAGTGTAAATACAGTGCTTGAAGCAAAGCTTTAAACTTACAATTTCTCTTTGAAGTGAACAATGTGTTCATAAGTGAATCAGATACATGTTCTGTGAGACTTTCTGAGCAATCCTCCATATTTAGATCCAAAGTCAACATTCCCACAAAGCTCCTCATTCTATCAGAGAGGGAAACCACGCGCACTTCAGTCATCTCAGTTGCATCATCGTGTTCTGGGATCAAACTGCTGAATGAACCTATCTGTGTAACACTTCAGGAGCATCCTGGCCTTGCTAAAGATAATGGCAAACTCCAAATGATGTCAGTGGAGGACAAGATTAATCTTCAGTTTTATAAAGCCTCATTTGCTGAATTTTATATTCTAAAATTCCAGGGCTGTATTTATTCTTCCCTCAACACGCACCCCTCAGGATCCTCCTAATGGTGCACTCTAGATAAACAAACAAATATATTGTAACATGAACAATATAGTATAATCATGCTTAAACAGAAATAAAACAAAATAGGAACAAATTAGAAAAAGCAGAGAACTGTGCCTCTGTATTCTAACTGTTTTCCCGCTCTTTTCTTTGTGATTCATTTTAAGGAAAAAGGGCTTTGGAAAGGAGCTTTTTTCTCACTTTATGTACCACATCTAGTATTATATGGCCCAGGTATGTTGCCCATCAGAAACTTCTCAAATGAAACTAATAATGAATAATGAGCTAAAATTTTTGTACATTTCCAAAAATAAAATTCATGCATGCTAAAACAAAAGCGGCCTTTTTTCGGGCCCCAATAAAACAGTGATTTTTTCAGGGTTCTATATTATGCTTTAGTTTTCCCAATGTAGCAGGATAAAATGTCCAGAGATGCAGATTAGTACGCATGTGGAAGTACTGAAATATAATTTATTTTTAAGGCAACAACTTTGGTTTTTGCAATTCACTTAGGAATCTGTGTAAAGGTTTTGCATGCATTAAATTATTTTTTCACATTTCATTCAACCCACAGTGGGACAATCAGCTTCGGGTTTCAGCTATGATTCAGCCTTGATCACAGTACATTATTATACCCACACAACCATCATTTGCTTTTCTTTCTTCAGCTAGAGATGATTGGGTTGCTTGCAGCTTTCTTAATTAAAAATCTGTTTATTTTGACTGGACTTAGGTTAAGAAGATTAAAGGATATGGTGAATACACAATTTATGACTGAAATGGAAAGTTATCTGGAAAGTAAAATAGAAGTGAAGCATAAGATTAGAGTTTAGTCTTCCCCTTCTGCAAATGTAGCACAGGCCACATTTTCAGTGGAGACTTTATTGTTAGCCACCCACCTTCCTATTTGCACAGCATGATGACTATTTTCAAGGAATTATATGTGCACTTAGGCAGGCTAGAAAATAGCATGGATACCGTGAGACCAGCTGTATACTTCAGCAGCAGGTTGTGTAAAGCAGCTTAGTTACAGAGTCAGCCCAACTTGATTTTACCAACAGCTGACATTTTACAATCTCGTCTTTCTGCTTTTGTGAGAAGTTAGTTTAGATAGTGGATTAACGTCAAAATATCTGTTCTATTCTGCAAATTGCACATGCTTTAGACTGCATGCCTTCTATGAAAATAATACACAATTATTATATAAGGATACACGATTTGTAATTCCCTTCAAAAGAAGGGAAGTCATGTATGGATATGTATTTTATTTGGCATACTTTGTGTATCTACAGGAATAGAGGACAAAATATAGCAAATCACTAATAAAACTCTGAACATTCAAATGTGTGGGATAGCAATTATTGGTCTCTCTCAAGCTTCATGGAAAGATCACATGAAGACAATGAAGAGACTGTGTCATGTTTCCCCTTCTTAAGTACTTTTTGTGCAGTTAGAGAACTTTATGTACGGGACATGTGAATTCATACCTCTCTACAGCCAGGAAATACCGAATCTGATGAAAGCACTCAACAGAACTTATCCCATGTGCTACAGTAACTCAGGGATGAATTGCCTTCACTAGTGGCCTTGCATTGTCCTACATCTACAGCACTAAACAGGAAGTGTTAGAAATGTTTGAAGACTTAAGCACACTTGAAGTGTTATAAAACTGGTGACATTAGTTAAGAAAGAAAACTGGTAGGAACTATTAGGAAAACTGTGTATATTTAACTGAAGTAAAGAGATATAAATGTAATGTTCCAACCTCTAAACTAAATCTGTATAGCAAACAGAATTATTGTAGAAAGTTTATTAGGAGAAAATAGATCATTGGAGGTAGTTTCTTTTTCCTTCAAATTATTCATAGCACAATTTTGTATTTATTTTTATGTTTTAGTGTGCTTTATCTGGGTACAGCAAATATTTATTGTGCTGTGGAGACCCAGGGTATTCTCCCTTTGAGAATTCTGCTGGCAAGAACTGAAACATGCTGAAAGGCAGTTTAGATTTATACAATTTATACTTTTAATCTTTCCTCCAAAAGATGCAGTCCCATTCTTCACGCATACATGGCAGCTTATTGCTGCTTCTTCACAGCTTCCTTGCTCATGCTAAGAAAGCTTTCACCATCAATGGCAGGTGAATTGGTTCAGCACACTGCCTTATGTTTAAAATGCCCCTACGATGCCAGCAGTTCTTAGAAGCAGCACTGCAGACAGCACTGTAGATACGGTGCTTAAATTGCTGTAGCAAGACTGATAAGACAACATCAGAGCCTGCAGGTGGTGTAACACATGAAAGCATTCTTTGAATGTTTCTAAAAGTCAAAAGAGTAGTTGTGAAGACCCATGGGCTTCAACTCTCCTTAGTCTTGAGGCGCAAGAAAAAAAGAAAAGTCAGAGATTGATATAACTGATTTTCAGTTGTTTACTGTTGGCAGATTATTTTGAGCTTTGGGGCTTCCTAGATGCTAAGTGCTCCGGATAATTACATCAGTCAGAAACATCCTTCTCTCATATTGACATTTTCCTTATTTAAGAATCTCTCACATGAGGAAATATAATATTATCCACAGAAAAAGAAACTACAATCCAAGTGAGCAGAAAGGCCTCCAGGACAATAAATGGCCAAGTATCTTCTGATTTTTGTTGATTTTAGCCAGTAAATGGATTATGCTCCATTATACTCTGAAATAAATGAGATAATGATGAATTTAAGCGTACCTCAGCCTCACATTTAATTAAAAAAAAAAAAGTCTGTATACTTATACCATGCGTGTGCTACTCTCAGGCTGGTGATGAATGAACTCATGTAATACTGCTGAAGGTGTTTCGTCTCAGCTGTGAATCTACATATGTAATAAAAGCTGGGTAGCCTATTACTGTATTACACTCAAAATATTAAGCTAGATGGAAGTTGCTGAAAATTTTAAAAGCAAAGGAATGGATTTATTTACTTTATAAAAGACTAAAGATGTGAAAGCTAATACTTTTAAAAATATATTAAAACACAGGATCATAGAATCATTTGGTTGGAAAAGACCTTTAAGATCATCAAGTCCAACTGTACCTGTCTACTACTAAACCATGTCTCTAAGCACCTCCTCTATCTGTCTTTTAGATACCTCCAGGGATGGTGACTCGACAATTTCCCTGTGCAGCCCATTCCATTGCCTGACATCCCTTTCAGTGCAGAATTTTTTCCTAATGCCCAATATAAACCTGCCCTGGCACAACTTGAGGCCATTTCCCCTCATCCTATCACTTGTTACTTGGGAAAAGAGGCTGACAGCCGCCTAAATGTTCTTTAATTCCTAGAAGGAAAAAACCCCTACATTTTCATTCTGATCTTTCTGTTTCTTTCACATCTGTCCTCCCAAAGATTAACAAAAAGACACAATTTTTTGCAAAATTTCAGCCTCTCATATGAAAATTTCAAGTCTACGGGAAATCCTGTTTTCTCTCAAAACCCTCAAAGCCACTCTGATAAGACCTGATCTAATGATGTGTATATTCAGTTATTGAAAATCCCTCAGGAACCATAACTGTAAAGTTAAAGGAGGACTTTAAACATTATTTAAAATTGTTTACATCTAGCTTTCCTAATGATACCCTGATATAAAATAAAGTCTAAATCTGCAATTTTCACAACTTTTGAGGTACATACAAATGCAGTTCCCATATTTTTTTTTTAATTTTTCTTGTGGGTTTTACCATTTCACACAATTGTAATAAAGAGAATACAAATATATGGAGATTGCAAAGCAAGCACACTTCATAAGATTTTTTAACAAAATATCTAAACTGCGGAAGCATTTCTTATTTTCTTCAACCTTGGCTACCTAAATACTTTTAAAAATGTGCCTCCAAATCTTTTAGGCAGTTTTTAATGTTTAATTTTCCATTTTTCTGTTTCACATCACAGTTCAATCTTTTAAGAAATAAAAATATGTAAAACAATCCTAACCCTAACAGAAAAATAAACAAAATTATCCTTCTAAAAGCCTTCAGAAAACTTTCTCTTTGTACTTCAGAGCAATCACAGCAGATTATATCCTTTCTGTAATCACAATCTCTTATTTTCATATTAGCAAAGTGCAGTTGTACCACACATTCAATCTTTATTTTGAAAATCTTTACTATATCCTGATGCCCCATTCAAATTAATATAACTGGAATAATAGCTAGTATTCCCAATGTAATAGCAGAAATAATTTTTTTATGAATCTATAGCATATCTCAAATGCCGGTACATACTGGCTAGCTTTGAATATGGCTTTTAGGAATTCCTTTATCTGACTGAAAAAAAAAAATTGAACATATAACAGAATAAGTATGTTTTTGAAAGACCTGTTCTACAAAATTAAGACACAGTATGTTATGTTTACTGGAAGAATTTGTTTATATTTTCTTCTAGCACTGGAAGAAAAGTTTGGGAGATTCAGATAACAGGTCTTTCTTATCTTATAATGCATGGCTGAATCATTTTTTGATGTGTTTTTTCCATGCCTGTTCACTCAGAAAATTTTGCTGCTTGCAACAATATATAAGTAAGAGAGGCTTTGTGGCTGACTGCCACAATTTTTTTATTTTTTTTTAAATTTTATCATAATATTAGTATGAGCAAAATTAATGGTCATTTATTTCAAGCTCCAAGAAAAATAGCCTTCTAATGGCAAGCATTTAAATTAAAAAAAAGAAAAAAAAAGATAGATGACAGTTCTGTTGTAATTCTTTGAAGGGAATTAAAACTTTATTTGGAAGAAGACCACAGATTTTGACAACTGCCTGTAATTAATTATTCCTACAATATCACAAACTTTTATTTCATGGAAAAGTGTTCTGTAGAAGATGCTTCACTGACACTGATAAATTTTTAACTTCTCTGGATGTCTTAGTCTATTAATATGTTTGATTATGTCTTTCCCCATCAGAAATTCAGCCATTTGGTTAAGTTTTTTGAATGCCAGGGGATGGCAGCAGAAGCAGCAGCTTTGACTGTGCTCACTGACCTGTGGCCATTTCACAATCCCAGATCATCTGCACAGCTCATGTGCTGCACCTGTCACATCAGGAATAATTGTTCATCTGCTGTAGGGTAAGTACCAATACACGGGAGGCCTGACAGTAAAACACAGATCCCTCTGAATGTATTATAATGAGCTTGCAGTCTTTTTTAAGTGTTCTGGGTGCATTGGATGATTAAGAATGTACTACACAATGATTGAGCTCATATTTCTATTCAAAGACAGAAATATTGGCACCTTAAAAATATTGACTGCAAAGTTTAAATTAATATTGTGCACATGTGCAGATATGTATGTGTATGTATGGGGAACACATGTAAAGCATACGACCTATGTTGTCCTTAGTCCAGTCCCATGGAGCTGTATTCCAGGTAGCAACACAGTAACTGACTTATTGAGATTTGAGTTATTGGAGATCTGTGTATGCAGAGGGTTGTTTTTTTTTTTTTTTTTAATTGCCATTTTTTGCTACGCTGTATTTATTTCCTTTTTAAAAATTGTATTTAAGGGAAGTTCTACTTGTCATAGATGACTGTGGTCATTAAAGCCTTTTCAGTATATCCCTAGAAATTTGGTTTCATTTTCCATAATGCTTTCATATATGTCTGTCTAATGATCATGTAAATTAAGTATGAAAACATTAATTTACTTAAGAATGTTCTGCTAGCTTTGTGGGCTTTTTTCCTTATTTTTAAAACTCAGCAAATATTTTTAAATAAATAATGTCATTTTTTTTTTTCTTACAGGAAAAATCACATTAAACTGATCCCAGAAAAGAGAAAAAAGGGATAGAGGTGTTGCAGTCACTGTGTTTTATTCACATGATTGCTATTTTGAAGAAAATCTATGGGATTTTAAATATAGATACAAACAAAGAAGGAAAATCTCCCCAAATCAAGCATGCCTGGAGTTTTTACATTTTTAGTACAGGAAAGGCAATGCAAAAGGCAGAGGTGAACTGAAAAAGCATACAAATGCACTTAGTCTAATTGGACTTTACTTTTCCACTTCCAAAAAATGTTTCCATTCCAAAACCTGCTTAATTGCTTGTTTTTTCTTTTTTACTTAGTTCAAAGATAGATATAAATTTACATTGTTACATTTTACTAGGCCTAAAATATCTCTAATTTGGAGAACTTCAATACACATGTACACATTGTAACCTGTCAGAGAAGTTTATGACAGCTGACAGTTCAACTATGCTGTATTTTCACTTTTTAAGTTTCAGATCTGTAAATGTTGATGTGGAAAGTGCTTAGGGCCTTTCAGTACCTAGAGGGGGCCTATAGGAAAGATGGGGAAAATCTTTTTAGTAGGGCCAGCAGTGACAAGACAAGGGGTAATGGTTTTAAACTAAACCAGGGTAGGTTTAGACTGGATATAAGGAAGAAGTTCTTTACAATGAGTGTGGTGAAACACTGGAACAGGTTGCCCAGAGAGGTAGTGGAGGCCCCATCCCTGGAAACATTCAAGGCCAGGTTGGACGGGGCTCTGAGCAGCCTGATCTAGTTAGCGGTGTCCCTGCTCCTGCAGGGGAGTTGGACTAGATGACCTCTAGGGGTCCCTTCCAACCCAAAACATTCTATGATTCTATGATTCTATGATTCTATGATTCTATGATTCTTTTAGCATGAGTTTGTTTGCCCAGCTCTGTTAATCAGGCAAGAAACAAGGTTAACATTCTTCTAGGATTTATCCTCGTTGCTATCCTTTTATGTGACTTTCATTGACTGTTTTGTTGCCACCTCTTGTAATTGCATTCTCAGGCTACCAGGTCTGGTCACAAATTATGTGTAAAACATAAGGTCTTCATTCAGAACTATGTATTTTACCAGGAAATTGGGGGGTGGGGGGTGGGGGGAAAGAAGCCTATTTATAAAGCAAAAAAGCCTTTTGTTGCCTTAGTTTTCGAGTCTTCTTCAATGAAAGGCAACTGTTTTGATGCATAAAGATAAACATAATTTTAAATGTTCTGTCATACAAGGGAATGAAAGGCAACTGTTTTGATGCATAAACATAATTTTAAATGTTCTGTCATACAAGGGTGTTAATAACAATTCAATTAGCTTCAGGACAGCAAGACAACTTTGTAAAAAACATCTGAAACTGGAGATGACAGTCTTTGATTTTGTTTAAATGCCTCAAACCATATTAAAGTAAACCATATTAAAGTTAAGACTTCTCATCGACCATTAAATGTGGTGTATAGCACAGTGAGGTCCTGTTTTGCTCATCCTTTTATGGGTTATCTAGCCAAACTTGAAAGTACAGCTACTTTACCAGCCCAGAACAGCAGGATGCAGCTACAGTGTCTGGGAATGAGACCGCTGCTCTGTCTTTTCTTGAAAACATGGGTGCAGGAAAAGAAGAAAGGACAAAGATTTCTTTTAAAATGTTTTGTGTGGATAGTTGACCTCTCAGCAGTCTGAAATCCTATTAGTTTCTGGTGTTTTCCTCTCTTGTCTTCCATTAAAATTATGGCCAAAGGCTCTAGATGTTGTTCAGTTCAAAATGACATCTCCAATTTGTAGACTTCTGCAGGATACCCCCTTGACATGATTATATTTTCATATTGAAATGTTTTCAATAAAACCCCATTTTCAAGGTTTTATTTGGCCAGCTGCAATTTAATTTGCATTAGATTTTTTCTATCCTGGTACAAATTCTTGTTTACCTACCATTATTCATCTACGTGTCTGTATCTACAAATCCAGAGCACATATTTGTATAATGTTAAAAGGGAGTATACATTTATGAAATAACCATACATGAAAATATTTGAAGTATTATAGTTTTGATAATTGTTTTAGGTACTTCAGAGTAGATTTGTCCTCAAGCCTAAGCATATTACTTTGTACATAGTTTTTTAACTGAATAAATGGGAATTATAAGGTTAAAAACTATGAAGCCTGTAGAAAAGTGGCTTAAACCCTTCTGAAAAATGTGTTTTATTAATACAAGAGATCTTATAAAAACATGAGAGGAAATTAGAGTAAATTCCACTTGATTTATATTTAGACAACTAGTACACACAGAATAGACCCTTATTTTTACTACTTCTTTTTTTTTTCATTTGAGAATAGGACATTTGGCTCAAATAATTTAATAAGCCATCATAAGAAAATGTGGAAAACTGTCAGCTGAATCTTATCTTGATGAATTTTTCAGTTAATTTCCAGCAGATTTCCAATTATGCCTAGTAGCAGTACTCTAGTCATATATTTTGTTTGATCTTCCCCTCTAATTGGATGAGAGTGAGGAATGTGAATTTATAAATAAAGGTCTGTATTAAAGTTTATGCTGAAATGTAAGTAGCCTAAAAATGTGTTTTTAAACACATATAAAACAGCCCCCAGGAATTTCTTGGTGCAGGCATCCAGTTCCAATGTGTGCTTTCTGAGATGGCTGGAGATGCATCTAGGAGCATGACTTTAGGAGCCATGACTTTCAAAAAGGCATAGTAGCTTGGTCAACCCAGTTATATGGTATCCAGAAATGTCTGGGGATTTCTCCAGGTTGCTTGGAGGCAGCAAGAACAGACTGTGTCTTCCTGCATAAACATGAACATGGAGGAGCAAATTAATTCAAAAGGCTACCTTGGACTTTCATCTTCTCTGTAGAGGTCATTCTTTACTTTGCCAACATCTTTCAGTATCTCGTAAGTATAACCTGACAATCAAAAGAGGTGATTATCCCACTATATTCAGTGCTGGCATGGCCTCACCTTGAATGCTGTATGTAGTTCTGGTCCCCACAATTTAAGAAGGATGTTCAGGTCCTTGAATGTGTCCAGAGGAGGACAACAAAGCTGGTGAAAGGGCTGGAAGGAATGTCCTATGGGGAACTGCTAAGGACTTTGGGCTTGTCTAGTTTAGAGAAAAGAAGGCTGAGGGTGACCCCATTGCTTCCTGAGGAGGGGAAGTGGAGAGGGAGGTGCTGAACTCTTCTGGGTATCCAGTGACAGGATGCATGGGAATGGTTCAAAGCTGCACCAAGTGAGGTTTAGACTGAACATTAGGAAGCGTTTCTTTACCGAGAGGGTGGTCGAACACTGGAACAGGCTTCCTAGGGATGTGGTCGGTGCCCCAAGCCTGTCAGTGTTTAAGAGGCATTTGGACAATGCCCTTAATAACATGCTTTAACATGGTCAGCCCTGAATTGGTCAGCCAGTTGGACTAGATTGTTGTAGTTCCCTTCCAACTGAAATAATCTATTCTATTCTAAATTAGATACTAGGACTGTGGCACAGTTTTTACCTTCTGTTTATCTATTACTATTCCTTGACAAAATGAACATAGGCTATACAAACAATGCAAGTGAGGTTAGTTTAGACGTGCTACAAAGTCATGTCGTCCATAAGCTCGAACTGCAATTATGGGTACAAATTTTAGAAGCCATCTCCACTGGTCTTTTTAGAAACTTGAATGTGCTGCTTTGATTTGCAAACTTTATCTTTTTTGATTTCACAGGGTCTGTGGCATATTTTTTCTTATTTTAAGCTTGTTTCAAGAATCCTATATAAATATAATATCGATTTTAATTGAAACTGCAGAGTTTTATTTATTTTATATATAATATTCTGAGGTCTTATTTCAGTGGGATTTAACCAAAATCAGGAATTCCAAAGATGTGAATCATTTCCATGTTAGATATCTTAATTTAGATGCTTACGTGCATTATATCCCCACATATGTTTCTAGTATCATTTAGGATACCCTGAAGTATTGGAGATATCTGCATGGAGCTGGTAGGTAGGACATAGGCTCTATGAGAATTCTGTGTTCTTTGGAAGGGACACCACCTCAAATTTCAGAACGTTGTGGGCAGCTGACTGAAATCATCAGTCAATACCAGTAACAACTTGAAAAGCTACACATCTGAGCAGCTATGTGGTTTCTAATCTATGGCGAGCAGGATCACTCCCTTCACTCCACTGCCTGCATTTTTTAGATTTCCATTGTCTCTACCATGAGTTTGGACACTCAAGTACCTCTTAATAGATGCTCTCCCATAGTCACATAGTTTTAAATATTTTTATTAGGAGCTGAATTTCACTTCGAGATTCAGCTTTCTAAAATGTGTGCTTAGTGTTATTTTATGTTCTGCAGTGATACCCTGCCTCAGCATGGGAGAATCATAAACCTTGATTCATATTTTCCAGCCCCATGTGCCAGATCTCAGAGACCCAGGAATAGCTTAGATAGGACTAGATGTCTATGTTTAGGTTACTGAATCACGCCCTGGATATCTATAGTCTCAACCACTGATGAAAAGTTCTGCTGCAAAAGTGTAAAACTGCAGCCCAGTCCTTCACCAATTCTTCCTGATGTTTCAACTTCACAGCAGCAGCGGAACAAATAAAGTCTTGCACAGAACTGTTTGTGTGCCTTGGTGTTCACCAACTGGTAGGCTGTGATACATTAGTTTATTTTTGTATTGCAGGAGATTTCCAGGTGGTTTCCAGAGCTGCTTAGTTTCTAAGATCAAACAAGAACAGATGCATCATCCTGGCAGAAATCAGACTGAACTGATTCAAAATGATAGTGAAATTCTTGGCAAACCCAGTTTTGTTTTTCTGTTAGCAATGAAAACTTCTCATAAGTGAGATTTGCTCAAGTTGAGGCTTCAGTGAAAACTTTTTCCACAGTACCATCAACACTAGCTCAGTAAGAAACAGAAAAGGGTCAATCATTCGGTTACAGAAGAAAAAGGACATGAGAGACAGTTGCTTCAGAATGGGAATGTTTAATTTATTATTTTTAATGGATTTAATAGATTATTAATTTACTCACAGATTCAAATCCTTCCTGGATTTTCCTTCATTCGTATGGCTGTGCATATCAGTCTGTGCAGGAAAGACATACACATTCCAAACAGTGAACTGGAAATGAAGGGATGGACTGCATAGAGAGCCTGCATGAATTACCCAATGTGTGGGCAGACAAGGAGACGACAGCAGGTTAGAGCCAACAATTTTAAGAGTACCTTATGGACTTAATTACTGAAGTTCAAAAAGTCTTCAAAAGCCAATTAGAACCGCTATTTGTAATAGCTAAAGCAATTAATATGGAAATATAGCAAGAATGAGCCTTTTAATTTGAGAACCCTGAGGAATTCTTTGTTACAGGTCTTTCAAATCACTTTCAGAAATTTGGAAAGAAAACTGAATGGGGATTTCCTGCTGTTGTGTAAGATAAACAGAACATTTTCCTGCATGGGTAACACATTGTAGTTGCAACGCTTCATAGTGAAGTCTCATATCTGAGTGAAGCAAAAAGTTACAGGAAAGGTATAACCAAAGACTACTAGCATTAGTCATTAGCTAACAGCACATTTGAGAATAATTTACACTGGGAGATGATTATTGTCTTTTAATAACCTTATTAAGGCACTATCAGACAGACAAGGGCTCCTGAAGTGGGAATAATATAACAGAACATTTAATTCCATCTATTTGGAAATGAGATTTAGTAGAGGTAATGATAGAAGGATGTGGTTTTGCTGTATCTAAGCAGTAATACAAAGTGTTTATTACTTCATCTACAGCGAGATCATTTTTTAAAAAAGTCTGATAAAGAATCTCATTATTGTCTTTGTAACCTCAAATGTATTCCAGACTTGATGTCTGTTACACTATTGGGTACTGTGGCAGAAGAAATAGAACACTATTAACAGAAATGCATGTAAGTTAATTTCAGAAAAGGGCAGAGGTCTCTCCACAGCTATTTCCGTCTTTCTTTTCAGATTAAAGTTAAACACATTCTTTGAAGAACTCTGTGAAAGACCATCCAGCACTCTAATGCAAAATGAAGACATAAGGCGTGCCACAGTATGTATTTTTTCAGGTATCTTTTTCAGTGGATCTGTTGGATGAGTTGTCTGAGTAAAATGTAACAGCTTCTGTCTAATCTATGGAAGCAAAGGTAAATTGTAGCTTTCACTGTAGTCAGCTAGTATTTTCCAGTATGATCCATAGGTTTCCTCATTTACTGAGGACTACATGAGACTACGATGGCATGTACATATATCTGAAGGAACACTTACAAGAAAACACAAAAAGGGATTAGATAGTCCATCCTTCCTGACAAAGTCTAAGTTATCATCCACAGCTAGTTGATTTCAGTGCATACCTTGGATTTCTGTTAACTTGAGTGAGTTTGGGCAAATGTCCTTAGCTTATCTAACTCAGCACAATACCTTTGGATAAAAATGGTCTACATCATAGTAATATTTTTCTGTACTTGTCTTATTACTTCTTGGAAAATCCCCTATTTTAAGGTTTCAATACATTCCTAGTCATGGAGATATAGTTTATAGTTTAGGCATTTGGCCTGTATGAAAAGTTTTCTGTCTCTGAATGATCTTCAGAGCAAGTCAATGACTAGCACCAGAGAAGAGCTGCTGTAACAGGAAATATTACCTCTTTTCAGCACTGAAAAGCATATATGAGATATACTGGTAAAATAAATACTAAATGGCTTTCCATAAATATGGACATATATATTTGTATGATGTCAGAGCATGTTTGAGAACTCAAAAATAAAGTTGGGATCGAAAAACTAATTTCTCTGGAAGCGATGTGTATTTCAAATGCAGGCAAACACTATATTTAATCTTTCCCTCATTTTTCTGGATACGGCGCAATGTTTTGTTTACTATTTTTGTTGGAAAAAATATCTTGAGGCAGATCCTGAGCTGGCCAATACATACATTGGGGTTTATATCAGCTGATGATTTGGCCCATTTTTCTGTGTTCTTGTTGTGTTTCATTGATTGCTTTAGCAACGTTTCCTTGTATTCCACTGACCACTTTTGTTTAACCATCACCACTCAAAGCATACAGGTATTAATATGAAGGTACCAAAATAACAATAATAACAATAGCAATAACAACAACAACAACAACAATAATAATAATAATAATAATAAAAATAATAATAAAAATAAATAAATATTCCCTTGGCTTCCCAAGATCTTGATCTGTCCAGTTCAGTGTTCTCAGTTTTGTTGTGGAACTTCATGACAACTTTATTAGATCTGTTCCCTGCTGGTAGAACAATCAAGTATTAATTGGACCAAAAGTACTAAGTGTGACCTGACAGTCTGTTGCTTAAGCTGCATGCCTGGGATGAGAAATCCTTGCTGCGCTGCACTATTTTTTCAACCTGTGTTAAATTCAGAGATTGGAAGTTCCAGTGTAAATCACATTCTGCTGGGGATGCTATTTTAACTGGAGACTTGCATTTGAATCCCCTGATCCTGAAGAAGGAAACCTACTGCAAGAGAAAATACCTAGACACTGAATTACTATGTAAAACCAAAGAATATTACATTTAATTTGGAAGTTACTTCTGAAGAGAAAGAACAGACTCCCTGTTCAATTTTTAAAAGAAAGAGCTTAGGAGCCTAACTAAACAAGGTTCAGTGGTTTCTGTGCTATATGGAGGGAAGCTTTAAATTAGGTACAGATAACTTTCATATTCCTCTTCCAGCATTTTTTATTAGTTTCCTTGAGATGTTTACCCACTATGCTGGCACTAATGGATTCCAACTGTTTTATGTGCCTAATTCTCTTCATTTGCTACATAGCTAGTTGCTATGCTACATTTTCTACATAGTTAGTTGTCTCCTCAGGGTTATGAGCTCTTCCAACTGCCCATGTCCCATTGTCAATCTGTTTTCACTCTGGATCCTGTGTTTACTTCTCTAATATCAATGGGAACAGGAACAAGATCTCAGGATGTTAAAAAATACAGTGAATTCTGACTGTGAAATAAGATCTTTCCTCAACTTTTCTATGCTGTCTCTGTACTAGCATTCAATGGTCCTGCATATCTGCTGTAAATATAGACCAGATGCTGAACAGACTCAGGTTAAAAATAAATCTCAAAAAAGGGTTATTTTTTAGTAGGATTATTCTATTTGAACTCATACTTCATGAACTACTATAGTGCTGTGAAAGTGGTGGCAAACTACATTCCAGAGTAAGAATGGAGAGCCAAGGGGAAGGAAAGAGGTGGGAACTTTTCACCTGTCTTTGCAGCCAGAGTCAATATTTGACAGAACTTTGGTGCTAATATCTTTTTCTCTGCAATAGGTGGGTGCTATAGAAAAAATGTCGATACAAAAGAAATTTAATCTATCATCCTTGTCCTTCACTGGTGATGATTTAACATACATCTACAGAAGATTTTGATGTAGCTAAATCTCATAATTGTGCTGTGATGCACCAAGTCCAACTCCTATTAAGATGAAGTGGTACTTCTTTTCTAGACATTTCAGATGTATACTGAAGCCCCTTTTGTCAACTCAGGACTTGCTTGATTCAGCTGGTAGCATGTGGAGATAAAGGATTGAGCAATTGTGGACTTGTGGGATTACCCTTCCAATGTTTTTTATAAACATGAAACCTTGTCATTCTGGCTAAATTCCAGAGTATGGTCAGGTAGTTTGAAAATCTTAAATATAAGTATTTTTAGAAATTATGTAACTCTGAAAATCTTATTGTATTGCTCTAAATTATTGCAGCAAATGCAAAAATAATCTAACAAGTTTTTTTAAAACACTGTATGTTCTGAAATTATTATGTCTAAAGGAGCATCAGTAATAAGCCGTAAAATCCAAACAGGACACATACCCTCTTCATAGAGATTTCAAGTGGGTATTTTGAGAGGGAAAATCCTGGCTGCAGTCTAAGGGAAATACTGCAGTGTAGTCCTATATCACACTGTTCTCTGAATAAGAACATCTGGACCATCCCATCTTGCATCCTATCGTTATGCAGGTTATTTGACCTATATTTGGCTCAATATTAATTCCTGGCACTTCTGGTGTTGGTTATGCAGTACAGTATGCTGTCAGAATATGGTAAAAGCTTACAACAAAAGTTGCACCTGGGGTTTGAAGAAATCTCAATAGTGGGTGTTGTAACATAGTTTTGTGTTTATAAGCTGTAACTCAGGCTAATGTTTCAAGATGAGAGCAGCTAGAATATGCCAGACAAACTTTATTGAGGGAATGGAAACTGCTTAAACTGATTGTTTTCCAGAACAATGTCACATTATAGGTTTTCCTACTATATTTGTTTATCTTAATTTCCAAGTTAACCCTGTCTTCTTTGAACCATCTTTACTACTGTCTGAAGGCAATGATCTTCACCGATGAGATGGCAGAGAAGGTTAGTCATAATGCCTCCAGTGGGAGAATACAGCCCAAAAGTCACTTTGGAAACACACAGATATTTTCATATTTTGAAGCCAATGCAAAAACTCTTCTGCTCCCTGAACACCTCACAGTAAATGGCATTCTGAAGAAAAAAGTTTCCACCTGTATTTACAATGAAATATGAAAAGTGAAAGTCTAGCCAAGTTGCCAAAATGTATATACAGCAGAGGGATAAGCCAATCTTTTATGAAAATCATTGCACCTATTTTACAGTGATTTTATGTTATAATATTAAACCAAAAATTCTGTATTTCATGAATAGTCTTAGAATAGCAAATGCTCATTATCCTGCACAACACTACATGAGGAAGCATCCAATAATAAGATTTGGTTAGATGCAGCAAAGAAGATAATTTCTACACTATCCATTCATATTTTCTATAAAACAATCCCCTGTATAGTAAATGAATTCAGGTTATCTCAATTTTGATGAATTTTGCAAATTTAATTACTTACAATTTTAATAGATCATATCCTGATCATAGCTTTATAAGGAAGATGGAAAAACTTGAGACAAGTAGTTTCTTCAACAGTGTTGAGAACATTTAAAAATGATTTAACCCTTTTTTTCTGGTAAAGAGTATCTTTCCTAAAGATTAAAAGTATCTGCTTTGTTATTTGCCTCCTGGAATGGAAGAAAACAATAACTGTGGATATAAAAAATTATCAGACATGAATAAAATCTCTAATAAGGTACTCTTCCAAGCCACAAAAGAAATCTATATGAACTGTGATGAAGTTATTCTTCAAGGCAATATGCTCCCAGCCCCCAATCTTTAAATTAGCATGCATGTAATCAAAAGGCAAAAGAAAGCATGTGGACTACAGAGGTTGCTTGCTTTTATATTGTTTCTGTGACTTAGTGACTACAACCTCATATTTTGAAATAAATCAATTGTCCTCTTTCAGAGGGCACTTAAATAAATTTGGAGTAATATGAAATTAGAAAATGGATTATTCTCTTACCCTCATGAGCAATCCGCTTAAGCCCTGAAGCCTAAAATGTGATTACTCACATTATCGTCTGAGCTTGCATAGCAACAGATTTTAATAATGGTTGTAAAGCTATCCAGTCATTTGTTAAAGCTAACCACCTAGATAACCTCCTGTGGAAAGTTTTCTCCACTTGTTGATTATACACAGGGTTAGGAAAGAGCTCCTTTTATTCATATTAAATTTACAGCTGTTTAATTTTACCACAGGTCCCCTTCTTTCCTATGATACACCCAAATTTGCTCTCATTAATGTTGAGGGAAACTACCTTTGAGAGTACCATTTGTACGGATTATGCATTTATTTCCAGCTGCTTTTCTGAAATCACATATAAAGCTGTCTAGTACAAAGGAATTTAATTTCTCTGAGGTTGATTCACAGACTATTGAAATGATTGATTTTAGTGGGGGCTGGATTAGATCCTTTTCCAAGGAATATTCAAAAAAGCTTCACATAAACATACTTATCTCTCCTTTTCCTATCTCAGCTAAGAAGACATGCTGTAGAGTTATGAATTTAAAACTGACTGAAGAACAGCAGCTTCAAATTCCAGATACATAAATACAGAAAAAATATGTTTTTCTCTTTTCTGAAAACAGTCAAAAATAAAGAGGGAAAAGTTATTGAATCACTTCATGGATGTGAATGAGGCAAAACATGTCAAAGATGGTTGTGAGGTCATTTGATATCTGAGTTCTCTGCTTCACAGAACAAATTGTGATATTTTATCCTGCTTAGTATGCTCAGTAACTTCTACCATGTGAAGCCTATTTCTGTGCTTACTTGAAGAAAAGGAAATAGCCAGATCCTGTTAGTCACCAAAGTAAAACGAAGCTGAGCATGACTGAGTGTCTCCACAGTGCACCAGCGAGTGATGTGATAAAACGCAGTTAAATCATTCAGATACTCTTTATTTTTCTCTTAATGAATGATATTTATTTTAGGGACATGGGGAATAAAATTAGGTTTCTAGTTAAAAAGGGCTGACATGAGCTAGTAGAACCAAAGTATAGACAGACAGCTGGATAGAGACCGGACCTGTGAATGAGAATTCCTAACAAATTTGGTAGGATCTTGCTGGTGTAAAGAAAGTACATTTTACAAAATAAGCCTTCTGTGTTTGTGCTGAGTTTTAAATGATTCTTTATGGAGGATATTTGCATAAAAACTGTTGAAACAAGAGCTGGGTTCCTACCAGTTCAATCAGTTTAAATGTGACTGTCCCAGTGCGTACTCTGTCTGTGGCAACTGAACTACAACATGGTTCAATTTAACTCTCTTTCACTAAAGAAAACAAATTTTCATTACCTTGAAACTGCTGACTGCTAAGCTGTAAAGTCCTAGTAACGTCTTTACATCTCTGAGGCGTAATTTAAAAAAATGACCTAAGTGATAAGAAATGTATGGAACCAGAGTAATTATTTTCTTTTTCTCTTCCTGTCTCTTGCTCTTTCTTTGCATCAACATATTTAGTTTTCCATCTTAATTAAATAAGATTTATTTATGCTCTGGACTGAGCAGAGGACGATTGCTACAGTTGATGCCAGATTCTTGGGCCCTTGGTTAGGCATATTAGATCCCCGTAAAGCTTGTTCTGTGGCTGTTCACCGGACTGCAAGAGAGGCACCTCCTGTGAGGGAGATCTGTTCCAGATCAGTATGGGATTGGGACAAGTGTAAGATACATGCCCAGACCAAGGAACCCAAAATTAAGGAACCTATTGGATATATCAACTTGCTTAAGGAGTCTGCAAGTGTCTAGACATAAGTTAGTGATAATTATATCATGAGTTAATATTACCTGCACAGATTTGAAATATTTTGTTTAATTTTCAAATGGCAACATTTTATTATGAAAAATACCATGATTAGCTTTAATGCTAAGGCCACTTTGATAATAAAACCTTGGTCTTTTAAAGATTTTACTGCTCCGAACAGGGTTCAGATTGTGAAACACATGGCATTTGGTGCTCAGTTATTTGAAGAGCTGGCCCACTGTGAGGTGCTAAAAATATGAAACTCTTATCCTGAGTGATTTTGAAAACTAAACTCTTACCCATGAAATAATTTGTGGAGGTGATTTTTACCACCCATGGGACAAACTATTGGTATAGGTTACTGCATAAATAAACTTTTCTTCAGCCAAGCTAGGGAATCATAGAATAGAACCATAAAATCATAGAATCACTTTGGTTGGAAAAGACCTTTGAGATCGTCAAGTCCAACCTTTAACCTAACCCTGCCATCCCACCACTAAACCATGTCCCTAAGCACCTCATCTATCCTTCTTTTAAATACCTCCAGGGATGAGGACTCAACCACCTCCCTGGGCAGCCC
>NW_009260774.1:6888064-6888360 GCF_000687185.1 Egretta garzetta
GGCAAGACTTGCCTTTCATGAACCCATGCTGACTGGGCCTGATCACCTGATTGTCCTCCATGTGCCTGGTGAACACACTCAAGATGAACCTCTCCATAATCTTCCCCGGTACTGAGGTCAGGCTGACAAATCTGTAGCACCCCGGATCCTCCTTCCGGCCCTTCTTGAAGATAGGCGTCACATTTGCCAACCTCCAGTCATCTGGGACCTCCCCTGTTATCCAGGACTGCTGATAAATGATAGAGAGTGGCTTGGCAAGCTCCTCTGCCAGCTCCTTCAGCACTCTTGGGTGGATC
>NW_009260774.1:6888447-6896749 GCF_000687185.1 Egretta garzetta
CTGTCCCCATCTTCCAGCTCGGGAGGCTGGGTACCCTGGGGATAACTCGTCGGGCCATTAAAGACCGAGGCAAAGAGGGCATTGAGTATCTCTGCCTTTTCTTCGTCTTTAGTAGCAATGCTTTTAGACGTGTAGTGATGAAGTCTGGTTGTTTTCACCCAATGCTCCAGCAACCTGTGGGCTTAATCCATTTTCTCTGTAGTCATTGGGAATTTTTTAATACCTTAGATATATCTAATTACATTTTTTCCATAAACTTCTTGGTACATAAAAATTATTATGGTGGCAGGACTGTAACACTAAGGTGACACCATTCTCATGCCGTAGTTTGAAGATGATACCTACATAAATGTCTGGGCAAAATTGTAAACCTCTGCTTATTTTATAAAAGAAATCACTGTAAAAATTATTATAAGTAAACCTACATCTAGGCAAGAAATAGTCTCCATTTAAATTAAATTCTATAGATAGACCACTATAAATGCTTAATTAACTAGGTAAAAATGCTCTATTTTCCTTCTTTTTTAATTAATGAAACTTCATTCAATACTTTTTAATAAATAAGCTACATGACTTTAACACAACATTTTAAAAATGAAGTTCCTCAGAATGTATAAATTGTCCTAACTTTGTAAGTTTCAGTAGGGCTGTGGAAATTTACATTAGTGGATTATAACCCTTAAAATGATCTAAGGTTCAATTTTAACTTCTTATAAGATTATAATTACATGAGATAATTCTGAGCTTAAAGAGGGCTGAAGAAACGAAATGAAGGCTTCTAATTTTTCTGGAAAAGGTTTGATTTGAAGTTAATGATTCATTTTCAAAAACCTTTTCCTTTCATAAAAGTTATTGTTCAGGAATTAACATGCCCAGGCTGACTAGGATGCTTGATGAAACCTTTGATACTTGACAGTGCTTTGCATCCCAATTCTAGTAAAGAATCATTATAAATGGATTTCTAAACCTTGATTTAACAAAGCAAGCAGTGTGAGAGAAAACATCATTTTATGACAAACATGCTTTCTTTTATATTTCAACACATTCTTACTAATATTTTTTTCTCCCAGACTCACACATGATCTTTTTCCTTCAGTCTACACAATGTATTTAATAAAACCCACAATATACTAAACTCTTCACCTTTTTCTCATCATAGAATCGTAGAAGGCTTTGGGTTGGAAGGGACCCCTAGAGGTCTTCTAGTCCAACCCCCCTGCAGTGAGCAGGGACACCATTAACTAGATCAGGTTGCTCAGAGCCCCGTCCAACCTGGTCTTGAATGTTTCCAAGGATGGGGCCTCCACTACCTCTCTGGGCAACCTGTTCCAGTGTTTCACCACCCTCATTGTAAAGAATTTCATCCTTATAGCCAGTCTAAGCCTACCCTGTTTTGGTTTAAAACCATTACCCCTTGTCCTGTCACAGCTGTCACTGCTAAAAAGATTTTCCCCATCTTTCCTACAGGCTCCCTTTAAGTACTGAAAGGCTGAAATTAGGTCTCCCCTCACTCCAGGCTGAACAAGCCCAACTCCCTCAGCCTGTCCTCATAGGAGAGATGCTCCAGCCCTCAAATCATTTCTGTGGCCCTCCTCTGGATCTGCTCCAACAGTCTCATGTCCTTCTCATGCTGAGGGCTCCAGAGCTGGGTGCAGTACTCCTGGTGAGATCTCACCACAGCAGAGTAGAGGGGTGGAATCACCTCCCTCGACCTGCTGGCCATGCTTCTTTTGATGCAACCCAGGGTATGGTTGGCCTTCTGGGCTGCCAGCTCACATTGCTGGCTCATGTCCAGCTTTTCATTCATCAGTACCACCAAGTCCTTCTCCACAGGGCTGCTCTCAATGCCTTCATCCTCCAGCCTGTATTGATACTGGGGGTTGCCCCAACCCAGGTGCATGACCTTGCACTTGGCCTTGTTGAACGTCATGAGGTTCACACAGGCCCACCTCTCCAGCTTGTCCAGGTGTCTTTGGATGATATCCCATCCTTCTAGTGTGTCAGCTGCACCACTCAGCTTGGTGTCATCTGCAAACTTTCTGAGTGTGTTTTTAAGGGAAGAAATGAATGACCCCCTTCCACATATTGCCCTGAGAAGCAAGTGAACAGGTAGCTTAGTACTTCAGCCACAGAGGGTCTAATGGAGTCCACTTTTATCACCTGAAGTTCTTAATCACCTTCTCTAACCTCTAGTTATTTTTCCAAGCAATAAACTAAAAGTAAACATGTTGACTTGCCATTTAGATGCTAAATCCTGAGAATTTTCCTCTATGAATATCATATTCTGGAGAATTGTATTGCAAGACCACATCAGCAAGTTTAGCCAGACAAAACTCAAAGTGCAGCAAGCTAATGGCAATGGTTCACATATGGACTTGTTAGCTTTATTTGCTTTCGGTTCTGATGATAAAAAACTGCAGGTATTCAGAATTTGTTTTTCAGAAAATGCAGTGAATCTGAATTACGGTGAAATATCTTTTCTTTTTTTTTTTTAAGAAATATTTAAAACAAATCAGTGATCAAAAAAGTAAATGTTTGGTTATATTTCTCCCCCCTTTTATTTATTATTTTGTATATATTCATGTATTTATTTATTTATATTATTTGGTCTTCAACATACAGTTAGTAGATTATGGTGTATTTCAGGAAGAACTTAATGTGTTTTACATAGTTTAATTTAAGTTGTTCATCCAGTTCTACTGACAATTATGACCCTAATGTTTTACTGTTCAGAATGTTAACTATAAAACAAAAGCATTAGGAAAATTAAGTTAAGTAGTTCTTACAAAGTAGTATCCATATTCTTACTTTCCAAAATCTGTTCATTTTTCTTTCATATTATTGACAACCTGTCATAGCATGAGGCAATAGAGCCAGTGAGTATTCTGTTGAAAATCAATCACTTCTGGGAAGTCATGCTTGCTCAAACACCATAACATTAGTTTTAGCAAGCTCAAATTCAAAATTCAGCACCCTCTATATTTTGACACACTATCTTTTAAACCAAGGTCTGCATATATATGAGAGTTTCAAAGCCACCCTTCAGGCTTTAGTTACCTATTCCAAAGGCTTAAAACCCCTGGGCACTGATTGACCAAATAGTCTTTAGTATTCTAATGATTTCTCACTAACTAAATAGATAAAGCTGAGTCTGCCAGCCTCCTGAGTTTGGAAGCACACTTCATACTTTCATAACCTCATGGGTCCACAACTCAATATAACTCGAATCTGGTATACACATTATTCAGGGTAGCCTGAGCAGTACAGAAATTGAGAAGAGTAAATAGGTAAGTTCACTCATAAATGTTGAAGTGCAACTTGACTCCTAAATGTCCTTGTAAGTAGCTTCACGGGGTTCCATACTTACTGCGTCTCAATTATTTCCAGATTTTTATGAAGATGGTGTAGATGGTATGTAAATTGAAGTCCTGCTACATTCAGTTTTGTTTTACCTTGGATACTTCTAGAATGTTGCATTACAATATGATACACATTTAAGTCTTTGGTAATAGATTCATAATATATATAACTATGGATTTACAAGCAGAAGACAGCTGAATGATAGCGATAGTGGTCACAAGTTTAATAAGAAAATGTGAAAAAAAATTGAAAAACTGTGCTTCTTGCATCAAAAAGCTGTCTCCAGAAAAATAAAAATCTGCAAAGGACAAAGCCAGTTTTCAAACATTAATAGAATGAATGCTGCCAAATCCTTTGCAGTATTTCACAGAAAACACCAGCTACACACTGGAAGATCAGTTTTACTGTGTTTTGTTAAGTGCCATATGATGTTAAGAAGATTATCAGTCCATTGTTAAACATCTTGAGAATACACTCTATGATTTTCAGGGGAAAAAAAAACCACGTCTGGAATGAATAAAGCTGTTTAACTATAACCTAAGCTGTAAACTGATTTATTAATCAAATGATGATAAAATGATAATTCCATCCTTGCAATTATTCATACTGGACTGACGTGAGTAAACAAGATTTAGATTTTTTTTGTTTCTAGTTGGAGATGGACAAATCCTTCTCACTATATTTCATATCAGGAAAAGGAATTTTATTTTCCAGTGCAAGAGGTTTCAAATGCAGTGCCAGAGCACATGAAGTATACTTACAGTGTTCAGTCAGTCTACCCAAGGATCACAAGATCTAAATGCTCTATTATGTTGATTCTGTTGAAATCAGTGAAAAAAAAAAATGTATCTAAATAATATATCTATACATCTGAAGCAAGGAAAATTATCGGCAATCTCCACACAGGAAGCTTTGACCTAAATGACATCCTTCCAAAGATGACATTTGCAACATACTTGAAATCAGTTCTTGCAAGCAGGCTGGAAAGCGACAGATTGTTATTTGAACAGAGAAGTGCAAAGTCCTGCGCCTTGGGAGGAAAACCCCAGGCACCAGTACATCTGGAAAGCAAACTGGCAGAAAAGGACCTGGGGGTCCTGGTGGGCACCAAGATGAACATAAGCCAGCAGCATCCAGCAGAAGAAGCAATGAGCACGAACTGAAATACAGGAGGTTCCCTCTGAACTTCAGGAAACACTTTTTTAATGTGAGGGTGACTGAGCACTGGCACAGCCTGCCCAGAGCAGTTATGGAGTCTCCATCTTTGCAGATATTCAGAAGCCATCTGGATATGGTCCTGGGCGCCTGGCCCTGGGTGGTCTTTCTCTAGTGGAAGGATTGGACCAGATGACCTCCAGAGGTCTCTTCCAACCTCAAACATTCTGTGATTCTTTAAGATCACACTGTTACTTTAGCTCTTTATTGTAACATACAAAAATACTTATCTAAAATGCCTCTAATATCTAATCAGGTACAAACTTCAAATTTTCTCTCAGTTATTGCTTAATGTAGTTCAAATAATGTGCTTTCCTTTTATATGTAATTTACAGATTAATTATGGAAGTCACTAGGGGTAAGGTTTACCAGGAACAAGACTGTTACTCATGTAAGTTATCCTCATGGAAAATATAAAATTACACATATTTAGCCCTTAAGAAGCCATTCAGAAGTAGTTGTCTTCCATTAAGTTTAAAGAGTCATAGATAAAAACTTTCTATGGTGTACCTATCTGTGTACTTTCCATCAAAGACAGCAGCTGCTGTATCTTTTTTGCTTGTATTTTAGTTTTCTATAGTAAGTTTCTCAGACATCTGCTAGCCTAGTGCAAGGTTCTTCCCCCTGACATGGCTATAACTGCTGCCAGTTTGAAAAAAAAGTAATGCTTTTTTTTTTTTTAAACACCTAGCTGTAAAAAAGAAAAACAATTATTTAACTAAATGAGATGTTGTGAAAATAATGGCTTAATTATTTCCTGCTTTTCACATTTGGAAACTATAAAAAGGAACACTCATCTGTTTTAAATATATAAGCCTTAAATATTAAGCAGAAGAAGAAATTCTTACAACCACACTTTTGTTACGTTCTGGCTTTTCCAAAATTCCAGACGTAAAGCATCTTATTTTCATGTATTATTTTTGAAATGGGTTTGAAGTTACATTTTTTTTTCCTCTCTCTCCTTATATTTTCCACTTTCAGTCCGTGAACCATTTGTATATTGTTAGCAATACAGCAACAGTCGCAGCATTAAGCCAGTATTTTTGATATCCAGGAAGACAAAAGCAGTTGGCAAAGAATCCCTCTAAAGACTAAATTCTTTGAGACTGTGCTGTTCAAACCTTTTCTCTGTATGATGGAAATCTATGATTTTAATTGCACCTGTTTGCTTCCATGATAGTTTTGCATGGCTTCTTATTGTGAAATCCTTCTGATTTCACACTATTTTTGTATACAAACTAAGGAAGATGGAAGAACATTGAAACCCCCCAAATTCTAGGGGTGATCTCTAAGAATAGAAGAAGATTATTTAGGCATGGGGTTTCTTTTGTCTTGGTTTTCTTTTTCTGCTTTTCCCACCATCAATTTATTTAATGCATCTTTTAGTGGAATCCACTGATTACCACTGGCCAATTAATATAACTATTTAATTAGTGTACTTCATTATTCCATATGTGAGAATGTACATTGTCTGCTTTTCAAAGATTATAACCACACACCCCTCATTTGATTAAAAAAGCATCTTCATCCTCTAAATTGACTGAACAGTGTCTTTATTTCCATGAATATAAAATTTTGACGGTGTTATGTAATAACGTGTTAATGTTAATGCCCAATTTCTTTGCTTATATTTCCATTTCAGAAGAACCATGAATCATTCATATTGCATTTATCCGTGATATTAAAACCTGATTTACAATCAAGAGGAAAAATAACTTTATTTTGACTTTAAAGAGAAATTTAGATCCTGGACAGCACAAAGCAATCCCCTGAAAGACTGTAATTCCATGGGTACTGAATGTAAAGTGACCTTGTAAGTGCTTTTTGCAAAAAGGTTCTGAGGATCTATCTACCAATGAAATATGGTAATGTGTGGGTTTTTTTTTTTTTCACAGAATCACAGAATCGTAAGGGTTGGAAGGGACCTCAGGAGGTCATCTAGTCCAACCCCCCTGCTAAAGCAGGCTCACCTAGAGCATGCTACACAGGACTTCATCCAGGTGGGCTTTGAATATCTCCAGAGAAGGAGACTCCACAACCTCCCTGGGCAGCCCGTTCCAGTGCTCTGCCACCCTCAGAGTGAAGAAGTTCTTCCTCATATTCAACTGAAACCTCTTATGTTTCAGTTTGCATCCATTGCCCCTAGTCCTGTCGCTGGACACCACTGCAAACAGACTGCTTCCGTCCTCTTGACTTCCGCCCTTAAGATATTTGTATGTGTTGATGAGATCCCCTCTCAGTCTTCTCTTCTTCAGGCTGAACAAGCCCAACTCTCTCAGCCTTTCCTCGTAGGGGAGATGCTCCAGTCCCTTTATCATTCTAGTAGCTCTCCTCTGGACTCTTTCTAGGAGTTCCTCGTCTTTCTTGAACTGGGGAGCCCAGAACTGGACACAGTACTCCAGGTGGGGTCTCACCAGGGCAGAGTAGAGGGGGAGGAGAACCTCCCTCGACCTGCTGGCCACACTCCTCTTAATACACCCCAGGATACCATTGGCCTTCTTGGCAACAAGGGCACATTGCTGGCTCATGGTCAGCTTATTGTCCACCAGGACTCCCAGGTCCCTCTCAGCAGAGGTGGCATTGCTCAAGGAACAACGTCAGGGCCGATCCTGTTCAGCATCAGCATCATCAGTTACCAGCACAAGGGGCGGAAGGCACGTCAGCAAGTCGGCGGGTAATGGTAACCCAGAGGGGGGGGAAGCAGTTCACGGCCCTACCGACCTCCAACTGGACTCTGCCCTGCCGATCAGAACTCTCTGGGCCCTGTCATTCAGCCAGTTCCAAATCCACCTCACTGTCCACTCATCCAACCCATACTTCTTGAGCTTCCCTATGAGGAAGTTATGGGAAACAGTATCAAAAGCCTTGCTGAAGTCAAGGTAGACAACATCCACCGCTCTCCCTTTGTCTACCCAAAGACACTTCAGTCAAGACAGTTAATATCATCATACTATTTTTCATATTTAGCTAATTGAATAAGGATTTGGAAGACTGAAATGTGTTTATATAGTGATGCCCTATCCCGTGCTTCATAGAACAGTTTTGCATATCTCAAAGTACGTCTCGCCAACAATAGACCAATGTTAGGTCAGTAAAACAGGAAGGTGGGACGTTGACCATATATATGTTGAACTGAATGAACAGATGTTTTCTTATATAGGAAGAAGGGGAACTTATTTTTTAAACCTTTGTCAAGTGACCTAGAAAACAAAACTTGGTCTTAGAATTTATTGTATTTTTGAAAGGTATTCCATTTCTCACATGGTAAGTACATAGCAGGTCTTTGCCAAGTGCAGTAGCAAAGGGGAAGAGTCAAGATTTCATGGGAATCTTATGGGACTCATGAAAATATATTCTACTGAAATCTAGAGAAGTCCCAAGTAATACACCCAGCAACACAGCAGGTTAATTGTGTAAGCACAGTGATTCATACCACTGAAGGACATGGCCTGTGCAATGAAATATTTGGTGGGAGAGGTGGTGGTCGGAGGTCGTCTAGGCCTTAGTGATCATGAAATAGTAAAGTTTTCGATCTTTGGTGAGGTAAAGAAGGGGGTCAGCAACACTGCCACCATGGATTTCCAGAGGGCAGACTTTGACCTGCTCAGAACGCTGGTTGGGAGAGTCCCTTGGGAGACAGTCCTGAAGGGTAAAGGGGTCCAAGAAGGCTGGGTATTTTTCAAGGAAGAAATCTTAAAGGCACAGGAGCAGGCTGTCCCCATGTGCC
>NW_009260774.1:6900618-6955243 GCF_000687185.1 Egretta garzetta
GGTGGTAGAGTCCTCCTCCCTGGAGGTATTTAAAAGAAGGCTAGATGAGGTGCTTAGGGACATGGTTTAGTGGTGGAATGGCAGGGGTAGGTTAAAGGTTGGGCTCGATGATCTCAAAGGTCTTTTCCAACCAAAGTGATTCTATGATTCTATGATTCTATGATTCTAATCGACTTCAATATGAAACATTTACTGAATTGCATAGTGCCCACAGACTTGCAAAAAATTATGAAGGTTGAAAAATATATTGGAGGAAAACAGAAATATTTGTTCATGGAATTCAGCTTGAACATTCAGTGATTCCTACAAGTGAAATCTTTGCACCACAAATTTAGTGTGTAAGAACAAAAGATGAACAGATTTGCAGTCACACACACTTGGACTAATACAGATGACACTGTATTCTCATATTTATGCCTGAGGTATGAAACAGCTCCTATTTTAGAAATTGAACACTTTCTTCTTTGATTTGGGATTTGTTTATTTTAGTTTGCCTTCCTGTATATTGCATGCCAATTTCTTGTTTGTTATTTTTTATTTTTCTAAACCATCCATGATACCTCTTTCTTTCTAGAATTCTATTAAGACATTGGATTTGTCACTCTTCACAACAAAATGTGTCTAAAGTTTTCATTGAACAGCTCTCTTCTCATAAATTCTGTTGCTTTACAGTGTTAAAAGAGATTAAAACTACTAGTGACACATTTCCCTTTTCTTTACAAAGGCAATGAAACACACAGAGAACAGAGACATATTTCTTGTTTTCTTAAATTTCTCCTGGAGATTGAAATGGTCTGGTTTTCACTGTAAGCCGGTTTATCTTATTATGCTTACAAGTGGATCGAGAGATCTTTATTAACATCATTCTTTTACCATTTAAATACTTACACACTATGATTAGATCTCTTCTTACTGTTGTTAGGATAAACATATCTAGCTCTTTGAGTCTTTCACTGTAATACACATTTTCTAGTCTTTTAATCGATTTCATGCTTCTACTTTGAACTCTCTCCAACCAATCAACATCTTTCTAGACCTCCAAAAAGTGGGTAAGGCTTTGCAATTGCAGTTGCAGGATTGCCAAATACAAAGGTAATGCATCTTTCCTAATTGCTTGTCTTCTGTTTAAACATCCAAGGATTCCCTTTCGGCTATAGATCTGTAGTGAGAGCTCATGTTTGGCTCATTATTTACCATGACCTTTCTAATCCCTGCCAGATCCCTTGCCTCCCTGGGTGGGTTTCTTGCTTTACAGCTCATCTTATTAAGACAGGAGTTGTCTGGGTGTCACATTATCAGGGTGTCTGGATTACTTTGTGGTTTTGGGTTTTTTCCCTCCTTCTTCCTCTTTACTTGCTTCTTTTGTAATCCATTTGTCATCTACTAATTTTAGCGGCAAAAATCTATCAGGTTTTCCTCCAGTAAAGGAATTAAACAACAGCGTATATAAATGGATCCCTTTAGGAGCCCTGGGGAGTGCACCTGTTTCAAGATGACTCCCTATTAATAATTAATTTTTGAAACATATCAGCCAGTTTTTAATCCTTTTTAATATACACCATGTTGGTTTTGTATCAAATGACATAATTATGGGAAAAAGCACAGGATATGAGTTAAATAGGAAGGAGAATGTGAATGTATTGGTGTTTCCATCCCCACACCCACCCCCAAATAGCATTTGTTACTCTTTATCAATTAGTAAAAGAAGCACCTGGGAAATATCACCAAAAGTCACACCACGTGTGGCAGATGGATTTCTTCTCCTAGTTCATTTGTGGCTTAAAGATTTGTGATAGCAGTTTTACATGACCCAGGGTGAACCTCCATTAACTGATTTCCTGGAGGAGTAATTAAAAGGAAATGATTTGCTTTTCTGGTTTCTGCTTGGAGTTTACCTTAAGTCTCAGAGGTGAAATGAAAAAAAGTGGAGGAAAAATACACAAAGCTAAAAATAACACAAAATCACACATTTTCTGTAGTATTTGGTATGTATATAATTTTATGTGATGGAATTAGGCAGTACTATAGTTAAACTCATTCAAACCCTATTGGAATAGTTGGCAAAGAGCACAAATCAGTTTCTAAGCCTAGTATATCTTTTTTTTTTTTAATATCTTGACCTTCCAACTTAGCATGAAGAGTGCCATTGTATCAGAGTAAAATACTACTATGATTTCAAAGGTCACCTCTTTTTTATGGCACTGTCACTCAAACAGAATTTATCCTTGTTTCCAGAAGCAGTTCAGTTACATTGCTGTCCTGTAGACTTTTTACTAGATTCTGTGAAGTTGTCTTTATTTGCTTTCAATTAGCTGGTGCAGCTCAGTTGCTACATCTGCTTCTATGTGAGGAGAATTGTACTCTGAGTATATGTGCATGTACATGTGTGTTTCCCTTCTCCCATATTCTGAGCTCTTGACTGCAGTCTATTATCTGGAGGGAAACTTTAGAAGCTGTATCACAGTTCAGGAAGCAGGAACTGGCTTTTGATAAAAGGCTTCCTTTTTCTCCTCCACAATTCATCTGGGACCTTTCACAGTTGATTACTGTAATATCAGTTTAATGCAGTATTGACATACAACTGAGAACTTTAACAACATTTTAATGCTGGAAAGAAAAATTTGCTAGCAGCAGGGATATTAATTAGCAAAAGGTGGCCTGCTTTGGTTAATCGCTGGTCCAAAAGTCCCCTAAGCTTGTCACTCTCTATCAAATTTTTGGATGTTTTGTTAGAAAATGGTTTAAAAGCCAGAAAAGCAGCTTGCCAGAAAGACATGCTGCTGCTGCTGCAGACCAGTTTTTGCCTGAAACTCCAGATGGGTAATAGGGGCACAAATTGCACAGGACTGAAGAATTCTTTTGTATTTATTTTTCCACATAAACATGAGTATATTTACAAGGGAAGGTTCAAACTGCTGATATTAACCACTTCATTTGAGGAAGAAATTTTTTTATTCACTAATAACAGGTATAGTCCCATAGAGTAAAATAAAACTGGGAAAATATGATGTCTAGAAAAGAGAGAAAGAAAAAATAAAATGTACTTTTACCCTTAAATTCTCACAATGTTTTTGTATTTTCATTTTTTTTGCTGAAAAGCTAGAAGTATAGGTTTTTCTTAGTTTATACATATCCCTATCTTTTTGGCAAAATTGAAGAAAATGTTCCTATTACTATTAAAACAAATTTTTATCAATAACAAAACTTATAAAATGAAGCTAATCTGTAATTCCTGTAAGTAATTTATGATCTGGTTATCAACTTTCTTGTTGCTGTTTGAGACTGTGCCATTTAAATTCTTTCTGTGTATGCAAATATTCGGAGATTTCTGTGTATCGCTCTGATTCAGGATTAAAGATCATATGCTAAATCATACAAGTCAGTTGCCAGTCCCTGGGATTAGGAAACTAATATGTTTGAATATTACCTGTAATTAGATTTATAAGCATAAATATGTTTTGGAACCTGGAAAAAAATCATGCCTGAATTAATCACCAGATAACTTAAATACATCCAGGTGAGTTTTACTGTGTAATAGGTAAAGAGTTGATGTTAAAACTAATTTGAAGTATATAAAATTGAGGGTTAGCAAAAGGAATAAGGGATACAATGTAGGATGCAGTAAACTCAGGCTCAATGTCACAAATATTACTTAGTATGTAGAAATGGACTGGAGAATAAGCTAAAGAAAGTGGATGGAGCTTTTTTTTTTTGTTAGAAAATATACATTGTGGAACAATAATGAATTGGCAGAAAATTTAAGAATGAGTTGTATCAACTTCAACTCCATGCCTGCTTCAAAGGGACTAGATGTATGTAATATTAAGCATGAGTTTGTTGAAGTGCTTTGTTGAACCAGGTCAGAATGTTCAGTCCATGCAGGCTTAAGTGTTGCCTCCTTAAAAGGGACATGAATATAGTTAATTAGTAAAGGACTACTGGATGTCAACAGAAGGAATATTTTTCTGTCATGCTTGTCCCTTTAGTATGGACAGGAAGTAGAGAAAGAGCTTTCTAATTGCCTTGAATTGCCAAAGAGTGATTAATTAATAATGATATTAACTCCTCACTGTTTAGGCAGTATTTCTGAACTGGTGAAGTTTGTTGGAAAATCAGGCTTTCTCTTTTAAGAACAAATATATATGCTTCAAAATTTTGCTTTTTTATAAATTAAACTGGATATATTGAAAGTCCTGGTAAACCAGAATTTCTGTCAGAGAATTAAAAAAAGGAGTTCGAAAACCGTGTTGAAAATGTACACTGTAATAACCTAATTCCAGCCTGAAGCGTGCTTTCCTGTTGGTTTTACTTTCCTCTCTGTTGGCAGTGGTAAATTTGACAAGAGTCTACATTGAGCTGCTTCCAGAGTTTGCAGCAGGTGAATCAAGGAAGTGTTGCAACACAAATTTCCTCTATTTTTCTGAGCCAACTCTCTGCCAGGTTTACCCCAAAAGCATGAACTCACAAACTTATCAGAAAAGAGGAAATATCACTGTAAACTCCAAAGTCATGTGTGTTGCCGTGTGATGCCAAGACTCATTGCAAGGGCAAAAATTTTACATGACTGTGCAGAACATCATTAGGAACTTTCACAACAAACTGAGATTCTCTGTATGTATACTGTTCATTTTTCTTTCAAAATTTTAATTTTGGACAATTAAACTGAAAAGTTCATGCCCCAAGATTACAGATATCTGCATTGTATAATGTATTTAACAATGAAAATAGTAGTCTGTATCAATATTAGTATGACAAATTAAAAGATCAGATATATCTGTGAGCTGTAAATCACACCTTTACAAGATACGTTGTGCAATCAGATGTATCAATGAAAGATTATGAATACTGTTTTCCCTCTCTTCTTTCCCTTCCCATCCCACTCCTTGTATTAACACTGCAAAGTGAGTAAACAAACCAGAAGTCGTCAAAAACATTCTGCTTGTGTTTGGATATACCAGTCTGGCAAGGTCAAATAGAAATGACGTCAGAACACATACAGTACTTACTAAAAAGCACCCAAAAACCCCCAACCCTCATCATCTGAGGTTATACAGGAATGTGCACATGGGAAGATTGCACATAGATGCACACTGGAATGATTCTGGATCTTCATGTGTCCTTGTTTTCTACAAATAATATGATATCATTGCAAGGTTAATAGCTGCATAGCTGCTTAGTCTGCTGACTGTAAACTTTACAGGCCTCTTTTTCTCTTCCCAAGTACCACAGATTGTTACTTCAAAGCTGACTGAAGTGAGATTGCAAAATGCCAAAATATGAAAAGGTAGCACTTTCAAACCACTTTGCAGTTATTTTATAAAACCTTAAGTGATGAGCTCTGGCAAAAGAACCATTTTATTCAGTTTAGCAGATATTTCCAAGGTTTGCTATTCAGATAGACTTTGATAGCTTTTTAACTCCTTGCTCATTTCAAAGTCTATAAGCTTTTTCCCCTTAAAATTTTATCTCTCCTTGCTGTTTTCAATGTGTTTTCTGCAAAACTGATTTCTGAAAAGCTGCAACAATAACCAAAGGGTAATGCAACCAAAAGGTTTATGAAAAACTGCTACGTCTGTCCAGCACCATTTTTCTTGCTTTTTCATTTTTTTTTAAGAACTAATTGCAGATAAAAATAAATGGTTTAAAGAAATTCCAGGTCATAAAGTAATTTTATACATTTCTTTCAAATGATCCTATTTCAAAGTCTGTGTCTGAAGTTCAGAACTAGTAGATGTACAGACCATGTCGTAAGAAATACTGCTGTGTCTGCAGCAATTTTAAGCACTGTTTGAAAATAGTCTAACTGAGTTTAGGTACAAGATTATTCTTATGTCTGTGTATCCTGCCTATATCAAGCTATGCCTGCAAGATGCTTTCTGTTAAAGCAAAGCAAAAAGTACAATTTTTGTGCAAATAAATATAAAGGTTTTGAAGTTAAAAACTCTGCACTACATTTTTCATTGTTACTGCAGCATTACTATATGGCTGACAAAGCATATGGAAGTAGATTGGTTTTCCTTCTTACTTTAAATGCCACCTTAATTTGGCAGGTCTTATTGGATGCAGAGTTCCTATTCCTTTAAGGTCTTCTAACTTGTTTTAACCAGTTTTTAGAGCCATACGAACTGGTTCTGATTTTCAGATATTTGGGAACATAAACAACAATATGCTTCATTTACTTCAGCTTCTGTTTCTCCCTTTGTAAGAATCAATAGAGACTTTTACCTGTTACAGAAGGAAAGACTGGATGTGTTAGGGAAAGGGACAGTTAACCTGTTTGTGGGTACTTTCTGTATTTGGCTAAGCAAAACAAGTATATAGCACACTGGGAGGGTCTTTCATGCCATAAAGTTTTAAACTGTGAATCCTGTTTCCTGGCTTCTTTTATAGTACAATCTTCAAAGCAATAGTTTCTTTTGATTGTCATTGATGTGCCTTATGCCAAGAAACTAATTACTCAAAGAATAGGAGGTAGTAAAGACAAAAGGAAATTTCACAGAATTCACATGAACTTTGAAAATGCAAGCAGCATTATATTGCTTCCCTTGAGCTTGGGTGCCCGAATGCATTAAAATCCAAGCTTCTCTTATCTCAGACTTCAGTTCATGTCTCGCAGGAATAATTTGTGGTTTACGCTTAGTCTCTATAGGATTTTATTTCACATCTGCAGTTGACAAAAAACAGAATTCAACTGAGAACTGCTAGTAATCCCTAGAGAAAGTGATCATTCTATATTAGGTCAAGATTATCAGAGAGGTATTCATTAAAGTCCCAAATGAGCAAAGTATTTAAGTTTATCCTTAAGTGCATCACTAGTCTGGAAAGCACTCACTGTGGCATTTAGACATATGTCTAAAGTCAAAAGCTTAAGCATTTTATTGAATATGTGGTACCTACTAAATCAATGGCTATGTTGTCTGAAATGGTTTTCACCTCAAATATGTATGAAAGATAATGCCAGTCTTTCTAGTTCATTATCCCAATATTGTGTGGACTTCAAAATTACTAATGCAGTAATCATTTATTCTCAAAAAGGCTCCTTCTTTCTTCATCAGATGCAAAATAAAAATATGGCCAGTCTTTAAGACCTCTGTCTTATTCTTCTTTTTCCCTGGAATGGAATTCCTGTCTTATTTCTATCTGTCTCTCAGAGTTCCTGAACTTATCTGATATTGAAATTGAATGGGCTGACTAAAACCCTTCAGAATACAGGCTACTCCTTCAAAATATCTAAATAAAGTCCAGCTCAGCAATGGTATATTTCTGACCTTTCTGACAAAAACATCAAGCTATCATTTAAAATTAGCCGAATTAAAGAATCATTGTGACAGCTTCCCACCATGTATTTTACTTACATGAAATTTATGCAAGCCACGGAATTTGTACAACTAGTATAATTCACAGAAACAGCTTCATCAGACCCCTGCTTCTTTTAAGTAATATATTAGCAAAGTCAACAGAATGTGAAACTGTTGCAATTTGAGATCTGTGAATTATAAGGATTTATGTAAAAAAAAAATTTTATTCAAGCTTTGTACAATTTTTCCTGAATTAGCACTCATAGAACAATATCTTTAACCTTTATGTCCTTTCATGAATTGTTTGTGGTCATATTTTAGGGATATAAGTCCATAAAAAATTGCTATATCACGGTTCTCTGATTTCTCTGCAAAGCTTTTATGAAAAAGTCAAAGAACATAGGAATCTTAGTAATGTATTTAAGATAAAACTACATCTAGTTGAAGGGTTAGATATGATCCATGTAGTTGCACGTGAGAGATATAATATGGATAGGGTGAACAGAAATTCAATGTTAATGCAGGCTTTGCTTATTATGGGAAAAATTCAATGGAGTGGCACCTTTAAGCAGTCTAAACTTGTCACAAGAACATTACTTTCAATAAGCCATTTCTGAATAAAAGTCTTAGAAGAGAAAATATCCCAAGTCTGTCGTATATCTTCCTTCACACCTATGCCTGCTCTTCCCACCACTGCTCAATGACAGTAACAACCACTTCCATGCTTGCCCTTCTCCATGCTTACAAGTAGAAAGACACTTGCATGTTTGCCATCAGCTTAAACATGAGGGAGTTTCTCAGATCAGGGTGGTTACAACTAAAACATCTGTGGAACTGTAAAACATGGTACTTGCAGAACATCTGCACCATCTGAAATTATGTCAATCTATGCCAAATTCATGAAACTGGCTGGAATTTACTTAAATCAAATTTTTTTCTTGTGACATTTCCTAAATTATTTTTCTCTTTTTTGTTGTCCCCTGTGGAGAGTGAGTTATAAGAACTTTAACTAAACCCTACAAAGAATATTCCAAAACAAAACTACTGTCTGGATCTTTTTCCTAGTGTTATTAATTTATTATTAACCATTGCATCTCATGCTTTGATTACTTAGATAAAACACAGTTAATATTAAATTCAGCAGGTTATATTTGTCCTTGCAGTGGTTATTTCTGTCTTGTTCCCAGAGGAACAAAAATCTGTTAAAGAAATCTAGTCTATCTGAGGTATAATTTTATAAGATGCAATGATTCTTTAATTCAGCCATCATAACCAATTAAGTTTATATCAAAACACACAATTAGTAATAAACCACTAAGTTTTAAGGCAAAGTATTTAAAATTGATGACAACTGTAATTGGTTAATAACTGCAAAGACCTAATTATGTTGCTAAAACAATTATAATCAGGTACCAATCCTAATATCTGTACCAGATGCTCTTGTCTTGCTTTCCTTCGGTTATAAAGCTGAACTAGGTGTATACTTGAAAACCAAGGAACAATCTCATGTGATGGTAGTGTTTCCTGGACACAAAATTTGTTTTAGAGAACAACATTGCTCAAAATATAATGCTGAGAAAATTAATAATGAAAAAGTCATGACAAAGTTTAATTGTGTTAGATTAAACTAAACAGACAAGCCTGTAACACTAAGTCAAAACCAGATTTGATAGATGGTATATTTTTTGATAGTATGGTTTTCTTATTTGTTCCCTAATTACCTCCTCTAACTATGTTATGTTCTGTTAAAAGTCTGGGGTAGCATACAGAGATGTGTTGCACAGACCCAACCTGGACCTGGGAGAAGAGTCCAGGGAAAAGGAAGGGTCAGGTAAGAATGGGGTCATGGGGGGCAGGAAGGCAGCAACAGCAGAGCTAGGGAGGCTCCTCAGAAGCTCATGGATCAAACATGGAGCCAAGACTCATAGGTAATGAAAAGAAAGAAACGTTTTCTAGGTATGAAAGGGAGAAGTACTGTATTCCAGTAAGCCTTTAGAAAGGGGTTGAAAAAGAGACCAAGACTGGCGGAAAGAACATACCTTACCTACAAAGACATCCAACAGACACAGGTGAATCCTACAAAGTTTCTTACATGTGTGGTATTTTGGGTGCATTCACAGTAAAGACTTTGTGAGATAGATTGGCAATCTTCAAATAGTATGAAAACTCTGAAACTTCAGAGTTAGGGTTGACTTGCTGTTCTTTCACGTCATGTGAAGCAAATAACCTCAAATAATTAACTTCATGTAGGAAGAGCAGATAATGATACTGCTTGCATTTTATGGAATATGTTACAATTCTTATTTCTTAATCATTGAGAAGGAAATAATATCATTCATATACTTGCTGCTGTCTGACATTCTGTGAGTTATTGTATGGAAGGAAATAGTAGAAAAGGTTTTATTGAGCTTTATCTGTAAATCTACCCATTTAGTTGATAGTCATTCTGACTTCTTTCCTGACTTCTGTATCCTCCTTATGAGAAAAAAAGAACCTGAGATATTCTATGAAGTAATTTCTCAACAGAGCTCAATGCAATTCAGCCGTTAAACCACCTTCTCTTCCTATACATACTTCTGTTGGCCTCCTCACTGGTAGCCAAAGGCATTTCAAATCTTTGTGAATTCCTGGAAAGCATCCAAGTAATTTCTTTATTCAAGCTGCTGGACAATATTATCCTTCAGTTCAGCAAACAAAAACAAAAAAGTGAAAGTGTGGTAAAAAGTCTAGTAAGAATATAATGAGTTATGAATTTTGGGCTGCATTTATCACCTTTTTTTTTCCATTTCTTTTAATTGTGCATTTAAGAAAATTGATTAGTTTATTCTTTATAAAGGTTTTCTTGGAGTATTCTGCCATCCATTTCTTATATCTCTGAATTTCCATCAACTATTTTTTTACTTGGGTAACATGTGTAGTCCTTTAGAAAGAATGCTCTTTTGATGAAGAAACTGGAAAAGGGAGTTGGATTTTGTTCTTGGCTCTGCTAGCGGCTTTTCCTATGGTACCAGGTAAGTTACTTGAAGTCAGATTCAAGAAAACACTTAAACTCACAAACCACAATGCCAGTGTATGTTCCTAGCAGAGAAAGCCAGAAATTGTCTCTAGCCCACTTAGGCACCTCAGGTATTGTAAATACCTAGATTTAGGGAAGTGATTGTGCCCCTGTACTCAGCACTGGTGAGGCTGCACCTTGAATACTGTGTTAAGTTTTGGGCCCCTCACAACAAGAAAGACGTTGCATTACTGGAACATGTCCAGAGGAGAGCAACCAAGCTGGTGAGTGGTCTGGAGCACAAATCTTATGAGGAGTGGCTGAGGGACCTGGGGTTGTTTAGCCTGGAGAAGAGGAGGCTGAGGGAAGGGAGACCTTATCGCTGTCTACAACTACCTGAAAGGAGGCTGTAGCGAGGTGGGGGTCAGTCCCTGGCAACGGGCGATAGGATGAGGGGAAATGGCCTCAAGTTGTTCCAGGGGAAGTTTAGATTGGACATTAGGAAAAATTTCTTCACAGAAAGGGTTGTCAAGCATTGGAAGGGGCTGCCCAGGGAAGTGGTTGAGTCCCCATCCCTGGAGGTATCTAAAAGCTGGGCAGACGAGGTGCTTAGGGACATAGTTTAGTGGTGGGATGGCAGTGTTAGGTTAACGGTTGGACTTGATGACCTTAAAGGTCTTTTCCAGCCTAAACAATTCTATGATTCTATGATTCAATTTAAGTGTCAGAAGTCATTCCCGCTTCATTTTTTTGTGCTGAGTATTCAGGTCACAATTTTTCTTTCCAAGGCTTTCTGGAATTCAAAGACAAGTTTCCTCATTGTTTTATATGCAGAAACTTATCTAAACCTCCTTTAAAACTAACACTTACTGATCACACACAATTCAACTCAAAACAATGAGCTCATGCTCCCTATTTTCCCATCGAATTACAGGTGAGAGCTCTCTCTCTCAGGAGGGGAGAAACTTGGGTCCTGACCCTCTGCAGCCTCCAGGAACTGTAATCACAACTCCCACTTCATGGGGTGGCCTAGATACCATGCAGAAGGTGAATGAAAACCTCCTTCCCACTTGCCTACTGAGGCTAGGGCATCGATGTCATGAATAAATTTGTAAATCATGCTGACTACACCAATTTGTCATGAATGAGTGACTTTACACAATTTGATTTAGTTGCAGTTTAGAATTTATTTGTGCCTTTATTGAAAATCACAGCATTTTATTGTGATATTTTAACAGCACTCAATCATCAGTCAATTAACAAAGTGATTAGACGAAATTAATCAGAATAGCGACTTAGTTATAGATTCAAAGATGGCAAGGTTCAATCTATTACTGCATAGAAGAAGTACACGAAGGAAAATTAAGATACACTCAAGTTAGAATGATTCACAGAGAGGATGAAGAAGATAAGGAGGACCCACCCCTTGAGTCATGAGGTTCAGAGTAGACCCCCTTGCTTTCTAAACTCCTTTTCAGAGAGGAATCTAGGTGTGGCTAGATCCAACCTTAGTCTCAGACTTGGCCAACAGTTTATGTCTAAAGGTAATATGTGTCTAGCAGCAGTCTAAGGTTTATTCACAGTTTTAAGGTGGACACAAGATTTTTAGCAGCACTTGATCATTGACTAAATTAACATTCTCGGAGTTAGTGAACGATAATCACAGCAGACTCACTTTGTAAATAAATCACACATCTACAGACTACTTAAATCAATTCACACATGCATACACACAAACTTGTTTATATTTATGCATTTTTTTTCCATATATATACACACACAAGGGTATCATAGAATCATAGAATGTTTTGGGTTGGAAAGGACCCCTAGAGGTCTTCTAGTCTAACCCCCCTGCAGTGAGCAGGGACACCGCTAACTAGATCAGGTTGCTCAGAGCCCCACCCAACCTGTCCTTGAATGTTTCCAGGGATGGGGCCTCCACTACCTCTCTGGGCAACCTGTTCCAGTGTTTTACCACCCTCATTGTAAAGAATTTCTTCTTAATATCCAGACTAAACCTACCCTGTTTTAGTTTAAAACCATTACCCCTTGTCCTGTCACAGCTGGCCCTACTAAAAAGATTTTCCCCATCTTTCCTATAGGTCCCCTTTAGGTACTGAAGGCCCCCTTTAGGTATATCCTCTAAAAATTCCCCTCAAGTTCAGTGAAATACTCATGTCAAATGTCTTGGCATTCTCAATGGGCAAGGCTGAGCCTCAAGGAGTGAAAGGTTTCAGCCAAGGGTCCACTGTTGGTCTTTGGCAATGGACCTCTGATTTTAGCAAACTTAAGTGATTGTGAACTCTGAGGGGTGTCCCACTCAGAGGGAGGTGTTGGTAACAGCTCACTGTGGTCCAGGAGAGCTCAAGGGGCCTCACTTTGAACACCTGTTTTATAGGGTCATGAGATGATTTACTGTAGTAATTTGTAAACTGTCTTCCTGACCACAATCCAGCTGGAGATTAAGGAAACTCCAGTAACCCTGGTACCACTTTGCTTGGGTTGTAACAATGGTATCACTCTATTTGGGTTGTGACAATGGTACCCCTCTGCTTGGGTTGTGACCCAGGTGAGGCATGCTTCAATGCTGTCAGGGGATAACTGATTGTTCCTTGTTCCATCCCCTGCCTTGACCAGTGTTTCTAGTACATGCAGTGCCTCTCCTGCCTCAGACATGTAGGAGTTTCTGGTACAGTTAAGGGACAATTAACTGACCAACTCGCTACACAAAGGCCAAGGTCTGTCAGGAATTCCTGAGGTCAAGAAGTGGTCAAAAAGAGAAAAAAAGTGGGGAGATGCACCACTACAACTGGATAATCAGAACATTTCCAGAGAGAAACCTCAGAGAAAGCATGGGGCTAATATGTTGGTAATAATCTAATACAAAAGCAGGCTTGTGGTTTGGATTTAAAGTTCAGAGTTGTTCTGTGTTAGGTCAACAGGGTTTTTTTTTAATTCATTATCTTAATCTTCAGAATGGAAGTAACTTTTATATCAGTTTAAAGTATTGAACTAGTTGATATTTTTCAAGTACTTTTATTAATTGAAAAATTATGTAGTTTACAAAATATGTGTCTTTGAAGCTTATTGGCTTTTTGAAAAATTCTACTATTCATAATATTTTTATGACAATTTTATTTACTTTTATTTTTTTCAATTTGACAGACCATCATGTGGTCTCTGTTTTTAATTTATATGGGAATTTTTAAAATTAAAAACAGCAGGGACAATTTCAGGTGGGTTTGGGTTTTCTTTTTTTTTTTGTCAGATCCTTGAAATGGAAACAACTTTAACATCTGGAGATTTTTATCATAGAAAAACCATCCAGTTCTAAATGTATATTTTGTTCCTCTGGCATCAGTCATTTTTCATTCTGACCCTCCTGATCATACCTTGTGGCAATAGTTTATATTAATTAGTTATCTGACATTTCTTATGTCTAAGATACAGTAACCTCTGATTACAAAGTACTTTTATCCGGGTTTTATATGTGTTCATCTGTACACCTTTGACTCAGTGTACTAGTTTGAGGAGCAGCTCGCTGACATTGACAACTAGACGTAAATTTTGCTCTCCGTGATTCAAACCAGTATATCAGTTATCTCTGCAGTCTGTCTTGAATGTAGGCAGAACATTTGGCATGGTTAGGCTGCTATAACTATGAGAATAAGTTTTGCATGGTGGCTCATCAGCACTATAGGTGTGTGAATGAAATCTACATATATTGAGAAAGGGTGATGCAAAGAACAGGAGGAAGATCATAACAGCCATCTTTTCTGAAAGAGGCACATTGATCTTTCTGTTGACAGTTAGTTTATGTACTGAATAGCAATATATATGAGTGAATAACTCTTCAGTGAATGAGGCCCCCAAACAACAGAGGATTTAAAGTAAAAGATTAGCAGGGTTATCACTTATTGTACCAATTACCAGGAGAGTAAGAGATAACCTACTTATCAGCAGTTCATTGTTAACTTATTGAGAAAACTGGCATTGTTACACTAAAGGATTATGTGGTCAGAAGGATATTGGTTTGCATTAGCCGTGTAGTGCAATTCATTTTAGACGAATACCAGCTTCATTCCAATCACCTTTATGAAGGATATTGTAAGTCCCTAGAGAAAAAGATGGCTTTACTAAGCTAGTAAAATACGTTTCATGTACAGGTGCCTATTGACTTCAGGATTAACATAGCACCATGGTAGCTATTTGTCCTTCCTCTGAATGGTGTGAGGTGAGATTTTAGATTAAAAATGGGATAATATGAAGGCTAACTGTTCCCCAGTAGGCTAAATCTTTTTCTACTCTGCTGCAAACTATGCCATGTTGCCAGTCTTGCACTGTTTGGCTGCATAATGAGCTAACGCAGAGTTAAACTGGAAGAAAAGTATTCACTTTTCCCAGTTTTCTACAGGGTTAGACCACTGTTGTATGGTTGGTATCACTGAAGAGCAAAATAGGTGCAAAAAGACAGGTGAAGTGACTGGTCAGTTGCAGAACTCCATGTTACATTGCTGGGTACCCATCTTGGAGAGTGTGAAGCTTCATTCTCCTTGTGGTGTTGTGATTCTGCAACTATTTGTTCTCTGATTTGGTAATCTAATAAAACACTATATTTTACTTTATTAAGAATGAGTTTTGAGAATGAGAATTGAGAGCTTTTCCAAGTAAATTAAAGGCTCACACACTGGTTTGATGGTACAACAAATCTGGCTATAGGGCACTCTGCACTAGATGAAAACCATTACAGGCACAAGGCACAAAGTACTGTTCCAGTACAAACATGTTTTACTTGAACAAGTCGGCTCAGATAATTTTGTCAGTTACCTTCACATAAGAAAGCTTTACTCTGGATCAAGTACTATTTGACCAGGCCACTCTATACCAGGTTATTTGTTGTCTGTTCTCCCACGACCAGCAAAAAAACCTGTGTCAGCTCCCCAGGGTGTACTCTGGCTAATTTGGCAGACTTGTGATCTTGTGCTTTAGTGCCTCCTTATCAGGTTGCCTGTTAGTGGTTCCTATTATATTGGACAGTATAAAGTAAACTCATAAAATCTTCCAGTTTGGTTTTATCTAAAAGAAATATGGTCTGTACACTCCCAGGTTTCTTTAAAATGTGAACCCAGAATTCAGGGACCTGGAGCACTAAGAAAATCATCAGTTATCAGGAGACCACAGATGAAGAATACCAACTTCTGTTGTGTCAGACCATAATTCAATATGAAGACTGCTATTTGTTACTATGGCAAACTTACATGTACAGAAGCTTTTACAGAATCACAGAATCGCAAGGGTTGGAAGGGACCTCGGGAGATCATCTAGTCCAACCCCCTGCTAAAGCAGGTTCTCCTAGAGCATGTTACACAGGACTTCATCCAGGCAGGCTTTGAATATCTCCAGAGAAGGAGACTCCACAACCTCCCTGGGCAGCCTGTTCCAGTGCTCTGTCACCCTTAGAGTAAAGAAGTTTTTCCTCATATTCAACTGAAACCTCTTATGTCTCAGTTTGTACCCATTGCCCCTTGTCCTGTCACTGGACACCACTGCAAAGAGTCTGATTCTGTCCTTGTTACTTCTGCCCTTAAGATATTTGTATGTATTGATGAGGTCCCCTCTCAGTCTTCTCTTCTTCAAAGGCACAAGAACTTATTTAAACCAGCTACACTTGTGACCATCTGGAGAATCTGCACAGATTTTCAAAAAGTTTTTTCAGACTTACATTAGAGTATTTAAGAACACATTTTTGCCCTTTATTCCTTACCTCAAGGAGCCCATAATCAAATTCACATCAATGTGATACATGAAGCAAGGAAAGAAAGAGAGAAGATGAAGAAACTGTCTCCAGCTGATCTCCATGAAAGATCTATGTCTTATGAAAGGATTTGAAAAGAAGATTTTAGCAGACAAAGAAGTAGAAAACTGTTCCAAAAAATAGATATGCTCATTCATTCAAAATTATATAATCAGCTTCAATATATTGGACTCAGACTTTAGTTTCTCTTTTTTTTTTTTTTTCCTTCTGATGATGAGACAAAATGTAAGAGAAGCAAAGTTTGAAGAAAGAAGAAGTTTCCCTTGCTGATATTGCTTTACAAACCTGTAGGCATGTTCACCGTGTAGCAAAGGTAATGCGTAAATCACCATACCTGTATGGCTACAAGCTTTGAACATGGTTCTAAATGTTAGCATTTTGGCTTAAGTGGTGAATGAGCCAGCTATCTCCCTTGCAGGATGAAATTGGCTCTGACTCCAATCTCAAATACAGCTAAAAGAAAACATGCATGTGACCAAGAAGACAATATTCCCAAAGGTCTATCCTTTAAAAAACAAATAAAAATCAATGGATTTAACTGAAGAAATTACAGTTTCTTACAAATTTCCCTTAAGTGTCATCACCTTCACTGTAATGCTGCCACTGAAAAATGTAAATATTTCTTTCCCAAATGTCCTGTTAGACTATCTTTTAGCTCAGCAGGGCAAGGGAATGCCAGAATGAGATTTTATAATCAAAAGAGACAGTGTGTGAGATATACCCATATAACAAGTATCAACTCCTGAACTACTGTTCTTGATGTTGTTTATATTCAATGGCAGAAAGAGGCATCTGTATGGTATAATTAATTTCATCCTATTGAAAATAGCTGAAACTGGTCAATGCATTGTGCCTTTGGAGTGTACCTGTCTCTTTGATGAGGAAGGAGCTTGGGTATTCTGATCAGAATTCACACGGAATCATAGAATCATAGAATCACTTTGGTTGGAAAAGACCTTTGAGATCGTCAAGTCCAACCTTTAACCTAACCCTGCCATTCCACCACTAAACCATGTCCCTAAGCACCTCATCCATCCTTCTTTTAAATACCTCCAGGGATGAGGACTCAACCACCTCCCTGGGCAGCCCATTCCAGAGCCTGACAACCCTTTCGGTGAAGAAGTTTTTCCTAATGTCTAGCCTAAACCTGCCCTGGCGCAACTTCAAACCATTCCCCCTCGTCCTATCATCTGTTACCAGGGAGCAGAGACCGACACCCACCTCACTACAGCCTCCTTTTCAGGTAGTTGTAGAGGGTGATTAGGTCTCCCCTCAGCCTCCTCTTCTCCAGACTAAACAACCCCAGTTCCCTCAGCCGCTCCTCGTATGACTTGTGTTCCAGACCCCTCACCAGCTTGGTTGCTCTCCTCTGGACATGTTTGATATCGACAATATATACAGGCATCTACAATTAGATGTAATAATCTCACTTCAACAATCATATTTCAGGTCAGGTTCGCACCATTTGATGTGGGGACAAGAATTTGGTACTTCTAGCCGAAGTTGCATAAATGTTCAGACAGGACAAGACAAACAGTGCATATCCAAACTTAATTTCTGATATTTCATGATATAAAGAGCCCTCAATCGTCTGCATTGTAACAAGGCTATATATTCAGTATCTGCTGTAGTTTCAAGTGTGTAGCACCTAGATCTCTTATGCTCTCTCTTCTGTTATGACAGTCATTGGATATGCTCATCTTTCCAAGTGAATGAACTCTTACAAATTCCTTGTACACATCAGGCAACTAGGTGAAGCAGAAAGAAAAGAAGTTACCCTAGGATTGAAGTGAAGCTCTGGCATAGCAGCTGAAGTTTGCAGTTCATGATGACACAGTAAAATTAGAGGGATGAGCTTTCCATACTGCAACAAGAACATTGTGCTGCATATGTGTCGGTAGGCATCAAGCAGATGCTGTGGTCCATAAAAAAATCCCACTTTTATTGTCATAACACCTTCCCACTTCTCTGTTTAGCTATGCTAACGTTCCCTGTTCTGGCATCCCAAATCTCTTAAAATAGTTCAATACTTTTCCCCTGCATTCAGGAGAGAAAGGAGCTTCTTCAAAGCTCTTCAATCTTTTGGATACTTGCTCAGTCCACCTCTTATGTGAGTTCAGGAAATGGCTGAACCATTTCTTCTGGTAGGCGGAGCAAGCTTTCTGAGACTAAGACTTGCAACCCCAAACTTCTGCAAATAGCAAGCATTGACTTGTTCATGTGAGCAAGCAGGCAGGATTCCTCTCTTATTCTAGGTAATGGAAAAAATGAATAAAAGATAGAACTGCAATAAAAAGGTAGGAAAAAAGCCAAAGGAGACAAATTATAATAACATAGTCCCTAAATTAACTATAAAAGTTTTACAACAGTAATAGCTGCCCCTCACCCTTTTAAGAATGGAAGGCATAGGGTTTCAGCATGAATTCTTTTCACATTGGAGTTTAAGATTACAGTATAAACCATCCTCTCATAAAATATATATTTAGTAGATATATGCTGGAACACTTCTGGTGAATAGGTAATATGGGAGAGATTGTACAAATGCTTAAACAGAGTACTTAAAGCTTGCCCTGGGACTTTCAAGAAATAAATCATCACAATTATGTCTATACAGACACCCAATCTTTATTCTGAAAATAAATTGATAGAGTACAAACATATTTCATAGTGAAAATTATAATATGCAATAGGAAGCTAGAAATTATTTCACATCCAATTTACATCAAGGATTATGATATTGAAGCTCATTGTGCTTCAGGATGATTTCATTACATTTTCTGATAAAATAAGTGTATAGTAATCTGCTCTTGATAAACAAGTAACACTTTATTTTTACCAAAATATCAATGAAAATATCATCTCATTACAGAGTGTATCTGTTTATGCATGGATTTTTACATGACAGGCAGATTTAGCATCAGTATAATCTTCTGGTGACTTTACATTTTTGAGAATCATACTCATAGCTGGCTCTGCGGTAACCTTCCTATGCACCTCAGGCATTTTCTTGTGGTAAGTGTGAGTCCCAACCCTGTACAATTGTTTCAGCTGTCTTTGTATGATAACATGTAGAAAAGACAATTTGACAATGTCACCTTTCCTAGTGATTTCTCTTATAACATGCTTAAAATATCTACTTAGTTTCAGCTTGGCCTCAGTAAATGCTCCTTAGAAAGTCAGATTCAGAGTGCCTGTTATTAGCATTGTTGTAGCATGTCTACAGTGGAAAACATTTTGAGCTCTGTTTTTGGTTCTGTCACTGACTTTTTTGAGTGAGGATGAGCAAGTACTACATTATCTGCTTGAAGAAGTAGGATGTAATATGCTCATTCTCCCTTTCTCTTTTTCTGCCCCATCTGCCTACCAATTTTAACTGATGTTTATCTATTAATAGAAAACTGGTGTGTTGTGGGGTTTTTGGTTTTGTTTGTTTTTTTTTTTTTTCTCTAGCATACTGGTTATTGCTGGGATACAGTTAATTTTCTTTGTAATACCTCATATAGTGGTATGTTAAGGATTTGTGATGAAAACAGTGTTGATAACACACTGATGTCTTAGTTATTGCTGAACAGTGCTGACACAGCAACATTGCTTTTTCTGCTTCTCATGCTCCACTGCCAGCAAGTAGGCTGGAGGTACACAAGAAATTGGGAGGGGACACAGCTGGGACAGCTGACCCCAACTGACCAAGGGCATATTCCATACCATATGATGTCGTGCTTAGCATATAAAGCTGGGGGAAAGAGGAAAGAAGAAAGGGAGGATGTTGAGTTATGACATCTGTCTTCCCAAGGAACCGTTACGTATGATGGAGCCCTGCTTTCCTGGAGATGGATGAAAGCCTGCCTGCTGATGGGAAGTAGTGAATGAACTCTTTATTTTGCTTTGCTTGTGCACACAGCTTTTGCTTTACCTATTAAATGGTCTTTCAGAGTTTTCTCATTTCCGATTCTTCATTTGATTCTTTTCCCCACCCCACTTCGGGGGAAATGAGAAGTGAGTGAGTGGTTGTATGGGGCTTAGCTGCTGGCAGGGTTTAAACAACAACATCTAGGCATAAGCTCAAGTATTATTTACCTATTTCTATAGCAAAATTGTAAAAAATGTAATAGCTCAATTGATATCTTCCAGTTCTGTATGAACAAGAGCAAAAGGATCTAGAAACATGCTAAGTTCACAAAAATTTGATGGTTACTGTGAAGAACATTCAATTCATGTGATATCTGTATCACCAGACCTGTGAAACTCTAATGTATTGTTTTTTCTATATATTGTAAACTAATCAAAATTATCTGCTCTAAAATCTATAGTAATTTTGAAATATTTGAATACTAATGCAGGATTAACAGATGGGTTCTTAAAATGCCTTCTGTTCTGTGAGTCTTTGCTATGAGCTTCATTTTTACTATTAGAACAGTGTCAAGCGTATTCACCAAATTTTCACTCTAGACACCAGATTGGCAGACTGCAAAATCTCTTTCTTTGATTTATAGCTGCTCTCACTAACCTACTAATGCCCTTAAAATTTTCTTTGATAATTTAATTTGCATTTTCAAAGAGAAAAAAAGAATCATAGGAAGATGTCTGGATGCTTTCACTAACTTTTTTTTTTCCTTAGGAAGGAAGAGAGGTGGTCATTGAATTTCTAGCCTGAGAGTTAGATTTTGCTTGTGATTTTCACTTGTAAAATATACATGACTATTTTTCTTAAAATATGCCTGTAGCTTAAAAGATATTCATGCTACTCGTGGTTACGGTCAGTTACGGATCAATGAAGAAAGCCAAAAGAGCTTAATCTACCTGCCCATTTGTTCTTAATTCCTACCTCTTTGCAGAACTGCTGTAAACTCACACACTAAAGCCATAAAACCACTCTGTGTTCAGTACTTCAGCAGCTTCCCAATTCCTTGAAGCTACAAGCCAAGCTCAGACAATTGGTTTCCCAAATGAGTCAAAGAAGTGCTTCTGCTTAGTTTGTAACTGGGCACTTTTTAACCTAACGCTGAATGTTCAGGCTGAATTTCATATGTTAAGACTACCAGCATCATGATGAGAAGGTAGCTGCAGTAGAGAATGAAGTTTGTTGTTTTACAAGAAGTCCATTAAATGGCTGGATCAGATAATATAGTTTCAATAGACAGCAACTCCTGAAACAGGAGGGAAATTTCAGTAGTGTTCAGCAGAGTGCCCTTAAGAGCACTGCTATCGCACATTGCAAGAGCATGCCCTCGTCTCATGAACTTTTCTAAACAGCCTGTGCTGTGCTTTAATGTAATATCTGAAAGCCTTCGACATAAAATCAAAATGTTCTTTTTGAACCTATGAATTAGCTAGTGTCTCCTTTTTAAATCTCATAACTCTGTTTGGGTTTTGTTTTAATATGCTAATCCTAGCAGAGCTTTCCCAAAGCTGTGGGTATTCAGATCTGAGTTTTTAATTTGGTCCCAAATCTATTTAAAATTCTATTAAATTTTATTTTCTGAAGTTCAGTGATTAGGGTTTTTCCTGCAAGGTGGTGAATACTCTGGCTGTGGTTCACCAAAACGCTTAAGCTTGTACATAGCTTTAAGCATGAGTAGTAGCTTTGAAATTCCAGAGAAATTCAATATCCATTTAGGTGGTTTGTTGGGTCACATGCATAATATTTGGATCTTGTAGAATCAAGCTCTATAGTCTCTCTTTCTATATATACACAGACATTCATAAGAACATACATAGGTATAGTGCATTTAAAAAGTCAGTACTGTAATTTGATTTCATTATACTGGTAAGATATTCTTGGTATCATTCTACTGAGTGCAAAAATTACGGCTATGCATGCACTAGTGTAGGTGTATTTATAATAAAGTCCAGAAATTTTGAAATAGTCTGCTAGCAATTGATCACTTCTCATGCAATAACTCTAGCTAAATCTAAACAAAATGAATGCTATATTTGAGAGCCTGAATTCAATAAAATTCCCATGTCTGGATATAGGAAATGAAGTGAAATGATGTTTCTATCAAATCAAGACAATGTGTTGTATAAAGCAATCCTGAAAAACAAGTCAAACCTACTGCAACAGAATGTGCACTATACTGGTGTCATACTAGGCTGCAGTTTATTTGTTGGCAATGACACACTGAGGTTTTGCAAGTGTATCAAACGCCACACTGCAATATTTTTCTAAATTATTTTAGCTGCATATGTTTTCTAGCTCCTGCAAAGCCTAGACGCAATATTATTCGGCTTCTATAATGTCACTTTTGACATTTACTGTTGTCCTTTGCTTACATGCTTTACTTCAAAAATATGTATTATTTAAAAAAAATAAGTGAAACAAAGACATTTTTACCTTTCAAGGAGTTTGGTATCTCATTTTATTTAACTAAATTTTATTTTCTATCTCCAGCAGTTTTCTCTTTTGTTTGCATATTCTTCTTCTTGTTCATTTATCATAATTAATTAAATATCTATATTGATTTACAATTTAGAAAATCTACACATTCTTTTCAAATGAATATGAACCCGTCTAACATTTGACAGTGATATGAGCTTTCTTCCTGGGAATATCTGTTCACATATCAAACATTTCCAGAGCAAGCAGATGTGGATTTTATGTGAGATTTATATGATTTTCAGTTAGCTGAATTATTTGTTGTCAAATTATCCAACAAATTTAATCTGTTGTGTTCTTCTGAATTATTCATGACTCAGTCATAATTTCTGTAACCATAACATAATGTTCATCAAATAATTTGTCCAAATAATTCTAAGCTTTTTTTTATTGAACTGATTTTTCAAAGCCACTTTCATCTTAGTCAAATGTCTGGCCCTGGAAAACAGGGGCAGTGTTAACCCCTGAGAGTCTAGACCCAGTGCTGGCAGAGTATCACTTGTTGGAGGTCCTGCTGGTCCTGAGGCATGGCACAGGGTGCAGAGAAACTCACGTAGCCTCAGAGCATAGGATGCTCTGTTAGGGGTCTCAGAAAGCTCACTGCTGACGCACACTTGTCTGTGATGGATACTCCTATGTTTTCCACAGGGTGTAAATAAAGAATTAGGCATACAGAGAAGTCAACACAGATAAGCAAGATTCATCTCAATCTCCACATAAAAAAAATCTGAAAAGACTAAATCTGTGCACTCCAAAAATGACGTGACTTTCTATTAAGATTCACAGTCCTAAATGACCATCATGGTCCTGGGGGCACTAATAAACCACAATAGTCTTGAGGAGCCTTGCCTGAGCCCTCCATCCAAACCTGAGCTATGCTTTAAGTGTACATGTCTCCAGTCCTGTTCCTGAATGGCCTGGATTTCCTGGATTCACCTTGGACCTGACTCGTTACCTTGGTTTTGCCCAGTGCTTACCATTCAATAGGACACATTGCTGTCACCAGCTTGCTCTTCTCACCTGGATCAGATGCTGTGGGACTGTTTGGAGTGGTCACTGCCCACCTGCTTCGTAGCCACCTTCATCTTGCCATCCACGGTCTCTGATGCTGCTGCCTGGCAACCCCAGGCTGAAGGCCACTGTGCTGTTGCTGTCATGTAAGGCAGAAAGACAAAAGGTAGTGAGGAAGCTGCACATCTGTCTGCACAGTGTCTTGACTAAGCAACACCGGAGCAAATGCTTTTGGTCTGACCCTCAAACCTCTGCACTTTGGAATATAAATTTGCAATGGTGGATACTGCACCCTCCTGGAATTGCAGGGAATTTTAGTCTCTGCAATAAGAAACTGGGCTTTGGGTTTTACTGTTTCACACCAAGTATGTAAAATATTAGAATAGGATCTGAAATTCAGAAATTACCCCTTTTTCTGTGATTAATCTGCTGTGAATCTAGAAATCTGTATTCATTTATGTGGTGATTATACGGGTGGCTACAGAGATGGAGCCAACCTTTTCTCTGAGGTGCATAACAAAAGGACAAGATGCAGGAAAGGGAATTCCCACTAGATATAAATAGGAATCCTTCACAGATGGGATGGGTATAGGGTGCAAGCATTAGTTTTCTCAGAGACTGATGATCTCCAAACTTAAAGATAATCAAAACTTGACTGGTCAACATCCGAAACAAACATAATATAACTTTAAGATGGGCACTGTTTTAAGTGTGGATTTGAACAGGATGACCTCTGGTGACCCCTTCCAGTCTAAATTATGCTGGAGTCAAAGATTCTATATTCTCTTTTTTCATTCCTTTTTGCCTCTCAGTGAATGCAGAATATTCTGGCCAGTGATATAGAAAAACTCTCTTAGAGAATGTTAAAATCTGAGATTCAAACAAATGTTAAAGGGCAGAGAAAAATATCTCACAGTTAGTGACATGAGGCATTTATTACTAATTAAATCTATTTATTTCATTATAGTCTTACTATCTTACACCTGTGTCATGGGGGAATTTGAGTAGTGGCTACAAGATGAGATCCGCACCAGCCTCTGACATATAATGTAAAATTTACTTATTGAACAGGATGATTATATCAGGTGGATAGTGATTTCTGTCCCAGAATTTTTGTTCTACAGCATGCACTTACTACACGTGCACAACGATCAGAGCTCCTCTGGTCTGGTTAAAGGTGGGGTGCTCCACAGACTGAAGGTAGAGTTAGTTCACCCTGAGCATGGCATGAGTTGGGTTCTGGCTGGCAGTCCAGCCCCCACAAACAGCAGTTCCACTTTGGACTCAGCCTTCTACACTGTGTCCAGCATTTGTTATTTGTGTGTTTCCCTCACCAAGGAGCTTCTGTTTTAGGTACTTACTGTTTTCTGAATTATACTGTGAGTATAAACTGTCAATGGCTGCAGCAATTATGTAGCTTGGTGGTCAATTTCTTTTGTTTTCTTTACTTTTAAGGCCAATTAATGGTTGTCATTGGAACTTCTATCACCCTTTGGTCTTCTACTCCCAATGTACATGTTATTTTTTAACTCAGCAGTAGCCAAAACTAACTCTAGTCCTGTCTCAGGTTGCAAATGTTTTCTTGTTTTTTAGTTCTCTCAAACATTTGGTAGGCTCTAAATCAAAAGCAGGCAGATTTCTTCAAGGGACTATCCTAGATCCAAGTTTCCTTGCTTTCTTTTTCTGCACCCGGGTAAAATGCATGAAGATTGCCTTTGCAAGCTCATTAACCTACAAATACCATTTTTTTTTTTAAACACTGGAGTTTTGACTTGCTCAGGAGATCAGGCTGTAGGGCTATTGGTGATGGGAGGTTGTTGAGGGTTAACCCCAGTATGTAGCTAAGCACCACACAGCCGCTCTCTCACTCCCCTGCAGTGGGATGTGGGAGTGAGAAAACTCATGGGTTGAGATAAATACAGTTTAATATGTAAAGCAGTAGCTGCATGTGCAAGCAAAGCAAACCAAGGAATTCGTTCACTACTTCCCATTGACAAGCAAGTGTTCAGTCATCCTCCAGGAAAGCAGGGTTCCATCATGTGTAAAAGTTACTTGGGAAGACAGATGCCATAACTCTGAACATCCTCCCCTTCTTCTTTCCTCCTTCCCCCAGCTCTGTATACTAAGCATGACGTCATATGGTATGGAATATGCTTTAGGTCAGCTGGGGTCAGCTGTCCCAGCTGTGTTCCCTCCCAATTTCTTGTGCACTCACAGCGTACTTGCTGATGGGATGGTGTGAGGAGCAGAAAAGGCCTTGACTCTGTGTAAGGACTGCTCAGCAGTAATGAAAGCATCCCTATATTATCAACACTATTTTCAACATAAATCTAAAACAATGCCCCATACCAGCTACTATGAAGAAAATTAAATCTATCCCAGCCAAAACCAGTACTATTCCTGCACAGGTGACTTTTCTAACAATAATTTTATCTCCTACATCTCTTCCTACAGTGGCTGTCTCTGTGATTTCTGTACATGGTGACTACAGGCTCTTCTCACTTTCTTTGAGCTAAGAAAAAAAAGAAAAAGAATAGAGAAAATACAATAATGAGTCTATGGTCTAGTTCCTCCTTGACATCAACTTGTGGAGAGTGCGGAGGCACAGGGACAAACAATTCTGCATACATTCTCCATTGAACAAAGAACATCCTAGGAATCAGATTTAAATTGATGATGAGACCATATCTCTTGGAAGTCTGATTTTGTAGCAAGTTACCCATCCAAAGGAAGTATCTAAATCGGACCTTTTATTTCCAATCACAAATCGCCTAGTCTAGCTTCCAGCCTTTTGATATTATTTGCTTATGTCTTTAAATAAACTGTTGATTTCTTAATTACTTCATGCACATATTCATTCTTCACAGGCACAAACTTTATCCAAAATTAAAACTCTTCATTTCCATCTGTAAAATAATTACTCTGGGGCACAAACCAGTGAGCACCCCAAAGCATAATAAGTGCTAACACGTACTTCTCTTTGTGCGCTTGTATTGCAAGCTTGAGTATGTTACTAGGGTCTTTCTTATCTATTTCTTTGTTGCATGTGATGCATGCAAAGCAGGAGTCCAAGCCAGCTTCTCTCCCACTAATGAACTGCTTACCTTATGTCTGAAGACATATGTGGGACCTATGGTATCCAAGCAGTATAGGCACACAAAGGTCTGTTCTAAAGAGCTCATGTCTTCTCATCTTCTTCCAGACACAATCAAAGCCAGCTTCTAAATTTGGACTGAACATCTTATAAATTTGGGTCTGAGGTCTCAGGTAAAATGCTGTAGCTATCATAAGCATGGCTTTGCTTCTGGAGTACTGTGGCTTTTTATTTTTATGATACATAGGGCTAGGAAGAATTCGCCTCGAAGATTTTCTGCCTAATCAACAGTCAAACCTAAAGACCATTCCCTGTGTAGGAGCAGTATCCTTTCCAGTCATGTTGGTCATCATGGTCATTCTTATGAGTGGCAACCCTCCTTGTGGCAATCTGGGGTTGCTTTCAGGCTACAGCAAGGCCAGAACTCACACATCCGTGTGTAGCATATAATTTCAAAAAATGTTTTCCAGGCCATGATGTATTTATTGGTACTGATGGGAATTATTTCAAAGTGATATGCTGCTATGTCTCTATCTTTGCCTGTATGGAAGCTCTTTCCTGAACTGAACACTTCTAAATATGTTATTATTGATGAGTATTACTGACCAGTGCTGTGTTATTTGTTGCTGATGCTTATGAGAAATATCTACCTGCAAAGGTGCTTCTGTGCTTCACAGAATAAATCAGCCAGTTGGTGGTTAATATCAGTCAGCTAAGAAAATCTCTGTATTTGATAATATGTACAACATTGCTTCCAAATTCCTACCTTGAGTTGTTATGTATCCTGGCAATAAAAAGAGCAAAACCATTGAGCCTGGATGTATATATCTGGTTCAAGACTGAGGAAGAATGAGGATGCATGGTTGGTTGGTTGGCTGGTTTGGTTTTTCTACTAATTTTTAGGACCTTTAAAACATTTGAGAATCTTGTGTTGACTGAAAAAATATAGTGGATACATAAAATTATTTTTTTAATCTTCCATTTTTAGACAGCCCTGAAAGAAAATATTATCTTTCTTTTCCTTAACACTTAAAATACACTTAGAAACCCAATTGATTTTTTTTAAAATTAAAACTTTAGAAAGGGAGAATGAAATGGTGTTAGGAAACTTCCTAAAACCTAGTTATCTTGCTACAGATCAGATAACACCTTAAGACTGAGTTAACAGTCCGGAGAAATTACTAACTTGATTGTCTGTAGTTGTTTCAGTGTACCTAAAAATGGCATTGAAGCTGTGCTTAAATACAAGGACTTTGGAAGAAACAGTAAATACAGCTAATACAGCTTTTTATATACATATATATATGTAAAAAACCTCTAAGAGGTTCTTTCAAATTTGACTTCAGTGAGATTTTCACAATAAAATACTTCACTGATAGGAGATAAAACAGAAGAGAAATGGAGATCAAAAATGGAAGAGGGAAAAATATGCCAGAAATAAAGTAGTAAGGGAAAGCTGATTGGTCTTAGAAATCTGCTGAATAAATACAAATGGGACCATAAAATGAATGACTAACATACAGAGATGAGACGAGACTATTCACACAAATTAAAGTTCAGTATGATGCAGGTATTCACATTCCCCAGTGGAGTTCATACCACTCCTATCTGAGCCTGGAAAAACTTTATTTCAGGTGAAATAATAATTACACAACAGTTTTTGGAATAAACACATCAGATCATATTGAATGACCTCTTTTTCCCTGAGGAGGATCCCCTTGGGCAAGAATATAGTACTATAACCCTGAAAATGCTTACTTCATAGAATCAAGATTTTGCTGACTGTCCAAAAGATATTGTACAGTCCACTTGCACCTGCCAGTGAAGCCCTGGGGGTGGCAAGGTGGACTGTCAGAAGCCCTGCTCTGCGCAGCTTCACGCAGCAATGAAACAAGGTTTAACTTTCTCAAAATGCGGCGGTGATCTTTTCCTTATTGACTGAGCTTTGACTCTTTCACCTTATTGTTCCTAAATATCCTTTGTTCCTGAGGGAGAGGTGCTGCAGAGATGGTTCTTGTTAACTCATTTTCATGTCTCAAAACTTTCAAAGTTCTGTCCTGGAACAGTTTCATGACCTGTGTTTCTTGCCACATACAAAGCATGACATATATTGGAAAACAGTTTTAATTAAAATCTAGTCTAAAGTTTCTATTTAATTTAAGTAGCAGCTGGCATTATTTGTTAAACTGACAGTGTGAGAGAAAGAGGTCAGAAAAAGAAAACTGCTATTCCTTCTTTTTTATTTGTTAGTTGAACAACTGAAAGCATTAACATTTTAAATCTCTATGTCTCTGTCTATTAAGTAAGAAGAAAATAAGAAGTGAATAGAATTGGTTTTCCACCATTGATTTGGCAATTAATGCTAATATCACAAGATAAGCTTCTCATTAAAATGGAATTAACCAAAACATTGCTTCTATGTGCTGAGATTTACATATCTGGCAAAAAATTTCATAGCATCCTTTAAGATTACTGCTTGGGAAAAGCAACTACAGTTTCCACTGGCATGGCTCCCAATTTCTACGCAACTAATAAAAAACTAGGGACACCACTGAGCACAGCATGACATGATCTATTTGCCATCCTTGTTCTGATTGCCATATTAGAATTTAAAAATAACTTGTTTTTTTCAGAAAAAAATAAAAGATTCTAATTCTTTGAGTTCCTTATAGGTATGCCTACTAAATATGTTGCTTCCATACCAACATCTTCAAAGGGTTAATCAAGTAGGGAGTGGATTAATCACATTTAGTTGTAAACATCTACTTCATGGACACCTATACCTGAGATAAATATCTCAGGTTTTCTTAATAGTGAGTAGAAAGAGAGAGATCCCCTTAGAGTACTTTTCATTTGACCTGCTTTCATGAGAGCATCAGGAAAGGAGTATCTGAGTAGACTGCAATGGCAGATAGGACAATGTAACCAAAACTGAGTGAGATGAGGCTTGGTATAGGTTATTGATTGAGGAGTAACAGGAGAAAAAAACACCTGCAGCTGCTGAACATCTATATCATGGTATCCTCATGGGCTGATTTCATTGGCAGCCTTTGCCTATAATCCCCTCCCTGCCCCTTAAGAGAGACTGGAGCAAAACGTCATTAGAGAGACATCCAACATCCAGAACCATGTAGAGGGGGAGGGTACATGCAGTGTATCAACTATGTGTTGGTGCCCACTACCCAGCCAGAGCATGGTGCTGAGAATGGTCTGGGAAAGCGTCAGGTTCCCCTAGACTCGACTGTGTTAGCCCACTGGGGAGGTAATTTCTGTGGTGTCAGTTTGGTCTGTGTGAGTCTTCTTGTAAAGCTTTTCATGATGCAGCCTATGCCTTACTTGGTTCACTTCATAAATTGCACTCAGCAGGGTCATGCTGTCAGGTGTTCTCTTTCTCCTTGTGACACTTATTATAGATGCCTGTCTTAAGATAAAATGAATGTTCCCTAAAGAGGCTTAGCTATGCACTGATAGTAAAAAGATAGCAAAGCGGGTGCTTCGGTTACAAATATTAATATTTTAGGTATTTAAGGTTTGTGAAATGAATTCTGCCTACCACTGTCTATTCCCCATATCCATACATAGCCATTGTGTGAATGGCAGTGTAATTAATGAGGCATAGACTAGACAGAGGTTTCCCCCCCTCGCCCCCCTCCATATCTGTTAATGCAATAGAACTTTCAAAATAGCTGTATTCTTGAACAGAATCATGATAACTACTCCCTACTGCAAGCAAAACCTACAGATCCTGAAATCTATATGGACTTTCCCTATTTTTATCCACTTCCCTGTTTTGTGTCCCTTGAACTCTGGTTATGGATATCAGATCCCCAAATAGCTATTTCTTGCATGGAAATTCCTGTACTCTGGCTAGCAGCCATTGCAAATTAGCCAGAGGATACAGTTCAGGGTAGTCTTTCCATGGCGGCCTGTCATTTGTTACCTCCTTCCACTGAAAAATATTATTCCTGACAAAACCATCAAACAGCAATCCCTCCTCCTAAATGCCCAAACAAGCAAAAAAGTGTAGGCAAAGAAGCTGATTCATACTGGGCCTTAAAAATACCCCTTTTCTCCAACTGATTAGTCTACTCAGGCTGCACAAACACTTTAACTTTAATGGAGAAACCAGTCTTTTTACATTATAAGCATAATAATTTTTGATTGAAATTAAACTTAAAGAAATGAGATTTGAAACAAATTTGGAAAATATTTTTTTTGTTCATTGGTTGCCTTTTTTGCTTTGCTTGATGTGGGGCTTTGGGTTTTCTTTTAAAAATACCATAATTTGGGGTTCTGTTTTCTTTTTTAATTTGGAACTCAGTTTGGGGAAGAGATTACCAGTGAATTAATAGTGTGGGAAAAATAGAAACAAAATATATGTTTTCATTTGTGATGAAGAAGACATTTGTAATGTTCTGAAAAAGCTTTCAACTCTCTTTTGAGTCATGCACTGAAGGAAGAACGTTCACATTATGTGTTTGGGTTACCCCTTGATAACATGTTCTGTGCAACACTTGCTCAGCTGTATCATAAGGAGCGTAGGAAGAAGCTGCAGCTAGGAAATGGCAATCCCTCCCAGAGGACACAGAGTCTCCATAATATGTTTGGCAACATTTTTTTTTTTTTCCAGGGAAGGCAAGGAGCAGCTGTGTCTACAGCAATGTACTTGTAGGCACAGACAGAAAGTCTTGAACGTGGGTCAAATGATTAAGCTTAGGGTACAGTGTGTCAGGTTTATTTCAGTGCTGTTCTGATCCAGTCCTTAAGCTCCACTGTTGCCAGCTCAGACAGCACCAGGATGTGTGTGTATCTGGAAGGGTTCTGCATACCAAAGTAGGCGGCCACCAGTTCACTCTCTTTGAGTTTAGAAATTATATGAAGTTGAAGAAGCTTTCCTGGTAGTTTTTCAAAGACAAACACAGAGATGTATATGAAACACTGATTTTGCTATCCAGAAAAAGGTCATGCCTGTATAAGAAAAACTCTTTAAAAAGGGGTAGTTTTCAAATCTACTTCTCTCCCCATTTTCCTTTCCTCTCATCAATAGCTCTATCTCAATAGATTTTTCTTTGATATGAAATTTATGTTCTTTTCATAAAGAATTGTAATTATTTAAAAGTGTAAAACAAACACTTGTCTTAGAAATGGAAGCAAGGTTTTGTATCATTTGATATTAGCTGTCTCACAGCTGAAGACCACATAGAGAGACTCTTATTATCCAGTTCCAGGATCAATGTAAGCATCTTCATCTGAGCACCCTTTATTGTCTTTTATAATCCTTTTGTAGGCACCTTTAGGTCTCAGTTCATCAGATCTATTTTGGATATCTAAACTGAATTGGGAATCTGATCTAACATGCCTCCTCTAAAAAATAAAACCCCTAAACAAACAAAAAGCCCTACTCAAGATTATTTATGTGTTCCCTTTATGTGGACCACCATTTAAAGCTCCTTTTCTACTTAATTTCAACTTTTAGAATGTAGAAAATTACACGTTATTCTTTCATCAAAAATTAATATCCACAAAAAGCTGCAAGGTTTTTGTAAAAACAGAAGACTGCATATCTCATTGTATACTTAGGCGCAGTAATAACTTACAGACCAAGGACAATAATATTATTTTGGTTTTCATGACACAGCCTCCATTTTTAGTGGGAGCTTTTTGTGTGTTGGTTTTTTTGTTGTGTTTTTTTTTTTTTTCTTTTTTCCTTTTTTTTGGCATGGAGTGCAGGGAGACACTTTTAACTGTAAGGAAAGCATTTGGCCAAATCACCAACTTTTTAGATTTAACTTCTACAGTGTTGTGCTAGCAAACATGAAAGATAGAAAGAAAAAGTACTTTATTTAAAATAACATTTAGATTCTATTACTAAATTCATGCTGTTTCCCCCCATATATCATTATTAACTGGTGCAGCCAAATCAGACATGTAAAATATGAATGTTACATGTCCATTGCAAATTTTATTAAGTTTTAAATTATCTGATTTTGAAAAGTGAGAAAAAAAGGTCTTTTTTCTATATATTTTTCCACATTTTTTTCTGTAAAATTCCTGTATTTTTATATTTTTTTTTTTCATTAAATTCCAGTTTTTCCTGTGTACATGTAACTCAGAGAGAATGGATGCTTAGAGAAATTGTGACTGAATGTTGTGGAGATAAGGGTTAACAGAAGAAAAAACAACCTCTAAAAAGACCCCCAGCTTCATTTAAAAAGCAAGAATTAGACATTTGGACTAACATCTGAAAGAAATCTTACAGTAAAGATTCCTGAAAGGGAATCGGGACCACGTAACTGCTGTGTGCTTTTAAGACAACCAAAGAACAGTAAGAACCCCCTACAGGGAAAAAAAGATACATCAGAAGCACTACAGAATATATGCAACATGACTGACTACTGATTACATTGAAACCGTGAGGTAGGTGAGGATACAGACAAAAGGGGAAAAAAGGAGTGTACTGCACAGTTAAAGCTACGGTTATACTGCCATTTCAGCTTATTTACTGAAATTCAATGGAATGATTGAAGAAATTAAGTTTTTATTTGGATTCCGTTATCTTTTGTAAAATGAAAGTAATAATTTGGGGGATTAAGACTGACTGAAATTCCTTTTGTTATATAATATCTATTTCAGTAATATTATCTATCTAAATAAATATTTCAGAATGATACATACGGAATTCACTTCCAGAAGAGGATCTGTTACATCAAGCTGCTCTTGAAATTTAAATTCAAACTCTTCTTGGATCAGAGGATATAATTTGGATCAGTTTCTAGTTTTTATAGCAGCTGAAAAGATTGAAAAGGAATCATTGAAGAAGTTGCTAATATTAATTAAAATCAATGACTGGATGGATTAGAATTACGATGCAGATCTCTGGGAGAATGTCTGCTCTGAAGCATCCTGCTGGCAACATGTTTTATTTCTGTGTATTAACCAAACATCTCTTGAGTAATTTTTCATCCTGATTAATAGTGTGAGATTCACAGTGACCCAACCATAGACTGAAGAAAAAATAAAAGGTTCTTGTCAGTTATTAAGGGAGCAGTTTAACTTAAAAGTAAGACACATTAGTTATGCAAAATCATGTGTGTGTAGATTCCAGAATATATATATCAAATTACCCAGCTCACCACTATTGGAATAAATGAAAAAAGAATTTTTTAAGTTTTCCTTGGGTAGTCTTATGAGGTAGCTATGAGTTTGAAGTTAGTCTTGGTATTGTCACGCAAATAAGGACTTCAAGCAATTCTTCTCAATATATATTGCAAGCCAGAACTGTGGAATTAATTAGCCTGTTCTTCATGGTAGATGTTTCCATAAAACTTTTGAATGTTCATATAAGGAAGGTTTTTCTTTCTTTAATTTACTCTCCTACTAAGTTTTCATATACATCCAAGGGAATGTTATAATAAATGAAATGAATGGATGCAAAGGAAAGTTAACTCAAACCAAACTAGAAAACTGTTTCTAAGCAGTTCCAGAGGTAAACAGATGCACACGCACAAGGATTTCAGTAAATGTCAAAAACAACAACAAAAAGATTCTTTTCAAGTGTGGACACCAAATAACCATCTTTTTTCCTTTTAGGGGTATTTTTACAATATTGGGGGTAATATTTCATGTAACAAACATCAGGTAACATTTAAATATATTTACAAGCATAAGAAGTTTATAAATATAAACACATCGCATACATTATAGAGCATATATAAACAAAATTCCTTTTAAAATCTCCAGACTATGATGGCAACACAAAGTTATGGCAGGTAACACTTAGACTGACAATGCATTTATCTCTTCTTCCAAACATAATCAAGAAGACAAGACATTCTTATAATTCGAAACATCAAACACAGGGGATGCCTCATTTCTCAGTCCAAGCCTACAGTTGCAACAGGCAGTGATTTGATTTCCTTATGTCAATTTTATAAATTGAAATTCTTCTTCAATATTTCTTATATCAAATGTACAATTTCATTGAACAATGCATCTTTTGTATTTTTCATAAATCAATTCTCTCATTAAAAAAATTACGCAAACTCTATTTGTTTACAGGTAAAGTGGATTCAAAACTGTTGCTTGGGGTAAGCCTGAACACAAGATTATCCATGAGTCTATCTTACCTTACATGAGCTTCTGTGAGTTCTGTTGCATCTTTTTTTTTTTTTAATTTTTAATATTACACAAGTCTGATAAAAGTAAAGAAAAAAAAATGAAAATTTACACATTGCTATTCATAGGTAGTCCTTTAGAAAGAGAAATTGAACAGACTGCATTCCTAGCAGCTCAAAAGTAATTTTTCAAATACCATTTTTTTCTCTGGTTTGTAACCTCACATAGGTATGAAATTGAAATACTTACTTCCTTATAAAACTTTATGCATTCATTGCAAGTGTTGTCTGATTTATTCTTGTAAAATTTTTCTCATAAACATTGGCCTGCCAGCACTGGTCTTTAAACAAACAAACATTTCTTTCAAACGGAGAGAAAAGCAAAAAAAAGGTATTAAGAATTACGTAATCTTTGTCAACAGCAATGGGAAAAGATTGGGGAAACAGCTATTTGTTCTATCAACCTTGAATGACTCTTTAATTTTTTGACAGTCTCCTCTAAGCCTATTGTTCACAGAAGTCTTTTTGTCACATACAGCTGAGATAGGAAGAGAAGTTAAAAATAATCCTTCATATCTGAGAAAAAAAATACCCAGAAATAACTCCAAAATACTTAATTGCATTTGCAAGTCTCCATAGCTGGAATGCCAGCAGACTTTTCCTATATGGTTATAGCTTTCAGGACAAGAAGGTCAGAATCTGTCCAGGTACTCTCCCATCTCCCTATCTGTAGTTATCTTTTGTCAGCTTACAATAAGGTTCTAAATAATTTGGGTATAGCTAATGAATTTTCTTCTGTGCTTGCTTAAGGACTATCACCATAGTATTCTTGCCTTCAGGTTGCCACGTGTTATCAAAAATCAAAAAATAAATCACACTAATGACATTAAATATAGAAAGAATTATACAACACTGCCTCGGTTGCCAAATGACTACCATGACTTCCAGCTCCCCTCAAATATTTGATTTTTACTCACTGTAGAATTACATGGAACACTGGACAGCCACAGAATAAAACCATCTGAAGTACTATGATTTCAATGGTTTAAATAAGTAGATTGTGGTTTTGTGAGACTCCACAAAAAGATATATTATCATATATTTTCCAGGTTACAATAAGATTGTTCACGCCCATACCGTCTGAGCTCTGTTCATGGTGATTTTTGTCCTATTTGTGATTCCACCATGGATTAACCTTTAAAAACACTACATACATATTTGTAAGAAAAGCATTTCTGCATATGCAGCTGAGATCAGTAGAAAGGATATAGGCATGTTTCTTTCTTTATAAATGAGGTAGCTGCTATCTATTCCTCTGAGAAGAGGCCTGAGCTCCAGCACTCTTCCTTCCCATCCCAAAAGGCTTTCCAGAGACCAGATTTTCAGGGAAAATTGAACTCTCTCTAAGTTCTGGGAGAGAAGCCAGAATCACAGAATCACAAGGGTTGGAAGAGACCTCGGGAGATCATCTAGTCCAACCTTCCTGCTAAAGCAGATTCACCAAGAGCAGATTGCACAGGACATCGTTCAGGTGGGTTTTGAGTATCTCCAGAGGAGGCTCCACAACCCCCCTGGGCAGCCTGTTCCAGTGCTCTGCCACCCTCAAAGTAAAGAAGTTCTTCTCTTATGTTTCAGTTTGTGCCCGTTGCCCCTTGTCCTGTCGCTGGGCACCACTGAGAAGAGTCTGGCTCTGTCCCCGTGACATCCACCCTTAAGATATATGTACGTGTTGATGACATCCCCTCTCAGTCTTCTCTTCTTCAGGCTAAATAAGCCCATCTCTCTCAGCCTTTCCTCATAGGGGTGATGCTCCAGTCCCCTCATCATCTTTGTTACCCTCCTCTGAACTCTCTCTCGGAGTTCCGCATCTTTCTTGAACTGGGGAGCCCAGAACTGGACATAGTACTCCAGGTGCAATCTCACCAGGGCAGAGCAGAGGGGGAGGATAACCTCCCTCAACCTGCTGGCCACACCCTTCTTAATGCACCCCAGGATACCATTGGCCTTCTTGGCAACAGGGGCACACTGCTGGCTCATGGTCAGCTTGTTGTCCACCAGGACTCCTAGATCCTTCTCAGCAGAGCTGCTTTCCAGCAGGTCAGCCCCCAGCCTGTACTGGTGCATGGGGTTTGACCTCCCCAGGTACAGCACCCGACACTTGCCCTTGTTGAACTTCATCAGGTTCCTCTCCGCTCAACTCTCCAGCCTGTCCAGGTCCCACTGAATGGCAGCACAGCCTTCTGGTGTATCAGCCACTCCTCCCAGTTTTGTGTCATCAGCGAACTTTCTGAGGGTACACTCTGTCCTCTCGTCCAGGTCACTGATGAATAAGTTGCACAAGACCAGGCCTAGTACTGAGCCCTGGGGAACTCCACTAGCTACCGGCCTCCAACTAGACTCTGCACTGCTGATCAGAACCCTCTGAGTTATTGCTGAGCCATGCTTACACAGAGCCAAGGCCTTTCCTGTCTCTCACACCACCCCACCAGCAAGCAGGCTGGGGGTGCACAAGAAGTTGGGAGGGGACACAAGAGGGACAGCTGAGCCCAACTGAGCAAAGGGATATTCCACACCATATGACATCATGCTCAGCATATAAAGTTGGGGGAAGAGGAAAGGGGCTGATGTTCAGAGTGATGGCATTTGTCTTCCCAAGTAATGCATGATGGAGCCCTGCTGTCCTGGAGATGGCTGAACACCTGCCTGCCGGTGGGAGGTAGCGATTGAATTCCTTATTTTGATTTGCTTGCACATGCAGCTATTGCTTTACTTATTAAACTGTCTTTATCGCAACCCATCAGTTTTTCTCACTTTTACTCTTCTGATTGTCTCCCCCATCCTACCGGTGTGTAGTGAGCAAGCCTTTGTGAGGTGCCTAGTTGATGTTTGAGGTTAAACCACAACGGTCCTTTTGATCTTGAAGTTCAAAGGTTGTTTTTCTCATAAAGCTGAACAAGTATTATTCATAAAAACCCAATGTTGACCCTAAATTTAACAAAGTCCTGCTGCTAATATTGTATTGTAAAATACAGGGTGTCTCTTTCCTCGACTTGGTTTGATTTTGTTTTTATTGAACTATTTAGTCAACTAACATTGAAAGAGGCATTTGAAAATAACTCATTCTTGTGACTATATTGCAGAAACTTGTGCAGATAGATTACTAGTGTTTAACACACCTGCATATGTTAACCTTTATCATAAAACCCCAAATCTTTTATGATTGTGTAAGAAGCTCCGGACTTGTTACATACTGCCTGTGGATTTTTTATCCCTTAATTGTCACCATCCTTCTCATTCATTATGCGCCTCATCACAGTATCCTACTTATAGTTCTATTCTTACTGAGTTTATAGTGCCTGTAAGAAGACACTATAAAAAACTACATTAGCATAAATTAATCTCATGTTCTAGCTCATGCCTTCGGGCTATGGGGATGTGCAGTAGATTAAATTATTTTCTCAATACTCCTGCACAGCTGGATTTCCTTTCTGCCCATTTTGTAGCTCTGGACTATGTTTGTGTGCTCGTATTACCTCTGCTCTGACAAACAAATGTGGTGGTCATTGCACATGTACCTCTATCCAATTCTCCAGGAAGTCGCTAAGTTCTGTGCAATATTTCCCCTCCACATGTGATAGAGACTGTGTGCTACCTGGGATCTGGTAAAGCCCAGCAGCTATTGCTAGAATGACATATACTGTCAGTTAATCTGGGAATGCCTAGATTCAAATGCTGTCTGTCTGATCATGAGTTTATTCCTTTTCCCATCCTTTTGCATTCAGCAGTAAATACTTGCCTGAAGTCTAACCGTATTTGACTCCTTTCTTTTGTTTGAGGCCTTCTTAAATTAGGAACCTGAGCAAGAAGACCTTCTCACTAGTTAGCAACAGAAATAGAAAATTAAGGAAAATATTCATAATCACAGGGCTAAGCTAGAAAACTTCCTTACACTATGTCTGGCTTGGGAGGCAATAATGAGCTTTGGGATGACCAGCTGGGAATGACCAATAAGCTTGGTTTCTTATTTCCACAGGCTCTCTTGCCTGTAGATTGTAAATAACCAGGAAATCCTATATTCAAGTGGGAATTCTGTGGAAATGAGAACTATCATATACTCCATTTAATCCTTATTTTAATGAGGCATACATATAATTGAGTTGACATTAGAACGTTACATTTGCCGCATGAAGAAATGATCGATAGCTTGGTCATGCTAAACTTGCATCCCTACCAAAACCAGTTAAAATAAAAGGAAATAAATACAGAGAGAAGTTCACTAGATAATTTCTGTATTTATTTCCTTTGAGTAGCAAGAGGGTTTCCCATAAGTACTTTCAAAGGAAAAATATTTTGGAAAGCCAAATTGTTAAACACAAATTTACATGAGAAATGAAAACTGTTACTTTTTTAAGATCTGAACTCAAAATTCAATTCAAAGAGCTGAAGAACATTACAAAAAATGGGTAAAAAGTGCCTGTTGGACTGAAAGGCAGAATGACATGCTTTAACCCGTCTTTGACTTCTGTTTTACATTGTTGAATGACAACTCCCTTGGAAAGAAGAATTTAGAGCTGTAGTGCTGACTTAACCTTCATTACATCCCTGTTATAGCAGAAAGACAATCTCATTTAGTAGGTTTGACAGTATGCTTTTCAGTACATTTTGAAACCTTTTTCTTTGACGTATACGTTCCCTAGTTGAAAAGATGTGCTATGATTAATGAACAGCTATATATCCTTTTTTAAACATGCAACAGGTGTCTATCACTTACCATTTGTCAGTCTTCCATCATTACCTGTGAACAGAATGTTTCTAATTAACTATAGCAGGAGGTGTGGGGACTACAAAGGGGTGAGCTGCATCTAAGGCACTATCAACTTCATTTGTTATAAAGCTAAATATCTGACGTATTTAAGATCTGAAACTTGATATTTTGTCATGGTGTCTTCTGATTGTAATCCTTTATGGCCTGACCTTAGAGACCATCATAGCTAAAACTTACAGGAATACTGCAAGGCATCCATAGACATGTTAATTGTCTGAGTTTTTTCTTTTAGAAAGTAACATGGTAATAAATAAATCTTTGTGGTTCTTTTCCAGGTCAGCTGTGACTTAAATAGTCACTAACTATCCATTTTTTTGTTTGTTTTGGAAAAAAAAACTAGGTAGAGTCATGTAATTCAGGGGCTTTTAGGTACAGTAAATGAACTGCTTCGAAAAGATACTGGAAAGGTAACTAAGAAAAGCAAGCTTGTTGTAAGTAGGCTTAAATTGGCAGTATGAGGGTCTGAAAGTGTACTTGAAAATTGTGTACGTGGGCGTCTGCAAGTTGGAAAAGACTGAAAAAAATCATAGTCTTTAACCTTACACTAGGGGAAGAAATACAGCAAGAGCTGTTGTTACAAAGAAAAAGAAGAGAGGAATAAAAATTATGGCCCAGATCTTGCCTGGTTTATTTTTAATTGAACCCCTTTTTACCTCAGTTTACAACATGTTGATATTTGATTCTGTATCAAGGTTTGATGCTTGCACAGCTTTAGTTCTGTGCAAGAAAAAAAATGTGTCTCTAATGCCAAAACCATATTTTATGTAAACTGTTTCTATCATTAAGCAGACCTCTCTATTTGGATCTGCTACATACATTCATACCTTGATGTAAGCATGAGTCACAGATAATGGATGGGGTTTTTTCAATATTTTTGAAACATTTTCATTATGAATGAAGTAAAGCCTGCTGCATTTGTTATACCTTTGCAATCAATATGCAGTCGATACATTCCAAGCCTGAGTTTTATAATTTTAAACAACTGACTTATCATTTACTTAATTTTCCTCAACCCTTCTCTCTCCCTCTCTCCTTTTTTCTCTTTCTATTTGGATGAGCATGCAGGAGAAACTGAAAGATAAGTTCCTTGGGTATTTTATTTTCCTCAGGCAGAAAAATCAACTTTACTTATGAATTGGATGTATTGTATGACTCCTGAATCATACAACCTTCTCATTTCTTTTTTATGAGTCTTTGTTCATTTCCTGGGAGTTTAGTTACTAATATAAACCACACAACTTTTGAAGCACAAAATATAATGAATGAAATGTCAAAGAAATGAAAGCAAATGATTTGTCATTTCCAAGGGGAAAGAAAAATCTTTACAGCAAGAAATACTTACATAACTGGAACACACAACCAATATAAAAAACTTGTTTAATGCTGCTTATTTCAATTCCTTATCATCAAATGGAAAATCCTGTCCTTGTTTATTCTCCTGAAGTTGATCTTTAGGCACGTGACTAGATGCAGGAATTAATGTATTATTTTCATAGTAAACCCGCAACCCCTAAAACCATTTAAATAATCATGTTGTTTTCCTAAATAACATAATTTTAATAGAAGAAATTATAAATCCTGCTTTTATATCTCATATTATTGAGGACTACACGTGGTAGAGAATGGTTAAAGAAGACTTGAATGTTATTGGAACATAAGAATTGTATTTAAGAACAAAATCAACCAGCATCTTCTACGGTAAAAAGTTAAAGATATCCTGATTTCAAAAGCTGTTTGTGTAATAACTGGTTTTATGTCCACAAAACCAATCTTTATTGTATCTAATACTGGAACCCTGATATCAGACAGGGATAACTTGACATAGCTGTGTTCCAAATTACATGTGTTCCTTTTCATTATTGCCTCTGATGAGGCAAAGAAACATTTTTTCTGAGAAACTATTTTATGTTGATACCCATGCTTTGGAAGAGCCTCACACTATTTTTTGCAAAGTCAGTTAAATCTTGTCTTTTCAATCTTTCTACAAAACTAAACATTTATGTTCTAACCTGTGTTGCCTATGATCCCTATGTTTCTTGACAATCACTGTCAAATGCTGTCAGTGTGCCTACACTCTGGGATTAGTATTATTCTGTTGCAGTGTTGTCAATCTCTTCTCCTTGTCTCAACCCACTCATCTGCTTGGTTTCTAGAGTGTTTCTCACATTGACCTTCTAATCTATTTCAAGATCTGCAAAATACGATGAGGATGTAAATGATAAAGCTAATAAATAGCCTCACTATGAGCTATTGAGACTGATCTTTTCTTCAAATAAAACCATTTATTAAGGTAAAAGCACAATGAATTCTATTCCCTAACTTTCTATGTGACATGAAAACTGTATTTTTTCTCAATTAAAGCATATCCTAGGGTATTTGTTTTAAAAGTAAATTTATCTGCACTTGTGGGGGGCTTTTTTGGTTAAAAAATGTATTGGAATGTATCTTCACTGGCTGTCATCAGATCTTTGATATTTACATTAACTTTTTGCTATAGGACTGTTTCAGACTTTAAAAAAATAATATCTATATATGTTTAATGTAATTTAGCTTAGGTTTGTGGGTTTCTGTTTCCTTCTCCACTCCTTCAAAGGAAAAGGACCTTATGTGATCATGAGTTCTCTGAGTGTGCACCTGCAAGACCTTTAAGCCACTCGCCAATTTCAAGGAACTTTGATGTAAAGCTAGAAGCATCAGAGATGGTTTGATTTCTACAATCTTTTTGAAAATCAGTGCTGAATAAAAGCAAGTGAAAGGCTGAATTCAGTCTTCAGGAATTCTGCTTGGCAGCATTTGGAGAGGCAATCAACAAACTGAGTTTGGCAGTGCACACATAGCTCCATGTATCTGCAGCGTATAGTGTTTCCTATCTGCAGTCAAATCCTTGGGAGGATTGCAGTAGTCACTGAGATTAGAGCTCATAAGCAAGAAAAATACCCATAGACACCCCATTTTCCATTGGTCACAAAATATTGTCACTCAAGACACAGAATGTCACTGGTTCAGGCTTTGTAAGCAGGATCATGAAAGGTTTTCCAGAAGAGACTTTACAATGTTCACCATGGTTTTTTTTTCACTGTCATCTGTGTTACAGAAGTGATCATGAGAGCATTAAAATGTAATATATTATCCATCTTCATCGATTTTAAATTTCAGTTATCATCTTCTCTGTTTTTCTACCTATAGTACACTACAGAGGCTTGCAAGACCCTAAAATTTTACTGTCATAAATTGGCTTTTCATGACTAAGATTATTTCTAATCTTTAGAATAGAATAAATGTCTTCCAAGTATCATATGTTAAACCATAGATTTGAAATATTTTACAACATTAACAACAGTTCGCAAAAGAAATAATCTTGTTGACAGTCATACCATTCCCGCAAAAAAGAAATTTAATTATTTATTTAAAATAATTTTTAATACTAATAATAATAAAAATCATTTATTTACCTGTTTTTCACATCCTCCATGGCCTTACTTATCTCATTCAGGTCAGAATCACAAGAAATGCTAACCTGTTCACAACAGCAATTCCAAGGAATTGCTATTTAATATTCTAACTTTTGTGATTCTTTTTACTGTCTTGCCTTCACCTGGGAAAATGTGACCCTATACGTTATAAGTTATACCTAGGAAATTTCTATAAATTTTGTAACTTCTCTCACAACGAGCTTTTCACAATAGTTTGAATGTTGTCAAGAAAGCCTGTGTAATTTGCTTCCCCAAGCTTGCAAACTCAGAACCATAAAGCTTGCAATCAAGAACAAATAGAAAATTCTGCCACTAAGCCACCAAGCTATCAATCTGCTAGTAAAACCTACGAGCTCCAACCATGACAGGACAGGCTGTTGAAAATATTAAGGCAAAGTTAAGAAGAAAAGCACTGCTTCATAGCTCCTGCTATGAGAAAACCAAGGGCATGAGTAAGCAGACAAATGAGGAATAATGTGGATAAAGGAATATTATGATTAGAAAGATTTTTTTTTATGTGTATATATACATACATGCTAATTTATTATTTTGTAGCTCACAAATACTGTCTTGATTCTACACAGACAGTGCAAACATTTGTTTAACATCACAGAAATTGGGAATATGAGGAAAAATAACCTGATTTTTCAGGGTATGAGATTAATGTATGATTTTAATATACTGCCATTCTAGATATTGTAATGGATTGATTCAATTTGTTGAACTAGAAATATGGGAGACATCATGTACAATGCAAAATGTCTTTGAAAATCCCCTAGGAATTTGTGAACTGCTACAAACTGCACTGCAGGGAACTGACTGATGACTCTGTAAGTAAAAAATGAGTTATTGCTTTAGACCCAATGAGGAGACAACACTGGGATCCTAAATATCACGTTTTCAATGTTCTGAGTCTTTGGACATTTACTATTTCTGCAATATTTGAGCTCATTATTAGTTTAACTTGATATTTAAAAAAAAAAAAAAAAAAAAAAGCAAAATGAAGTTGTCCACAGTTGTCCACTCAGTTGTGAATGGTAGGAGAAATATGTCTATTCAGTTCTTTCCTCTTTTTTCTTATTAAAGTAAAATATACATAAGATCATTTACTGAACCAATATTTTCTAAAATTTTAAATGAAGTTCAGCCTACATTTGACAAAATACTGTAATTTCAATGAATCTATTAAATTATATTGTGTTTGTGTGAATGACCTGGCTGTGGGTGTTATCTTCTCTTTCTTTCCTTATTATAATATTATTATGTAATCACTGTTAAATCAATCAAATTTTGCTTATATTAAAGTTGTCTAGCTTTCTACAGCTTCAACTAAAGCTTGCCTAAGGTATTAAAGCTTGAGTTTTCCTTTTAGATGAATATTTTAACAATACATTTTTTCTAGTGCATTAGCATTAGCTGCTACTGGAAATCCAAGACTCTATGCCATTACTTGGAAATTATTAAAAAAACCCAACCATTAAAAAAATTTCTTAGGTAATAACATAGTGCAAAACTTTCAACATATATTTTGCAAAGAGCTTTTAAAATTTATCAGTAACAATCTCCCTGAATAAAACACTAAGAAGATAACACATCAATAATAACAATGAATATTGTTTCGACAGTTGGTTTTACATAAACAGTAAATGACAGAACAAGAATATGATATTATGGAGCACTTGCATTTTGCAGAAAGCACACACTGTGTGATGTTACCTGCCAATGTAATGAGATTTACAATGAAAAATATCAATAGAACTTTGTGAGCCAATTCACCGAGAGAGTATTGAATGCAAAAACTACATAAAAATGCTATTAAGAACATGACAACAGATATAAAGAAGTCTGCCACTCTGACTTAGTTTCAGCTAGTTGAACCCAGGTATTGCTTCTTATTTCATAGAATCATGGAATTGTAGAATCATGGAATAATGGAACAGTTTGGGTTGGAAGGCACCTTTAAAGGTCATCTAGTCCAAACCCCCTCTAATGATCAGGGACACTTTCAACTAGATCAGGTTGCTCAGAGCCCCATCCAACCTGACCTTGAATGTTTCCAGGGATCAGGCATCTACCACCTCTCTGGGCAACCTGTTCCAGAGTTTCACCACACTCATTTCCAAATATGTTGCTTTATATCAACAGTGTAGGAGAAGAACTTAAAAATTCTCAGACTGGCTTGGTCAATATTTTCCTCATTTAAACATGGATTATGTGTAAAAAAAAATATGTAATATTTAGGAAAAAGTGGAACTTGATGCACATAGTCCATGATTTGGTCTTATTACAATGCAGAAACTGATTGAAACAAATATTTGCCTTGCTTGATACCAGCTCAAACCTACCCGCACTGCCTCTAAATGTATATTATCCTAATCTGTAGAAGCTAGAGAACTACAGACATGTTTGTAAGCAAACACCTGTAACATAAGTTATTACTTCTATGTGGGCAACATTTTAATATTAGTTAGTGTATGGCTCAATGAAATTTGTTTGCCATTAATGAAATATTGATATTTTAAAACAAACATTTGAGTGTTATTCCTATGGATCCATGTATTTTTGCTGCTTGTAGTCTCTCACTGTAATTATTACTGGTTTCCATTAAAATGATGAATAATATGATTTTAATTTCTAATGGCAGCTTATAATAGCTATGTTGAATTTCCTAGGCTATATTTTTACTCAGGTCTTTTATTCCCTTTTGAAATTTCTATAATAATGAATGGAAAATTAAAATCACATCACTGAAAATCCTAAATGTTCCAAGTCCTTTGATAAAATGAATGTTTCAGTTTTGACCTCACATATGAATCACAGATTCTTGCAGGACCTTTACAAGGAATCATTACAGTTACAGTACTTGTGATGCAGTATGAATATTATGGACATTCTAGAGTGTTTTCTGTGACACTAAATGTTTTGTTTTGAACTAAAGCTATGTTATTGTCATATTTGATGGGAGCTCTCAGACCATCTCTGCAATATCCTGGAGATTTGTTATTCAGATTTGGGGTATTTTGAATTGGATCTTTTGGTTATAACAATCGATTTGCTCTTCCACCTAAAAACGGACCTGATAACCATACACATCACACTTGACTTCTTGGAAGACTTTATTACTTTATATTACTTAATAATTCCATTGTATCTTTGGGAATTTGCAGAGAGAAATAGAAATGCCCCAAATTAGTTCCAGTCCTTTTCCCTTCCTTCCATGAATTAAGTGAGTCAGCATAACCAACAACTTTCAAAGAATGGAAACAACATGTTCTGAGTTACCCAGATAGCACATCACTTTTGAATGAGTCACAGATGCATCACCTGTAATCTCTCATTGCAGGTCTATACCCAGATAAAGAGGGCCTGATCATAACCAGAATTCATAGGAATTAGATCCTGGTAAGAAATGAAGAACACTTTACCTGACCTTTATATTAATTATTGAAAGAATGTGCCCTTAAACCTAAACAGTGCACTCTCCCTGATCCTTTTCCCTCTTCCATGGACACTGGATATTAGATGAGTGCATCAGTTTCCATAGAAGTGTGGAATTGCCTCACACTGTAAGTAAGGGAATACACATAATGACTTGATTTTGTAAAGCAAGATGTGTTTTTCAATTACTATTTGTATACCCGTAGCCTAGACAAGGCACTAAATATAAATGAGAGTATCTTTGGTGAGACATTTAGTAGTTATATATATATAACTACATGCCTTGTTTTTAAAAGAATAGATACACCATCATGGAGATGCAATAAAAGAAGAATCCTTTTTCTAGAAAGTACCTCAAACACTAAAGGTAATAACTATTCCAAAAAGCAGTTGAAAAAATAGTTTCTGTTTAAGGTCTAACTACCTCTAGAATGAACTTTCATCATATAGTACAAGACAGTTTGTATTACACATTCATTATCCCACCAAAATGCCTTGATTTTTCCCTTACCATCATTGTGGTGGTAAGCCTTGGACCTACTATATACAAAATTTATCTAAAAACATTTATAGGAAGAGGTTACTTTACATATAAATCTTCAAAATCTATACAGCATATTTTATGCTGATTGCCTGCATTACCATATCAAAGAGAAATAATAATTTGAATTAATAATCTGCAGGGCTTCTATCATACACATAATCTTATTTAACTGTTCAATAAAAATCACAAACACAAACTAACCAAAGTAAGGTAGCAAAGAAAAAAAATTGGGATTTAGGTGAAATATAGACAGAGAAAGGAAAGGGTACTACAACTTTGCTGAAAGTTTACTTGTCAGAGAAATTCCAACCTTTGATAATTTGATTCCATTTTTGATTGTGTTTGGGTTTTTTTTTTAATGGAAGGATGAGAGTTCCTTAAATACAGTGATATTACTGGTGCAGCTGCAATGAGGAAGAACAGATGATCAAGTCTTGTGGCAGCTGTGCACTTCAGATAATATACTACAGAGATGGATGAATTAGCTCAGAACCATCAGCCTAGAGAGAAAAATATGTGCTCACCCGGGGGACGCTTATGTCATAAGCTTTCGTAAAACAGGAAAGAGTCTAGACAGATAGTTACACGAAAGCCTCTCCTTTCAGAAAATTTACATGAAAGATACTATAAGAAAATGAAGGCATCTGATACATTTAATGTAAATCTGGTTCATATCATGTTATTAACAATATTAGTATCCTATATATTGTGCACACAGAGTATCATCCCTTTGCTATGCATAGAATTTTGAGGGTATGTCTCAGTCACCAAGGAAATTAATATCCTCCCGTGCTACATGAAATGCAAATACTTATAAGAGTAGCTACTCTTTTTCAACATTTACATTTTCAAAGCACTACAGATAATAACATTAACAAGCCTGCAGCTTGCAGTCCTGAAGACTCTAGAAGAAAAAAATATTAAAACTTCCATGTGGTAAAACTAATTGAAAAACACCAGGGAATACCAGGGGTGCCATCTTCATTTCCTGGAAAGATCCCACTTACAAGAGTTGCATCAGACTATTTCCTCAAGGGGAGTCCTTGAAATTATAGTACATTTGATCTGTTGATTTGTCAGACAAGGGGCAAACACACCCCATATGCAAATGGAGTTGACCTACTCTGAAATTTCTTCCAGGGTGATCTCAAAGCATGACTTCAGTCACTAATAAAACTGAAGCTAACTTGTCATGGATTGACTACATGGATCAATTTCAGCTGGAGCTGGCAAGTATTTATTCTGATGATGTAGTTGCTTATCAAAACTGCTGACTCATGAAAACAGTTTTTCACAAGGTTAATGTTAATGGTGTTGTTGGGGAGTTTCTCTCAGTGTTAGGGTAAAATAACCAATTTAACAGCAGACTGCAAGGAGGGAGGCAAAATATATCAGTGAATCCTGTTCTTACATGTCACTTTTATTTCTAAGCCTGTGCTTTTCCTGTTTCTGGTTGGAAGTTTGGGTTTGTTCCTATCTCACATCCTAGCTGAGGAAACTTAAGGTGTAATTTATTCTGGTACAAGCTTTTAAACCTCTTTTTTTTTTTTTTTTTGCTAAACACATTAATTTTTGCATAAGCAGTTCAATTCATCTAACCAGAATTACTTCTGTATTAGCTCTTGTTTAAGTCACTCACATAAGAAAAGGACTTGATTTCAGTTTTACTGGTCAAACTCTTGCCGCACCCTGCCATGTTCCCCATCACGCAGAAGAAAATCTTGACTCAAAGAATTTTGCAGACCAGTTAAATTCAATGACTGGAACGTTTTCACATTATGAAATAAGTATTTCTGAAAAAAAGAGGTTCTATCTTTCACTCTGGAGTTCAATAGGAAGAAAAAAAATCCTGAAAAGCTTTCTGAGGAGGGATCTGTTCTCAGCTGAGCCATTACCAAGCTTTTGCAAAGTCCATCTTGCTTGAAAGCTTTTTCATGCTTTTATTTGGTATTGTAGTTAGCATTATCAAAATCAAATTGTTCTCCCAATAGGTAATAGAAATGCTTAATCCAAAATTCTTCTAACTCGTCATGGTTTATTCAGTTGATTTAGTATTTTATCTTTAGCTTTTTATTCTATCTAGAGCTTATATGGTTTTATATTGTATTTAAAATAAGAAAAATAATAAGATACTCCATTTTTGGTATAGAATCAGAAAATAAATGTCAAGAAAACTCTGGACTTCTCATCTAAGCATAGTTATGTGGCTAGACAAAGAAATAACTTCAAGATCACAGTTCTGTTTGGAATCACAGGACATTAAAACTGATGTCAGACACTTTGCGCTTGCCAGCTCAAGGAATACAGCCTTTGTTACCTATAAGCATGAATTTTCACTTCAAATGCAATCAATAATTAATATTTTAGAGCTAGAACAAACTCAGGGAAAAATCCTTAGTACCATTGTGAATGGGGACACTTAATTTGCCCATTATTTTTTTCTGCATGGATGATTGAAATGAGACATAAATTTAATACTCTCCATTTACTATTGCTTCCTACTAAAAATTTAAATAAGTAAATTCTAACTTGGCCATTAAGCAGTTGAGAACTTAAAGTTTAATGGCAGCATGAGGTAATTTACTGTGACCCAATCTGCATTACATCCGTATGTGTTACTTTTTTCCAGTCATCAACAGTTGGTGCTTTGCATAACGGTCATAAAAAAGCATAGTTCTAATGATTTTACAGTTTTTACCAGAAATGTACAATAGAGGCTGTGAAGGCTATTTGGAGTTCAGTATGCAGTGTTCATTGAGAACAATTTCTTATCCTACTGGCTTAGCAGAAGAAAATCAATACACTTAATTATGTTTGAAACTTCATGTCCAAATGATTAGAAATTTTCTGATAGAACATAGTCAGAAAATACAGATTCAGTAGCATGTTTTCAGAAACCTATTTGTTTCAGCAGATTTTTACAGTCTGGTGACCTACTGCTTCTGTTGACCTTCTGTAGGTATTAGACAATTTTTATTACGGTTTGTTGTGATTCAGTGGAGTATGGGTTGTTGTGATGCAGTGTTGTCTTGTTGTCCAGTTTAGTCTACTTGAATTAAAATGAAAGCTTAGATGGCTTTGGGAGATCTGTCCTTGTTGAAAAGTAGCTGCATCTACTGGTCAGGTGTCTGAAAGCCTAGCAATACAAATATTTCTCTAAGATGGAACACTGTTTCAGGGAAATTGTGCTTTCAATTCTTAGTAGTCCTTTTCTATCCATGGATGCAAGATGATTATGCTATTCTACTGAGACACCTTATTATTTGACAGAGTAGGAATGGATTATTTTTTAATGACATCGAAATGAATATCCGAAAATCAGTTAGGTAAATTGAAATATTTTGTTTCAGGTTTCTTTACTTATTGGGGGGCGGGGGGGCTTTTTTCTTGCTAGCGAGTCAATATTTTCTGCAGAAAATTTCAACTTTGTAGAAAATTCCCAAGTAATTCTGATATTATAGAAAGCATTAAAAAGCTAAACTTTCACTGGTTTGGGGTGGGTATTTTTGGGTTTGGGGGGTTTAAGGTTGTTTGGGGTTTTTTTTGTATGAGAAAGTTATTTTTAGGACAACATTGCAGTGGTGTCAATCTTTAAGTTTGGGGTTTGTACATAAAAGCAGCCTCAAGGCGGTGAGGTCTGTGGCAGTGACTAGAGAACATGAATTTTTTCACTTTGCAGCATAGAATCCCTTCATAGGGACTTATTATTGTTGGAAAGTCCACTAACCTTATCACTTTATATGCCTACAGTTGAAATGGTGAGTAGGAGACTTCGCCTTTCACAAGATACCCATACTTATCAGATATGTCTATACCATAAAGTGCAGTAATGAGTAGAACTCATTAAGTTATCTCACAGCGAGCCAGCTGGCAGCTCTGCAGCTGCATGAGCACAGCCTTGTATTTGGACTCATTCTTTTGTGAGTTGAAGTAAATAAATCCAGGTGGACCACTGTATTACTCGTACTGTATTGCTGAAACCTGTTCAGACTAAACATGGATATCTTTATCTAGTTCTGCAGAGTCAAATAGGTGTGCAGATCACTAAGTATTGATAAACTTGGAAATACCAAAAATAATTTGTTAAACCATGTACTTAGTTGAGGAGCCAGGATATCTTTCTTATGGTAATATTTGTAGAATCAGACACTTTGAAGGAGGAAGCAGGTAGCTAAAAATGTCACAGAACCTCCTCAACAGAAGTTAACTAGAAAGTTAACTAAAGAAAAAAGCTACTGGCCCTGAAGGATCTAGTTAAGTTTACTGATGAGCATCTGGGGCAGACCTTGGTCTGAATAACTGAGAGAAAGCAGGGGTAGCAGAGTTAAGACAGGACTTTCTTAAGCACAAGGTGTTAGCAAAGACAACCATTAAGGAACAGAAGTTGGATTAATTTACCATGACAGGATAAGAAAATTTCAAGGAAGACAGACAGCTACCTTTGTTTTAAAATCACTGTAAATTACCTTGCCCTAGCTTCAGAATAAACGGTACTTCGGCATTAAGCAGGATTTCTGGTCACAGCCCATAAGCACTCATATGAGGAAGCATGTATGTCCAGTTGTAATGAAGTCTCAGGGTAAATGAAATCCTGGTGGAAGAAGAATTTGACAATCAAGAAACTACTCAAATAATGGGATAAATATGAGGTCTTATTACAAGAATGTAAAAGGAATAAGACATGTCCTGAAAGGGTATCCATAGAGGTACAATAAAGAAATCAGAAATATGAACTATATGCTGAGTGTATTATGTTTAATTTTTGTATGCACTGGTCAATTGTAGGTGTGTACCAGCATATACCATTTGGTTTAATTTATTAGTTAAAGTAATATTACCTGACAGGTTAAAAATAATCTTAATCCAAACTATGCATTATCTGTCTCAGCTAAACTTGTATTTAAACCAAAGCCTTGGAAATGCATACTTGACAAACACATAAACTATGTGGAATGTATGGAGATTGGACATACCAAGCAGTGAGTGAGAATGAATTGAATATTTAATGAATAAATTGGCTTTATACCAATTTCCAGCAGTGCAATTTGTGGTGATCATAATAAATTAATGTTTGCTAAGATATTAAAACTATTGGGGTACATGGTTTCCTACCAAAAATAATGCATTGAATCTGAGTTGTATCTAACAAAGTTTTTGTTGTTTGGATTTGTTTTCTGTTTTGGGGGGATTTTTTTGGGCAGGGGTTGCTGTTTTTTTTTCCCTGCAGCTCTTGGGATCAGCCTTCTGCTAAAGATGAAATTTAGTTGCAATATATATTGAAATTTAATACCAACTCATGTAATTTTCATGGAACAAAGGTTGATTGCTCAAATTGCCCAGTAAGCAGAGGGACATAAAACATCTGTTATTCATTTGAATTAATATGCATTTATCAGATAACACTTCCTGTATGCTATCTTTTTCTGAATCCAACCTTACTTGTAGTTCTGGGAGAAATACTGTAAGAGGATACTAACTAGGTGATATTTTGCTACACCACTTCAGAAATATAGTTATATTTTGTAAATAAATGCATATGGAGTTTAGCTGTGAATAAATACCAATGTAATTTCTGAAAATAAGATTTATACCTGCACTCTGTTTGACACTGTTGACTAGACTGAGAGTCAGGTTGATGCAATGCAATTCAGCATGTAAACTTCTTTTCAATCTATTTGCAAGAATGTGTTTAAAGACTGATGCTCCAGCTGTGTGAAAAATTTACATGAAGTGTGATTAATTAGTATCTTTTTATTCATGTTCTGACAGGATTAGAATATAGCTTATAGCACTTGTGAACAAAAATGAAAAACCTTCTTAAACATGTTTGAAATTTAAAATCTACTGCAGTCAAATCCTACTTGATAATGGAGGTTTTCTTGTTTCCTGCCTGTTTGTATTGATTTTTAACTGAGTTAACCACCTTTAAGAGGAAACTCATTCTCCTTTCTCCTTAAGAAAGTTACTCTTAAAATGAAATTTAAAAAGCTAATTAATTGGAGCATGGACTGTGATTATGCTTTCTTTGATGTAAAGTGTAAAAAAAAAAAAAAAAAAGAATATTCTTTTGCTGGTGATACTCAAACAGAAAAGAACCAAGCTAAAATGAGGAAGCAGTGAGGTAATTCTGGGACTGGTCTAATTAAAGGACTAAGAGAAGAAGATAACAAACCTAATACCAGTTATGCCTTCCAGCTATGCTTCCTTTCTGACTCAAAACTAAAAGCAGCATATAACAATTCAATCAAAATTAAATAAACCTTAAAAAGTCCTGAGATTAAAATATCAAAGAAATAACAATACAAACACCTGCTACAGCCCACTCTGTCTTCAAATTCCTTATGACTTTACTAAACTGTTTATAGAAACAGCATGCCACCTACATTCATACATGGTCATAAACAATTTGTGCTTGGGTCAGGCACCATGTCTCCTGAAAAGCTCCCTCTCTATTAATATTAAAAGAAGAAGAGACAGCTGTGACTGTTCAGTCTAAACTACCATGGAAAACAGAAACAATACTATGTAGGAAGAGACAGTTCAGTGAATATCTTGCTGTAAATTATGTATATGATTAAGTTAGTCCTTTATTCTCCTTGTAGCCTCTCTATAAACAGATTGTGATTTCCTCCCATTTATTTTTCATCAGATTTCACCCTGTAAATATCATTAAAAAGTCTTATTCAATGTATTTACACAGATTATTGCAAATGCAATCAGTGTTGCTTCTATATTCTCCTTGTGACTCAAAGACATTGTATTCTTTTCATAGTTGTCTGAATTTCAGGAATCACAACTGGTAGATGATACAGCTCTCTATACAAGTTTCTCAGTCTGCGCATCCCTAAAAAGAAAGTCTGTTGGAAATACATTTCCTTTTTTAGTGAACTTAAGCTTACTGTCTATAGGCTTGTTTTTCTTAGTTACTCAGCAAAGAAATCCACCAACCAACCAGAGACCTATGTACCATAGAATGAAAGTTACTGTAATTTTCCCCTTACTGTCTATATTTGGTGGTCCTGCATGGCTGGCCTTCATATTTATCCAGTTTCCCATTTCCTCCCTAGTGAGAAGACAAATATTTTAAATCAAGAGACCTTGAAACTCTTGATACCAAGTGTTCTCAAAGAGCTGGCTAAGAATACATATGGCAGGTCATGCTCATTTTTCTATAGTTATGGGTGACTCCAGATACTGCTGGACAAATATATGGCTTATTCTTAAGAAACAGGATGGCTGAAAAAGATAAAAGATTCAGGTAATAAAAGGTTATATTATGGCACCATAAAGAAAACAGTCCATATTTTTTTTGTTTGGATTTCTCTGTGTTTTTTTTTTTTTCATGGGGGGTGGCAGAATGGGATTTTTTTTTTTTTTAATGATAAATAAGCTTTGTCAAAGGGAAGGGACCTCGGGACATCATCTAGTCCAACCCCGCTGCTAAAGAAGGTTCACCTACAGCGGGTTGCACGGGACATCATCCAGGCGGGCTTTAAATATCTCCAGAGAAGGAGACTCCACAGCCCCCCTGGGCAGCCTGGGCCAGGGCTCGGGCACCCTCAAAGTCAAGAAGTTCTTCCTCATATTCAACTGAAACCTCTTCTGCTTCAGTTTGCGCCCATTGCCCCTTGTCCTGTCACTG
>NW_009260774.1:6955472-6955757 GCF_000687185.1 Egretta garzetta
CTACCAACCTGTCAGCCTCACCTCTGTGCCTGGGAAGATCATGGAACAGATCCTCCTAGAAGCTATGCTAAGGCACATGGAGGCCAGGGACATAATTCGAGATAGCCAGCATGGCTTCACCAAGGGCAAGTCCTACCTGACAAACCTAGTGACTTTTTATGATGGTGTGACAACAACAGTGGACAAAGGAAAACCGATGGATGTCATCTATCTGGACTTCTGCAAAGCCTTTGACACGGTCCCCCACAACATCCTTCTCTCTAAATTGGAGAGCTATGGATTTGA
>NW_009260774.1:6956222-6969103 GCF_000687185.1 Egretta garzetta
AGGGAGTTGGGCTTGTTCAGGCTGGAGAAGAGAAGGCTGCGGGGAGACCTGATTACAGCCTTTCAGTACCTAAAGGGGGCCTATAGGAAAGATGGGGAAAATCTTCTTAGTAGGGCCAGCTGTGACAGGACAAGGGGTAATGGTTTTAAACTAAACCAGGGTAGGTTTAGACTGGATATAAGGAAGAAGTTCTTTACAATGAGGGTGGTGAAACAATGGAACAGGTTGCCCAGAGAGGTAGTGGAGGCCCCATCCCTGGAAGCATTCAAGGCCAGGTTGGACGGGGCTCTGAGCAACCTGATCTAGTTAGCGGTGTCCCTGCTCACTGCAGTGGGGTTGGACTAGATGACCTCTAGGGGTCCCTTCCAACCCAAAACATTCTATGATTCTATGATTCAGTTTGTGCCCATTGCCCCTTGTCCTGTTGCTGTGCACCACTGCAAAGAGTCTGGCTCCGTCCTCGGGACATCCACTCTTAAGGTATTTGTAAGTGTTGATGAGATCCCCTCTCAGTCTTCTCCGGGCTAAATAAGCCCAGCTCTCTCAGCCTTTCCTCATGGGGGTGATGCTCCAGTCCCCTCATCATCTTTGTTGGCCTCCTCTGAACTCTCTCTCGGAGTTCCTCATCTTTCTTGAACTGGGGAGCCCAGAACTGGACACAGTACTCCAGGTGCAATCTCACCAGGGCAGAGTAGAGGGGGAGGATAACCTCCCTCAACCTGCTGACCACACTCCTCTTAATGCACCCCAGGATGCCCCAGGATTCATTTATTTGAACCTGAGCGCTTTTTGGTCCAACTTGAAAAACCTCGTTCAGGATCAACTTGTTCTTTGCTTTGCATTATTCAGAGAGCTGTCAGGGAAGAGAGGTGTTCACTAGGTAACAGTGATGAATGTAATTAGTTGCAATAGTTACTCTGAAGTTTAATGATGCTTATAAAATTATAAACAAAGTCAACATCATGTGCCACACTTTAAATAATTGATTGCTTAATAGCATTTTGAAAGGAATTCAGTTCCCATAGAGATCAGCTAGAGAGCAAAGAGGATCTTTGATTGCATTTTAGTGTTGACAAGTAATAGTGAGGGACATACCTCCAAAGACTTGCATGTTCATTTCAACTGAGAGATGTATGAAACACTTGGCTAAAGCAAACTAAAAAGCCATTTTGAAAATCCCATTTGATCTGTTACGTTATTCCATCTTTTTTACTTTCAAAAGTTATTGGCCTGTGCTAAACTTAGGACTAGATATTTTTAATAAAAGTTTCAGATGGTTCAACTATACTTCCTCTACTTTGCCAATTTCAGTTTTTTGTTTCAAGACAAAAGTAGGTGTACAAGAGGAACAGGCTATAAAATTTTTAGCAGTAGTAAAGATTTTTATCTTATTTCTTAAGTAGCACTGAATTTTGTTTGCTTGCTTAAAGTCATGCCAGATAGATACTTCCAGAAGAAATGAGTATTTCAGTTAATTCAATATAAAACAGTCATCAGACTGTACAGAAAGCATTCATTTACAACATCTTTTTTTCTCTCGTTTTTCCTCTTTTCACATGCCACAATTCCTCTAATACATTAACATTCTGTATCAGACAAAACACCTTACTCCTGAAAATTTTCTTCTTAGCAGATCTTTCATAGAATCATAGAATCATAGAATCATAGAATGTTTTGGGTTGGAAGGGACCCCTAGAGGTCATCTAGTCCAATCCCCCCGCAGGAGCAGGGACACCGCTAACTCAATCAGGCTGCTCAGAGCCCCATCCAACCTGGCCTCATAATTCGATGTTAGAGTGGGAGATTACGAACCTGAATTTATTAAATTGGGTAATTTTAAATTTAAATTTAATTTTTTAATTTTTAATCAAAATGAAACTCCACAAAAGGGGTCTATTTTCTGAAAGAGTATATTATTTTATAGTGTAATGCGATCACTCAGAGAAAAAGAAGAAACAAAACCAAAACAAAAATAACTATAGACTTTCTGATTTTTTTCTATCAAATAATATTAATTAAACAAGTTTGAAAACCAGTGAGAAAGATACTGAACTGCTATTATTTTCTAATACTTCTGAGCTATTACATTTTCTATGCTATTTGCGAAAGCATTTTTGCTGCATCTGTTGAGGCAAATCCTGCAACTCCATGTGCAGACGACGTCTCTCAGGAGACATCCAGACAGAAGCTTAGAGGGTATAAATGTTCATAGCAGTATGCTCTGAATAATCTTGCAGTATAATTTCCTTAATCTGCATTTTTACTCTTAGTTCATTAAATTGACTACCTTGGTAACAATACCATGATGCCTAGAGATCTGTATTTGAAATCAGTCATGAGCTTCCTGTTCCAAAATACAGTACAAGCCAAACAGAACTTGGAAATAACCCCAGGGTACCAGTGGAAGGAGAGTGGAGGAGGAAAAAGTTTCATGTATTATCTCTAGCAATGGTCCCTGCAGAAACTGCTCCTTAAATCTGTAGTGAGAGGAAATAGCCATTACCAACAGCACTGGATGTTTGGACAGGATGACTTTGAGGAAATCTACAGGCTTTGAATAGCCCTAAAAATGCCTTATATTTGAAGATGTAAGATCAAAACCAATATGTCTGAGGGGAAAAGTGTTATATTTTCAGTGATCATTAGTAAGGCTCCTGAATATCCTAATTCAAAACTATTTACAAAATAACCAAATGTTGCTAAGAAATTCTCAGTATCTTGCAAAGTGATTCGTAAAATCATAATATGTATGGGCTTGGAAACCCTGTCCCCCTGCAACCCCCAACCAAACTGAATTGTATTTTAAAGCTTCAAAGTGGTACTTTCAATGCCCCTACTTCAATGAGCAGTTTCCAGAGAGCGAAGGCATTTTTCTGTGAACTAGATGCCTGATGCATTCCTGAAACATAAATTTGCATTCACTTCTCAGCTAGTAATATTTAATTATTCATTCATTTGCAGTTAATAAAATGAAGACTATATCACCCATGATGCATTCAGCTGGAGAATACAATTTTTCAAAATAGATAGGTGAAGCTAGGTTTCCAAATGTATTTTTAGACAGACACATGGGTTTTGATACTTAGAAGTACCAAGAATTCAGCAACCTCCTCCAAGAATTTATGAGAGCTTTTCAAAGCTCAGTATTTTGGAAAATCTATCTTACAAATTGTATGTCTAAATTTAGTTCTGGAGCTTGTTTTAAGTCAGCAATTAAAAAAAAAAGTTGTTGACTGATACGTTGCATTGCATTGCATAGCTAGTATTTCATTATCCATTTCCCTAAACTAATTTTTCTCAGGTTTTTGGGTCTCCTTCCCAATATTGTTGTAAAAAGAAGCTTTATTGTTACCCTTATAGCTTGAAAATGTTTGAAAGGAAAGCAAAAAAAGTAGTGAGATTCCAAACTGAGGACATCCAGTCATTTGAAAAGGAATTTCCGATGCCAGATTTTGCAGTCATATTCCATCTTACCATCATACTGTATATATCATTGGCTTAATCTTGTAAGAACTAACTACTTCCAGAAGGTGTTGACGACTTTTTGCCCTTGTGATGTCAATAGGACATAGCATATGGAAGAGTTTTTCAAACATATCTTAAGCATGAAAAGATCTATCTAGGTATTTCAACAGAAGTTCGGTGCTTTACTTCAAATTTTAAGATTTTGTCCAATTGCTTCCCTGAAAAGTCAGAAGTGCCTAAATTGTATGCACATTTCATGCTAATATGCCAGGGCACTGGACCAGGGCCCAAGAAGATTTATTAATTGTTATTCAGCTTGATGTGTAAAAACAGAATAACATTGGAATATTGTGTTTCCAAATAAAATATTGAGGAAAAATGACAAGAAATTACACTGGACAGTGCACTGGAAAATTAGAAGAGGCAAGGAAAGAGCTTCATATGCTGATATTTGAAATGCAGAAGCCAGTAAGAAAATTCTTAGTAAGATATTGCCATCTACCTGTGGGATTGATAACACTGATTGATTTCTAGTACCTTAATATCACAATTGCTTCAAGAGTTAACTTACTATTAGCTGGCAGCATGAAAAGAGCCATTCTAGAGAAGCCTAACGCTGCCTGAACTGGCATTAGTACCGAGCCTGCTGGGGCTGACTCTGCAAGGACTCTTTGCACCTTTCTCCTTCAAATAATTTCAAACCCAAGTATTTTAATACAGTTATATTAGTCTTGTGTTAATGGGAAAACCCTAAGGAGCATCAAAAAGAGAGGGATATGTCTTTAATAAAGTGGGACTTCTTTTTGTACATATCACAGACTGAGACCTTTCTCATAACTAGGCCATCTTCATAGCCATAAAGGTGAGGAAACAACCTTTCATCCAAACTCAAATCTTCCTTATGTCCCTATGTATTCAGTTTAAAATCATAACTTTATGATCAGTGGTTCTTGTTGAATATGACAAACAATGAGTTTAAAGGGGACTCCTATGCCAGGGCTGTGGTACATTATTGTCAGCTGTGCTACATTTGCACAAGGATTTCTTAATGCATGAGAGGGCTCCGCTTTAAAGTTTCAGCATGGTTTTGAAGCAAACCTTCTAACCTTCTCTGTTAACTGTGCTTTGGTTTACACTTGGGAGCACATTAATTGGTTCTCCTTTTGAGGCAAATGAAAACATGTGATCCAATAAGCACACTTAAGAATGTGAGCAGGCAGTCCATAAGAGTCAAGCAGAATTATCTTTATGACTGGTTTTGTTTCTAAAGAGCCCTTAGCACTATTTCCCTCTATAGACATGCTGCCATTGCCCTGCAGTACTTGCTTCTTTTAGAGACCATCTGAAAGAAGCAGACTGACTGAACCCTTCTGAGACTGCTCTACCCAAGCTTTCCTTGAACACTGATGGGGAACCATTCTCATTTCCTGCATTTCTCCTTCCATTAGCTCTCTGAGATATGAGTGTGTGTGTGTGAGAGTGTGCTCTGTTGTTTTCAGCCACAGATCGGGAAACACAGCTACCTCCATCTTAATAACGTATTTAATTTAAAGTTCATGGCAAAAATTAGCAACCCAAAATTTAAGTAGTTCTCTCTGGGAAATGCGAACAATTTGGGTAGCATTTTAAGCTTCTCTGCACAGTTATAAGTGTTGATTTTTGTCACTCCATTGCCATAATACAATGATATGTACTAAAAGGGAAAGTGTTCATGTTCTTTTATTTTTTAAATCATTTTGGTAGATGATCAAAGCCATAAACACTAAATGGATCGTGTGTATGTATGAGTGTGTTTGTGTGCTTGCATGTGTGTGTGGTTCATCTAGTATTATAAAATCCCTGCTGTGAAAACCTGCTCCCACATAAATAGTGAAAATTGTTGGAATCTATTGCTTCTCAGGAAATAATAAAATTAAAGGGTTAGGTTGTAATTCACATTTTTAATATCCATTACTTAAACAGATATATTCTGGTCAGTTTAGTACAAAGCAGATATTTTCTGATTTTAAATAGAGGGTAGCATCCTCAGAAAGGTAGTTAATAAAGACAAAGTGACAGAAAAAACCTCATTTGTCCATCTCAGTGCCTGTGTTCATATAGACTGTTAGTTATTTTAGGCAAAATCCTTGACATTTTTCTATGTTATACAGCTCTTACTACATTGTCATTAAAAAAAATCACACAAAACTGCCAAAAAATCCTCAAAAAAAAGAGAATAAAATATTTATGAATGACCGATCTCAAGAAAAATTCATGAACTTATACTGTGCAGTTGGAGTATCCTCTGAAAAAAATAGATAATTGTTATTGGGGAAAAAAAAAAACAGCTGAAAGCATTAGAAAAATGTTGAAAAATATGTAAGTTCAAAAGCTAGATGTGTTTAGGTGATGAATAAGAAGGCTGAGGTGGCTTTTAATAAATGTGTCTGGAGGGTACTGTAATAGGTACAAAGTTCATATGGACTGTTCATAGTAGGACTGAGCCCATTGGGATTGTTAGTTATTTTAGGCAAAATCCTTATTTTCCCATGTTATACAAAATTTAATGTATTGCCAGTCTGAAAAACAACACTCAGAAATAAAATTCAGTGACACTTCTTACCAACACAGCTTACCAAATTTAAATGGTGCTGGAAAAAACCAACAAAATCCAATCCTTGATTCCTGCTTATTGTTGCCAATCATTGCAATACAGGGAAGAAAAAACCCAAGATCACCCAATCCTCAAAAACAGAACCCCAAAGCTGTTTTGGTTTGGTTTGGGTTTTTTGTGAAAACACTCTTCCTCTGTCATTTCTTCATGCACCAGTGTCCTCAAAGTATACTTTACAAGAGGACAGTGTGCTGCCATGTATATGGCTGGTAACTAAATAAATAACATTGATTACCATAGCATTTTTCACTGAACGTGTGTGCCAAAGACTGCTTGGCACTAAGTATATTTGTACTGAATTGCAATAATTTGTCCTTTTCAAAATCCAAATCCTCTTAGCTCCAGGATGGTTTCCATCTACCCTGGAATCCAAATAAAAGTTCACATTTGTCATTTAACTTTGGAAACGAACAAAACTAAAACTATATGAAGTGTCTTAAAGCAAAACTGTAATGAAACAAAGTAACAACTGGGTATCTGAAGAGTTGTTCATGGGAACCACCTGGAGGTGCACCAGATTTTGAGAACAGCCTTGATAAATAAACCAATATGTTCTTTGTCTTTTTCAGTGCTATGGGGGAAAAAAATGAGATTTCTCCACAAAGACAGAGAAAGTAACTCAGTAGGTAAATGCCAGTCACTGTAGTGACAGAGTGTATACAAAAGCAACTTAGGTAAGCACTCCGGAGGAGACAGGCAAAGCAGGAAACTTGACACAGAAATCACCCCCTGACTCCTTAGCAAGATTGACAAAAAAATTACCAGAAGGAAGGGTGGTAAGAAAAAAAAAGTTTGCTGTTTGTTTTATACATTTTATATAAATAAACAGTCTCTTTCAACATATAAGGGAATAAGACAGTCCTAACACATCTTAAAAAAACTGGATCAAAAGGATTGAGGAAGATTACTGGGCAACTCCAGGAAGAAAGACACTTTCACATTGCTCATGAAAGAGTATCCAAACATTCCTTGTTTTTGGGGGGGTTTTGGGGTTTTTTTTAATGAATAGAGTCTTGTATGTAGTTATTGATAGATTTACTGAATAAGGGAATGAATGCTTCACTGTTTACCTGTTCTATCAGATCTCCAGCTATTGATAAGGAAGTCACAAGGAGCTACTGCTTCTGTGGTGAAAAAAATAGTTTGTATAAGATGACCAAGCCCATTAAGGTCTAACTTCCCCCCTCCCCCCCCTGCCCCCCCATCAGGAATGAAATAGAGCCTACAAATGTTTGTAAGGAGGCATGGTGTTGTGTCTCTCTACAGGGAGACATTAAATTCTGTAAATATATTGGAAAATACAGAAGATTTCTTCACTCCTTCAGTTCCTCAGGAAATTAATTGGCCAATTTCCAAATGTTTCTTCATGTATTTAAAACTATGCTGCATTGGGCTGTTATTTTGGCACACTGGCTTAGCTCATGAGCATAGATTCAGGATCAGGTAACACTGATTTAGATCCTTTCTGAGAATCACCTGTTTTGTAAATGTTTTAATAAGGTACAAGAGACATTTAAAGCAGGGTGCCAGTTACATAACTGGAGTTTAATATCTGATTTTTAAATATTGTAAACCTGAAAACAGTAAATGTAGAATAATGTATATCAATCTTTGGAAACTAATTTTCCTTTAATATAGTGGAGAGGATTTTGCACTGTTAACAGTTTAAGGTGCAACTTGCAATAATGGGGGTCATTATTTGTTAATTTTTCTCACAAAACCGGAAACTATTAACTTGGATATATTATTGTTATAACACAAAAGGCAATTATTTATATTTTGCTGTGTAGATTTTTCCTGAATAAAATACCTTGTGCAGAAGGACTGAGAGAATTTTTCTCAAAAAATTGGTGTTGTGGTTTAACCCGGCTGGCAACTCAGCACCATGCAGCCGCTCGCTCACTCCCCCCTCCCTCAGTGGGATGGGGGAGAGAATCAGAAAGAAAATAAAAGGTTAGAGCCGAGGGCTGAGATAAAGGCAGTTTAATAAGAGAAAATAATAATAATAGTAATAATGAGAATGATAACAGAATATACAGAATATACAAAACGAATGATGCACAATGCAATTGCTCACCACCCGCCGACCGATGCCCAGCCCGTCCCGAGCCGAGAGCAGTCTCTGAGCCGCGAGCAGTTCCCGAGCAGCGATCGCTCTGCCCGCGACCGACCGACCGACCGAACTAACCCCCCCCCGAGCATGACGTTATATGGTATGGAATAGCCCTTTGGACAGTTTGGGTTAGCTGTGCTAGCTGTGCTGTACTCCCAGCTTGTTATGCACCTGGGCGAGCAGGAGAAGCTCAAAAAGTCCTTGAGTAGTCTGAGCACTACTTGGCAACAGCTGAAAACATCAGTGTGTTATCAACATTCTGCTGGTACTAAATCCAAAACACAGCACTATGCTAGCTACTATGAAGAAAATTAACTCTATCCCAGCCGAAACCAGGAAAATTGGTTTCTTGAAATGCATATTTACCATTCTGCATGATATTGATCTGCTATTCCATTTGTAGTATTTTCATTGCTTTATTTGCTATTCACATATAATCAATTTCCATATGTTTCTGACTTTAATCCTTCCCTTGAACAGTTTGCATTTTGACTCTTTGACTTTTCCCTTCAAATTAACTGTGAAAAAATTGGAAACTGTGAATTTCATCTTTCCATGCTCAAAAAATGATGACCTATAAATCTTTTGTCCAATCCATTTTAAAACTCATGTAAAGTCTTCAAGTTTTTAATTGAAAATTAGCAGGGAAGTTCTTGATGCAGAATAGGATATTACTGAAGATAATAAGATTTTGATCTGGTTAGGAAATTTAAGACAGAATGTTTTCCATCAGAAAAGACAGATTTGCCAGAACTGAAACTTGTCAAAACTGTTAGGTTTTGTGACAAGAACTGTTTCCTAGATCAAAATGACAGAGACAAGCAAACCGCGTAAACTTTCAGAGTAGATTTAATGGCTGCAACACTCATAGGTAATGTAGGAAACTCAGAATCAAATCTCTGTTTTGTGCCTCATTCAGATCAGGGAATTAAAAATAATTTTCCTTCTGGGCTATTAGTTTCCTATAATTTCCTTTTATTTCCCATGTTAAAATTTATTTGACATTATAACATATTTATTAATGAAAACATGGGTGTGCCCTGAAATGAAGTTATGTGATCTTACCCCTAGACTATTGAGTGGAGAGGTTTTTGTTTCATCAGTGAACTCTAAAGAGTTAGTAAAAGTTTTCTGACTGCACTGAAATAAGGTTTCAGATTAAACATTTAATTTCACAGATACAAAGTAAGGAGATGAGTACTTGAAATGTTACTTGTATGAAGTATGTCCATGTGAATAAGCAGAAACTACTGAGGTTAAAAACACAGGTCTTTCAGAACAAGTTAATGCTTACTGATGATCCCAAGTAACGCCCAATCCAGTCTACAGAGTCATTTTCATTGATCTCAGTAGACTTTTGGATCAGTTCCACTCTCAGCATTGCTTTTCACAGCTTTTAAAAAATCAAAAATCAGTGTGAGGGTGAACACGGCTTTGGAAATATCACATATCTTTTAGATTTTTCAAAAACAAACTCTCTGAAGCTTCCTAGGAAGGGTGAGGCAAAATCCACGGAGTTGTAATGATTAAAAATCAACTAACTTAAGCTATTCATTCGTTTTCAACAATTCCTTACCTTTCCAGAATAATTTGTAGCATGAGCATTTGTAGCATAAATCATGCATGATTTATCTAGTGGCCTTCTATAATGGAGTAACTGCATCAGTGGACAAGGGAAGGGCTATGAATGTCATTTATCTGGACTTCTGTAAAGCCTTTGATACAGTCCCCCACACCATTCCTGCCACTAAATTGGACAGATATGGGTTTGATGGATGGACTGTTAAATGGATAAGGAATTGGCTGAATGACCACATCCAGAGTTATACCAATGGCTCAATGACCAAGTGGAAACCAGTAACAAATTATGTCCCGCAAGGTTCCGTACTGGGACCAGTACTATTTAGTATCTTCATCAATCACATAGGCAGTGGGATTGAATGCACCTTCAGTGAATTTGCAGGTGACACCAAGCTGTGTGCTGCAGCTGATTTGCTAGAGGAAAGGGATGCCGTCCAGAGGGATCTTGACAGGCCTGAGTAATGCAAACTTCATTAAGTTCAACAAGGCCAAGTGCAAGGTCCTGCACAGGGGTCGGGACAATCCCTGTATCAATGTAGACTGGGGAATGAACGGATTGAGAGCAGCCCTGTAGGGAAGGACTTGGGGATACTGGTGGACGCAAAATTGGACATGAGCTGACAATGTGCACTTGCAGCCCTGAAAGCCAGCTGCATCCTGGGCTTCATAAAAAGAAGCATGGCCAGTAGGTTGAGGGAGGTAATTCTGCCTCTCCAGACCCACCTGGTGTACTGCAACCAGCTCTGGGGTCCCCGGTACAAGAAAGACATGAACCTTTGAGAGCGAGTCCAGATGAGGGACACAAAAATCATCAGAGGGCTGGAACACATCTCCTATGAGGAAAGTCTGAGTTGGGGTTGTTCATCCTGGAGAAAAGAAGGCTCCAGGAAGACCTTGTTGTGGCTTTTCAATACACAGGAGGAGCTTATAAGAAAGATGGAGAGAGACTTTTTACCAATGCTTTTAGTGACAGGACAAGGGGTAACTAAAAGAGGGTAGATTTAGATTGGATATAAGGAAGACATTTTTTATGATAAGGGTGATGAGAACAGGTTGCCCAGAGAGTAAGCAGGTGCTCAAACCCTGGAAATGTTTAAGGTCAAGCTGGATAGGTCTTTGAGCAGCCTGATCTAGTGAAAAATGTCCCTGCTGATGGCAGGGATGTTGGACTAGGTGATCTTTAAATGTGCCTTCCAACCCAAACCATTCTATGATTCTGTGACAAGAGCTGTATTTTTTCCCCCTGTGGGTGTAATACATATATTGCACCTACAGCCTATCAAATACCAGCAATTCTAGCTTGTAGGCCAGGCTGGTTGCACTCCTCTATTGCTCACACAGTACAGATTTCTCAGTGGTATGGCAGGAACTGTTTCAAAGCTGGTGCAAGTCAGCAGAATCAGTTCATGCTGGATCACTCACTGGGTGATAAGGTCCCTTAATGTTCATCTGGCACTGACACTGCCTCTCTGAATTTCAGTAATCCTCTTTCCATGTTGTGTCTTAAGAAGAGAGCACAAGAATATTGCATCAAGGAGCAGGTGAAGGAATGAAATTTGATAGACTAGTATAATCTTGTTACTTTATGGATAACATTAAAATCACAAAACAGAGCCTGAACCACAGCTGCTTTAATAAGTCATTTCTGTTTGTATCCACAGGAAGCCAAACAGCAAGCAACCACTCTGCCAGTCTCCAGTTTCAAATTTTCTTTATTACTGTACTTAGAAATTTACAGTAACAGCCAAAATTTGCCAAAACCCCTGGAAGCACTCCCATCCCAGCTGTTTCTGTGGGAAAGAAACTTCAGTCTTCAGACTAATCATCGGGATTTGATTTTTCTATTTGCATCATTTGCCATTTTGCCAGAAACATGTATTAGAAAGGTATCCAAAGTAATACTTATTGAATGGTATGTGTAGACTGAAAAGAGGGAATATGGAGTTTATTTACTGCACCCTAGTTCTACACAATGCATAGAAAGTCATATAAATCCTACTGCACATCTTGTGATGGGCCATTGTCCAAAAAAGTGGATGTCAACTAAAGTTACTAAAGGGAGTTTTGGCAAACAGAAGTGCAGTGGCATGCCAGAATCCACTTTGCCTAGCTTTTGCATAGGCTGTTGATATCTGTTCCTATGAGCACAGGCAGCTTGGTGCTTGCTCACTCCAAGAAACAAATTATCTGAAACAGAGCAGGCAGAAGCAAGGACAATTCGATCTACTACCTCTACACCGGTCTTCCAGAATGGAGCAGTTCTTCTATCTTCAGATATGAAACAAAACAGTAGCTTTTTTAAATTCATAATGCATAGGTTTGGGCAAATCTGATGAACTCAGACTTAAGTAAAAATCAGACTATTTCTTCACATTTTTAACTGGGGGAAAAATGTAAGTTCCAGTGCAATATGTTTGCATGAGTGACTGCGTACGCTCCTAACAAGATGAAGGAAGATGTTTATTTAATGGTTTTAAATCCCAGAAAAGTTTTATAATAATGAGCTAAAGGAATAGTGTTGTTGGGTAATACAAATCTTTTCTCAATTTCTTTTTTATTATGCACTTGATGAGGTGGCAGATTTGTGTTTCCTCATCTAATGCCTCATTCTTTCTTTTAAGACTTCTGAACATCTCAGGATGTTGCTACTTTTCTTGTAAATCCTCATATTATGTACTAGGTTCATTGTATGGACAGCATGCAAAAAATACATTTTCTATATATCACTAAAACCAAACAAAATCACCTTAAATAATATTTTATTTCCCTGTCTGTTTCTGAAGCGTGACATTCACTGTTGTGCCAGCATAAGATCTTGCATACTACATTATATTTGCAGAAATCCTGCTTGGGATTTCACAAAACATGTATAAGGCTTCTAAATACTATGAGACTATCTGCAATATCAAAACACTTTTTAGGGGGACTTCTTTTTGTTTCTTTTCTGATTTTTTTTTCTTTTTTTTGCATGATGGTTCTCCACAGACATTTTTTTTCTGTAATGAAAGCTGGGATTCTCTTATGATCAATAGCTCTTGTGGTTTTTCATGATCTTTATCTCAGGACTTA
>NW_009260774.1:6969830-7048622 GCF_000687185.1 Egretta garzetta
CTGGTAACAGATGATAGGATGAGGGGGAATGGTTTGAAGCTGCGCCAGGGCAGGTTTAGGTTAGATATTAGGAAAAACTTCTTCACTGAAAGGGTTGTCAGGCTCTGGAATGGGCTGCCCAGGGAGGTGGTCGAGTCCCCATCCTTGGAGGTATTTAAAAGAAGGATAGATGAGGTGCTTAGGGACATGGTTTAGTGGTCGGGTGGCAGGGTTAGGTTAAAGGTTGGACTCGATGATCTTAAAGGTCTTTTCCAACCAATGTGATTCTATGATTCTATGATTCTATGATTCTAAATACCATGAGACTATCTGCAATATCAAAACACTTTTTAGGGGGACTTCTTTTTGTTTCTTTTCTGATTTTTTTTTCTTTTTTTTGCATGATGGTTCTCCACAGACATTTTTTTTCTGTAATGAAAGCTGGGATTCTCTTATGATCAATAGCTCTTGTGGTTTCTCATGATCTTGATCTCAGGTCTTAACTAACCTATACAATTTGGTAAGATTTGCAATAAAGTAATGAGGTTTAGCAATCCTGGGGGTCATCTAGTTCAGTCTTCCATTTGAATTGGGACTGTTGCCAACATTAAGTCAGGCCAGCAATGACTGTGTCTAGCAGAGCATTGAAAATCTCCGAGGACAGAGGTCCCTTGACCTCCCTAGACAACAAGGTCCAATGCTGTGTTACGCTCATAACTGCACTACCCTAATAACCAATTTTTTTTCCAGCCTAAAACTTCAAAGTCTTATGGCAACTTCATCCTGTTACGTTGTTTGGTGCTACTACAAAACATACAGTTCTGTTGTCTTTGTAGCTGCCCTTCAAATGGCTGTAGGCATTTGTTAGTTTTCCCCTCAGTCTTCTCTTTTACAGATTGAACAACCCCTGCTCCTTTGTCCTCTCTTCAAGGCACATGTGCTCTGGGTCCCTGGTCATAATGGCAGCCCTCTGCTGAACTTGTGCAGTTTCTCCATATCCCCCTGGAACTGGGTGAAAGGCAAAATTGTATGTAATATTCTGGGTGTAACCTCATCAATGCCAAATACAGAGTGGCATCAGGTTTTCTTTATGTTTTAGCCACATTCCTCTTAAAAAAAGACCAATATATTATTTGGCTTCTATGCAATGACAGTCCACTGTTCCCCCTGGAGTCCACTATAAACTTTAAGCTCTTACCAGCAATGCTACTATTTGGCTGTCAGTTCCTAGCCTGTGCAAATGCACAGGATTTTCCATCATAGTTTCTGATTTTGAACTTTGTCTTACCAAAGATCAGGAGGTTTCTGTTGGCCCCAGTCCTCAAATTTTTCAAAGTCCCTCTAGACTGAAGCTCTGTGTCAACAATTCCCCTTGGTTTAGAATCATCAAATTTGCCTATGGGTACACTCTGTGCCATCACCCAAATGGCTGATAAAGATGTTGAATACATATTGGGCACAGAATTGGCCTCTGGGACCCTCTGATTGCTGCTGGCTGTCAGCCAAAATCAAGTCAATAATCACTACTGTTTGTGTCTGGCTGTCGAGCCAATTTTCAGTCCATCTAGTAGTTCATTTTTCCAAAGTGAGGTCTGTGTTTTCTCAGTTTCCAAATGGGAATGCTGTTAAAGATGATGTCAAAAGCTTTACTAATACCAAAGTAGAGTATGTCCACAAGTCTCTCCTCATCCACATAATCACTCGGTTTATGTCAGAAAGTTTTTGTATTGGTCAAGCCCTTTGTAAGTCTGTGCCAACTACTCCAGATATGCTTATCCTTCACGTGTTTGGAATAGAACCTGTTTTGGAATAGTACGTGTTTTGTGATCTTTCTAGTGGCTGAGGTGATGCTGATCAGTTTGTTTATTGGACACACACATGGGCTGCTTTGCCTTTTCCAAAGGCAAGATGGGCAGAGCATTAGTTTTTTTCTAGTTTTTACTAGTCAGGCACCTCCCCTCATCACCATAGTTTTTTGCAGGTGACAGACAGTTGAATTCAAATATCACAGCAGCCAGCTCTTTCAGCTCTCCTGGTTGAATCCCATCTTGTTCCAGGGATTTGAATGTATCCAGCTTGTCTGTGTCTGTTATTCCCCTGCTGTTTATTACCCCATGCCTTCCTATCTCTTCCCAGGTCACTTTTCTGTAAAAACAGATCGTTAATAATTTCAGAATCCTGAAGAGCTACTACTGTCCTATTTTCCTCTGTGAACCACTCATGGCTTTTGAGACTCTTGAATCAGAAAATGTCAGGCATATGTCTCTAAAGAGAGTACTTAATTGGAACCAAATATATCAGACCTGCTACCACCTGCTACTGTCATATCTTCTGCTAATCTCACTCAAAAAAGGAAACTGTAGATCTCCAATGTGTTATAGGCAAGAGACAGAGGCGCAGGAAGGTGCCAAAATGCCTTTCCTCAGAATAACAGCAGTTTTTCATCCAAGGAGTTTGCTAGTGCTGCACAGGGGAATGGTATATCTGAATATAAAACAAAAGTAGGTCAGCATTTGTTTTGATATGAGAAGGACTCCTTTTATCTTCAGAAAGTATGTACATTTGGACTAGTTTTGGTTTAAAATTAATATATTTATTTCAAGCTTGTTATCTATGAAATTTGACAGAGGGAAGAGAAAGCCATGCACAGGCTTGAACCTGCATCAGTGATTAGAAAGACATGGGTAGTAAGTAGAAATAGGATTTGTCTTTTTCAAAGATGTGACTGGGTTTTTTAGCAAAATTTCTAATAGGCATGACTTATTTAAATGCATGTCAGATATTTACTGTAAGCATACAGTAAATGAGTGTTTTGGTTTTCTACTATACATATGTATATTAGCACATGGAAGGCACATTCTATTACAGATTTCAAGAGGGAAAAATATTTGCTGAATCAATGCACTGAATTATATGGAATGGTGTGTACTGTCAACATCAGTGATGGTTTTGCATAAACATTGAAAATCAGAAAATAATATTTCCATTTCTTGTTATATTTAAAAATACCATAAGAGCTGTTCATTTTAATTCACGAAATAGATCAGATACAGTTTTCAAGAAAAAAAAAATTTCATTACTAAGTTCTCCTTATTGTTGTGTCAGATGTCTTTCTGTCTTTCTGGTTTTGGCAACTTCAGTTGGCCTCATTCAAGCATATGTCAAAGAAGAAAATTATTGTAAAGCATGAATTCAGCAAATGTGAAATACTGCCAATGAAATTAGAAAGCAGTACAATTATAATGCTGTGGCAAATTAGAAGTTAACAATTCAGTGGCTGTTCTCTGATCTTTATATTAAAACTGGGGTTTTTACTAATAAATTGGATTACTGTCTCCACCAAAATCTCCTTCCCCCATTTCCCACTCACCCTATGTACAGGAAACAGAAGTTAATTTAACTCCATTATTAGGAAGTGGAGCTCATTTACAAATTAAACTGTGTGGTAATTTGACTTCAGCCTGGAGAATATGCATCAGAAAAGTATATTTGCTGGATTTTGTTTTCTATAACTCAGCACAAATAGCTAACTTTCATTTTAACCACTGAAAATTTGCTATAAGTAAACTGAAAGGCAACTTAGAAGTTATAAATAATTACAGCCTGAGTAATTTACCTAGTTACTTTAGCTACTTATTTCTGAAAGAATGTGATTTTCTCCCCTTAAGGAAAGTTCATTATAAAAGCAATTTTTACTATATTTATTATTTCATTGTAAATATTGAACATGATATTTAAAACACAGTAATTGAGTTTCAGATCACTCTGTTAACAAATGATTGTTAAGGTCATAAGACACATTAGATATCCAAACTGATCAGGTCTTTTAAAGAAAAATTCACTAAATATTGTGATTTGCTAAAAAGTAGATAGATGCAGAAACACAAATGCTTCTTTTAAATTTTTTACTCACTTTCTAGTTTGTAATTTCAAATTTCTCACTGCACTCATAATTTCTATGTCTGTTAAGAAACAACTGAAAAATCTTACAAAACTGCAGAACTCCAGGAGTCAGGTCTTAAATAAAGACCTGTAAAGTTGGTAATTGTAGTCCTACAGAAGCCAGTGGCAAATTTTCCACTGTCTTCAATAGAGACATGTTCTTTACCACATATAGTACAATATTTGCAATAATGTGAAATAAAGGCAGTTGCACATTTTGCATTGTTATTGATTCCTGACCAGTTGATACTTTTACTTAGGAGGAGACGTTGCAATAATCATTGTGGTGCTGAATCTTTTACAGAGTGGAGAAGGTTGATGAGAATTATCAGGTAAACAGCATCAGAAAACTATAAACTGCTACAGGTTTTCCTTTCTAAGTCACATAGGCCTTGCCCAAGGCAATGCTGATGGCAAAAAAAAATAGGCTTCTGTAAGATTTATTGGCTGGGTACAGAGTTTAAATGTAACGTGTCAGAGTGCTGTGAAGGAATTGAGTGTGCATGCCTGGTTGTAGTTGTGAAGGATGCAGTCAGACTCTTGTCTGGCTAGCTTAATTGCCTCTGTGTCAAGAGTCTGAGGGATTTGGGATTCTTACTACCCCAAACATTATCTCATTCCACATAAATTATAACCTTTCTGGTGTGAGCCATCAAGTGTTTAAGCTTAATATTCACTTACTAGGAGTATCAGTGCAACTGTTTATCCAGGTCTAGAAATTATTCCATTCAGATTTTAATGGTATGGGTTTGGAGTAGAAAGAAAATGCTTTTTGGTTTCTTGGGAAAAAAAGTCTATCTCAGTTCAAGGATAAGTGTTAATGCAATAATTTCATTACTGTGCTTCCTAGTTGAAATAGTAATTTGTTAAAGGATTAAAAGGGATTTAGCATATTGCATAGTATGTAGCTCTATAAATGTAATGCCAGGAACAGAATCATAGGGCTGTTCAGTGTAAGATTTGTGTGTTAGCAATGAAGCGAGATTAGTTTAAATATAATAATTCAAACTGAGGACATATCTATTTTATGTCACATTCATGTACATTGTAAGCAGTAGTTTAGAGGCATATTTGTCACAAAGATACTTTATTATTCGTAACTTAAGACGAGCTATACATGGAATCAGATTTGGTTTAGTTCAAATCAGTGCTTTCACATGCTTTCAAAAGTGCTTTTAAAATGTCTCAGTCAGAGGTCATTTCTGCATTAGAAAAGTTACGCACTTTGGACTGTAGTAGAGGAATGTTGATGAAATGATAAATTAGCAAGCATGACTTTGCAGTCAATATAGACCAAGGAGAGTTTGTGTTGACAGGAAACTTATAAGAATATAGCTATACTAGGTCACGCCAGAGATTTATCTAGTCCAGTATTTCATCTTAGAAAAAAAATATGGTAGTGGATATATTCAGTATAATCCCCTAGTGATACTTCCCCAGATAAATCCTTCCAGAAATCCACAGTTTTAGTATTTTCTGAGCTATAGATGATGTCTTTCTGTTTAATTGTATTTGATGGAATTTTCTTCCATGAATATTCCTAATCCTTTTTAAATCTATATTTTGGCATTTACAATATCCTATGGAAGAGAATTCCGTAGTTTTATCATATATTGCACTTCCTTTTGTTTATTTTAAATCTGGTATTTAATAACACTCAGCCTAATTTATATTCACAGAAGATTATGATGAGCATCAAGTCATCCAACCCAAATTACTTCATAGTCAAGAACAATTAATGGCACTTGCATGGGTTGGGGTTTTTTTGCAGTAACATGTCTTTTATAGTAAGTGCCAATTTCTGATAAGGTAAATTGGTGTTCTGTGTTGCTCAAAATTGTTATCCATGTGGCTTCTATTTTTCAATATTCCACTGAAACTCTTAGAAAAGTAGGAGGTGGGGGTGGGGAAATCTGTCCTTTAAAATCTCAAAAGAGCCAAATTTTTGACAAAAATAAAGAGGTCCACCATTTTTAATAATAACAATTTCTAAATCTGGCTTGTAAGATATTTTGGTATTGCCTTTGACATAAGAAACACCTGTTCAGAGCAAGAGATACATCATGACCTCTGAGATGATAAGTAATTTAAGGAATTTAAGGCACTAATAGGACTATGTTCAGACGATTGTAAAGATGGGGCTGTCAAGTGAAGGAGCTATGGGAGAAGGTGAATAGATGGTGTAACATCAGTGAGGACAGGCAGGACATGGAAAGGATCTTTGCAAAGACCTCAAAGGGGCAAAAAAAACCCAAATCCATATTACATGGAAAGACAGATGGCATGTGTTTATTCTTAAATGACTGGATATAGATTCCCAAGATGATGGAGGCTGGACTTAAAGAGAGATTCAGACAGAGAGAGTACATAAAATACAAGAAAAAATGGAACAATGGGGTGAAACATAGGAGTATCTCAGGGACAGCATGATGTGGGAGGCTATCACACTTCCCCAAACAAAACTGTGTATCTGGGTGCCTTTCCCAAGTGCCTGTGCATGAACACATGCAGCATGGAAGAACTTAGAAGACCTTGTGCACTCACAAGCATATAATACCATTTAGATCACAGAGACATAGGGGCACATTGGTAGGTATGGGCTTTTGGGGAAAGGCAGGGTAGGAAGACAGGATGGAGATTTGCACTCTGTGCAGTGAAGCACTTGACTATGTGGAGTTTTCCTCTGGGATAAGTGATAAGATAGTAAAAAACTGACAGGCTAAACAATAGAAACCAACAAGAGGGAAACTGTGGTGAGCATTCCCTGCAGAGGACCTCCATAAGAGGAGGTACCAGAAGAAGTCTTCTTTATGGACTATAGAGGAAGACTGCTCATGGTCAAAGGCCCTGATACTCATGGGAAATTTTATCTTGATATCTACTTGACATACAGGGCACAAACAAGGACACAGGAGTTTGGCAAGCCAACTAGGGGATGTGCTCTTCAGGACCTGCTATACATAAACAAGAAAGAACCAATCAGGGATGTGAAAACTGATGGAAACCTCCACTATGTATATGATGGTAGAATTTAATAATAACCTGAGAGTCAGGGGTAAGGACTGGACAGAATCCTGGGTAACCTGCCCTAACTGACCCTGCTTCAGCAGGGGAGGTTAGACTTGACAATCTCAAGACTTTCTTGCAAGCCTGAAATAGTCTGTGATTCTGTGAAGGTGAATAGCAGAACTGCAACCCTGGTCCTCAGGAGAGCTAACCTAGGCTTTTTCATGGACATACTTGGCAGACTCCCCTGGGTGTCTTCCCTGAAGAACAAAATGGTCCATCAGAGTTGGTTGATCCTGAAGGACCATCTCTTCAGGGCACAAGAATGGTCCTTCCTGTTGTGCAGAAAGGCAAGCAAGCATGGCAGAAAGCCAACACAGATGAAGAGGAAATTCTGGACTGAAGCAATATAAAAATATTTTTTGGATGTACGCAGTCAGTAAGACAGTGATAGGATGGTAGGACCCTAACAGGACAATAAAGTGCATCCAAAGCTTCTGAAGAGGCTGGCTTATGTTACTAGAGGTGTTCTTCATGGGACCATAATGAACTGATGCTATTTAATGTCTTTCATTAACATCTAGGATGACTAGATGAAAAGCATCTTCAGTAAGTTCGTGGATGACACCAAACTGGGAGTAGTACTTGATATGCTGCAGGGAAAGGTGACCATCCAAAGGGATTTCATTGTGCTGGAAAAAATGGACTAATAGAAACATCATGAAACTTGACAGTAATGTGGGGTGGAATAGCCGGTTGCAAGAGGACAGGCCTAGATGGCTTGAAAGCAGCTTTGAGGGAAAGGCCTTGGGAAGTCCTGGTGGCCAACAAGTTGATCATGATTCAGCAGTGCGCTCTTGCGGTTAAGGCGGCTAACTGCATATTGAGACACATTAGTAAGAATGTAGCCAGTAAGATGAGAAAAGTGATTATCCCCAACTATCTGGCACCTGAAACCACTTTTTGAATGCTGCATTGTAATTTAGTCTCCCCAGCACATTCTTTGCCCCAGAAGACGTTCACAAAGTGAGTCCAATGGAGGGCTACCAAAAGGGCTGGAGAATATGCCTTATGAAAAAAGTCTGAGAAAGTTGGTGGGGTTTTTTTTCATTCTGAGCAAGAAGGGTTACTGAAATCTTACTGCTGTCTTTGAATACCTAATGGGTTGTTGTAAAGAAGATGAAGCCCTGCTCCTCTCAGAAGTACACAGAAAATACAAGACTGAGCAAGATCTTGAGGAATCTGATCAAACATTAAACTTAGCCCTGTTTTGAGCGGGGCTTGGATCAGATGACCTCCAGGGATACTTTCCAATCTTCTTTATTCTGTGATTTTAAGTTATAGAAAACAATATCTATTGAACAGACCTTAAGTTTCAATGATTCTTGTTACAACAGTAAGAGCAGAAAAGTTAACTTCTAAGATCACAAAATTTTTTAGGAACCTTTTCTTTCTTTATCCATATTTTTGCTTCTGGACTTTTCCAGCTGTGATTTTATGTGCTCATCTAGAGGTTTCAGTTCTCTTAAACCATAGTATACATAAAATTCTGAGAGTTAAATTTCTTTTTCATAAAGGAAATTGTGTTCCTTGGAGGGTCAGTTCTACTGAATATCACTAAGCTCACATAAAATACATTTATTTTCTGCAAGACAGAGCGTTGTAAAGCTTCAGGTCTGTATGCATTGTCTAGCTACACTGGGCACAGCTTACACCTCATAAAGACCTAACACTGTTATTTCACTTTTTCCTATGCAGTATGTGTGAATGTGTTCTATTCCTTGGTAAAATTCTGTTTTTCCATTCTGCTCCATGGGACATGACTCTGGAACAAATATTAGTTTAAAACTATGATGTAAAGGAGAAAACGATAAAAGCAGACCAGCAATAAGCTATAATAATCACTGTAATGTGTTTTATGCTTTCACAGTGCTTCTGGTTTATCAGCCAGTGCAGTTATGGATAGATTAATATCTGCTGTTTTCAATGTTGTACTCTGAGGGCACTGCTTAGATAAAGAACTTATACTGAAGAATAGACAGTTAACAGAATGATCAGCCACACATAAGAGTATTTCAGATCGCCTATTGCCAATTAACTAACTGTTTACAATTTAATCAATATTCAGAATATTGGCTTAAATCAATGCCAACCTGAACTCTTTCTTTTTTTCAGTGAACATTAAAAGTGCATTAGTAAGGTAGAGCTAAGAGCATGGAGTAAATATTCTGTGATGACCGTATATATAATTATGCCAATCGAGACTTCAATTCTCAGGCATGTAATTACTTGAACACTACTTTTCAGCAATCTAAACATGAGAAAGACAGTTATGGCAAGAGAGCAATCTTCATAACTTTCAGGTTGTGCAACTATTTCCCAGTGCTGCTTCTACACACAACCCTAGATCTTCCAGGTAATTGTTGTTTTACATGTTCAACATGGAAGGAAAAACATTTGTTTGATTCTTTCATATTTCTCTGTCCTTACATTTTCATTGCTTCTTCCCTTTATGTTCACTTCACACACACCCACCCTCCTCCCCTCTTCTCTTTTTCCTGGTACCAGATTATGTGTCTCTTTTTTTTTTTTTTTTTTTAAAGGAAAGCATACAATAGAACATGTATTAATTCCATGAATCTCCATCTGAGTGAGGGTAAGTGGGTAAAAAAAAAAAAAGTGGTTGATGTGTTAACATTCATTTAGTATCCAGCCCATTACTACTAAATGAGTTTTAAAAAGACACAACCCAAGAGATCTACTTAAGAATAATGAAGAAAATATGTATAATAATATCTACTGTTGTAATCTAAAAAAAAAAAATCTAATTTAAAATGGTTTATATAGTGTCCTTACAAAAGGGGAACCGGGAGTTTACTTTGTGCTTTTGTAAGCCTAACATATGCATATATTAATATATTTGGATCTTGCCAAAAGGTAATAGCTATGATTATACAGTATAAATTTCACCTTGATTCAGAAAACACTTTAATGAGATACATTTCACATGGCACACAGTGACCATATTCTAAAATCTAAATAGCATCACTGAGTAGTAAAAATTAGTTTAGTATTTAGTAGACAGGAACGCAATATTCATTAGGGATTCTGCCAGATGTATCTGTGATCACTTCATTGTGCATCATTTGGAAAAGAAATCTTCTCATAAGACTATCTGAATTTATTCATCCAGGAAATTTGATTTCAGGGCTTTTTGTCAGGGCTGTTGTAATTGTTGGAATGGACCCCATGCTGATAGTTTCACAGCCTGGATGTGCTTTGATTTTCATTATGCTAAACTTTATAAGATTGTATTGACCAAAAATGTATTTTGCATCCATACCTCCAGAATTAATGAAGCCCTTAGAGTCTTTCTACTTATTGTAACTTTCCATAAAAACAAAAATTAAGATGGGAACTTATGCTGGGGACAAGAAAAATGAAGTGAGAGAGGTATGATAGAGGAGTAGAAAACAGTGAAAGAGAGGAAAGGTTGGGGGGTGGGCTAGGGAAACGCAGCATTCAGCTAAACTGAAAAGTGATATGATTCTTTATAATATATTATTAACCTCTGGAATTCATTCCTACAGGAGGAATGGCACAGCCGATTAGTGAGTTTGAGAATGTAGCTGACTTTAAATGAGTCAGACATTTAAGTGAGCCATGGGACCATCCAAAAAATTAACCATAGGCTATTCTTTTCTTTTTATTATTGTTGTGACAAAGACAGAGTTTCATTGATTCTGAGCACAAGCAGTCACCCAAGAGTGAGAGTTAAAAAATTAATATCTTCTAAGGAAATGTTATTCTTTTTCTTATTTTTTTCTTAGACTTTCCCTTAAACTATGTGGTAGCAGCCACTTGCAGAGAGGGGCTATTGGAATTTACAGACTCACTGAATTTCTCTGTTTTGATAGCTTTTCTACTTACATGGCATATTTTCCATAAATCACCCAGGAATGACTTTGCATGACTGTGGTGAACACCGGTCACCTCAGTCAGTGTATTTGCAAAAACAGTCTTCACATCTAATAGTCAAAAAGAGCTCTGCAGAGCTAATAGTTCACGTACCAATACTCTGGGGATGTGCTTAGATGTGAGTAGTTCCTTTAGGCTAAAAGTCACACTGTGCAGGGTGAAAGGGTAAGCTTGGAAATAGCTGTGTGAATTACTTTATGAATAGTGTCCTGGCATGAGAAAAATTCAGTGCCTTCCTGCAACAGATAGGAAACCAATTTGAATAATAAGCTACAAGTGGAACTGAACTCTGACAGGTGCATGTTATGTGAGCGACTGCCTTCTCTAGTGGTTTTTGTACAGTTCAGTAGTAACAGGAAAAGAAAACAAAACTCTTAAGGTTTAAGCACACAGATTTTAAGTACTATCATTGGAATTTTTTTATTTATCAGCCTGCAAGTGAGTGAATAGAGATGGAAGCTGAGTAAGAATTTGACACAATCTGTGTGTGTGATGTGTCTGAAATTTCGAACGAAAGTGTGCCACAATTTCATTATTAGGTCAAATCTTATTCAATGAACATGGAAATGATTCAACTAACTCCTGTCCCATGCTCCTTAATGACCAGAGGTGTCCCTAGAACACTTGCAGCAGTGTGCAATGCCTCTCCAGCCCATTGAATGACTGTATGCAGACCACAGGGCAAGCGAAAAGACTATGGCGTGGAGCAGTGAAGAGGTGGCAGTCCCACTCTGTCAAGCTACGAGTTCAAACAAGATTCCAGACAGCAGTCCACAGCTTCTGCCCACCATTTGAGATTATGAGATTGTCCTCTCCCTCCTGCTGCTTCCTACCACTGCTCTCTCCAATCTGATCCACTGAGGGTCTGCGTAATCAGCTGCACTGCGTGACACAAGATGAAAAAGACGTTTTTAAATTGAAGGTACTGTGCCAGGCAGTCAATGATGGACCTTAGCTCTGGCAAACACTTTAACTAAACTCGGGTTTTATTTCACCAAATGAAGCCATTTCCTGACCCCCTGCTCTCCTTGGCAAATTACTCTTGACTGAGTTTTCAGATAACAATAAAATAAAATCCTCATAGCTTTCTAATTGCAAGATTGTTGGGAGGTGGAAATTACTGTAAACTAATCCCATTAGCCTAAAATGGTACTTAAAATACAAATGTAAGGAGATAGTTGAATGGTGGAAAAGTCTGTAATCTTTTGATCACCTATTAGCAGGAGGAAAACTTGACAGAAAAAAGTACTTCCTTCACTATAGCAGGAGGCTGAATCTCACTTATTGTGATATATATATAAAAGTATTGATTATATAATTGCCATGTAATGAGCAAACGGTACCCCAAATAATTGTTTTCCTTCTCTTTATTAGATCTTTTATATACATTTTCAAAAATTTCCCTAATTAAAATAAATGGAAAAGTTTGTTTTACTGACTTATTTAGACCTCCTGTGCCTGCTGGTCCCATACATGCTAAAGCTGCATCACCTAGGACTGTGGAAACATCTACTTATGACACTCAGTCACTGAAGTTTGCCTTTTTTCATTAATTGCAAGGAGATAAGGATCATCATACATGCCATGTAAACAGTAGTAATATAAAAAAGTTTCAAACATTCTGCTTTATTCTTTACTATCCAATAAAACTATTGCATACAACTGTAATAACCAGGGATTTTTTTTCTGGTTTCTGTGCTTTGGCGTCGGGCTGAAGTAGATGTTCATAGAAATTATTCTTCCACTTGGTTACAAAGATCTGAAAATCAGCATCACACAATTTTTTGAATAATATAGTTTGAACATATCCTGTGCTACAGCAGTTTGCTACAGTCACTCTGATTCATATTTTTCAGCTACAAACCCCAAAGAGCAGTAAATATTTTGTTTATTGGTATCCACTCCATCCTCTGACAGTTGCAGGTAGCTGTTATCTCTGCCAGGCTATAATGTTTCATCTCTTGTTGCCTTCAAGCCTCTCATTTTTTCTTACAAACCAAGCTGATGCCACAATAGAAGAAATTAGATTCATTCTTACTTTGAAGAGGAGAACTCTAAATTTTTCTAACACTTTATTTATTCTTAGAAAAGATGCGCTATATTGTATCCATTACCTATTGTTCTTTACTGTGTTTTGAGAAGCTTTTACATAATTAGCAAGAAGCAAGTATCAAAGCTACATTTAATCTCACCTACCTACACAGTACATGTTTTTGTCTGAGTTACCCATTTGACTTCTGTTATTATCAATGGAAGGAAAGTTACTGTTAGAGTGAAATTTATTTCAGCTTAATACATAAATCTAAACTAGGTCAGATGATTCATGATGCAGAAAAGCCTGTTTTTCTTCACTGACTATAAAAGGATTCTAGATGGCTAACTCAGATGTAGACATTCAAAGTAAATCGAAACCAATCCCACTTGCATCTGTATTTAACTATATAGTCACATATATATCCATACAGGAGTTTGCAGGTTTGCTTTTCCTAGTGCAATCCAGTGCTAATCAATATTTTATGTCTCTGCATTTAGAACATTATATTTCTTCATTATATTTACATAGTGAAAAGTAAACCTATTTTTGGCACATGTTTTTGCCAGTTCTCTTCTCAAGAAATTGTGATGGTTTAGTGGTGGAGTTGGCAGTGTTATGTTTACTGTTGGACTCAATGATCTTAAGGGTCTTTTCCAGCCTAAATGATTCTATGGTTCCATGGCATTTATGATTTTAAAAGAATTGTTAGGGAAAGTAAGGAAAGCCATCACCTATCACTTGGAAATAAATGACTAGGAACTTGGCAGCTGCCAAATGGAAGCTCACGTGAATTTGAGGTGATTAAGATAGGAGAAACATAAGAAATTGCACTGGACAAGTGAGAGAGGTAATGTTTTTTCTGGCTGAGAATGTAGTCTACAAGATGCTAGACTGCTAGACTATAGTCTAAGTGTATTCTTCCTTTTGAGACTTAGTCTTCATTTATGTAGTGAACATAGTTATTAGCATCGATGTTCTACTGATGAGTGTTCCAGTGAGACCAAATCCTCTTTCCATTTACACATGAGAAGATTTATTCTGAAAGATCTTGTCATATGAAATTATACATTTTCTCTTCCTAATCTATTGCAGATAACTTCTTTACAAGTCTTAGCCTAAAGTCTTGGTTTCCTCATCAATAAAAGAGGGATATTAATATCTCCTTTCTTAAACCACTTTGATAGCTTTGGTAGGACACTATAGCATAATGTGGGGATGATAGACTCAGGGTTTAAAAGACTCAGGAGTATAATATATCCATCTCACTCATACTGGTGCTTCTCAAGATGAAATACTTTGTAGATGGAGAACAATTAGCACAGGACATCAAATCATTACATCTAGCGCTTGATTACATGTTTACTGTAAGTGTTTTAACAAAGCTAATTATGAACAGCAAAAATCTCTAAAAGAGCTCAAAGGTCTAGCTGGAGTTAATGTGCCAATCAGTGCTAGCTCTCTGACAGACACTTAAAGAATAGCATGTTCATCATATATGTACTTTCCTGACATTAAATTAGTTGATTATGCAAATGAATTCAACAATAAGAGTAAAAATAGGAACTATGAAACTGGAAAACTTTCTGTTCTTGCAAATAATTTTGGTATCGTCTTCTTTTGTTAGTCTCCAAAAAGCCTCATGACAACATCCATGAGGTATGATCACAGTCACTTTGGAAAGATATAGGGGATTTACTGCACCATCAGCTCATTAGCAAATGACTAACTTGGACTACATTACCTACCGTCTCGTTGATGGATGACGACACATTGTTGGAAGCAGAATAGAAATAAACCAGTCCTATTTAGAAGCGCTTTCTTCATCACATTTCTTAATAAAGGGAACATGATAAAACCTCATAAAACTTTCAAAAGAACTCATAAAAGACTGCCTGATTTTGGTCAATATTCTATGACTGCTGCAAGCTAACCTGTTTCAGATGTGAGGAGGTAAGACTGAAGCTAATGATCTTTTGGGGTATTAAAACACAGCTCTCTCCAACCACATGCTGCTAAGGATGTTGTCTGCTCTGCTAATGGTTGTTCATCTCATCCTAGACCAGCAGGTCCTAGACCAGTCATGAACTTCTGAATTTCCACACTGCAGTGACCCCAACTGGGCTTCTTAATTTCCCATGCCAACAAAAACGCAAGGAATAAACTGTTCCCCATAAGATAAGATTCCTTATTTTTTAGCAAGGGAGGTCTTGAAGAACACAGGAATGATGAAGCACTGGACATCGTGAAGTCTCCATCACTGGAAATATTAAAAGCAGGTTATAAAACTAACTGACAGGAACAACATAGACATAATCATTTTTCCCTTTGGATGGATTTGATAACATCACAATCTCTTCCAATGGCACTTTCTATCATTCTGTGATTGGGGATTACCCAGACTTTGATATCTAACATGGCTTCAGTCTGAAATATTTTATGGCACAGGATGCCAATATCTTACACTTTATCATAATGTGTACACTAGCATTGTTGCACATAATCTTTTTTGTCAGTCCTGGGCAAATCATCTCCAAAAATGTGTGAAATTTTTCTTATCACTGAAGAGATAGTATGATTACTAGTACTGAGATCTGCAAGCAAAGCCTCTTGGATTTGTATTATATAAAGAACTGGGGGTTTACACATGTGCTGGCATGATATATATGATTTTGAAAGAATTCATTAATGTCCATGGGCACTGACTGATTTAAAATTCATCCCAACCTAATGAAGTTTGTAACTTTTGTGACCTACTATGTTGTGTGACTGTAATAACTATGTGACATTAATCTGTCCATTACGCAGTTACCACACCAGCCTTTTCACAGACAAAGGTTTCTGCACGGGTCTTTGACTGTGAAGATAATAGGAATCTCTCCACTGTTGTCATTGTTCTGCATTGTCCCAGCTTTGATACAATACTAATAAACTCATTTATAAAGTTATTTTCTTCCTTTGTCTTTTCAAAGCACCAAAGACATGATTAGCATGATAAATAATAACAAAATAAAAATTCTCAAAATTCAGGAGAGAGGAGAAGTCTTTGTGCATGTGAGATAAACAGAATGACAATGATAGCCCAGAAAATAGCTGGAGGAAGGACAGAGAGATGAAAGGGCATGTAAACTGAAATAGAACCAGGATAAGTTAGAATCTTTGTCTTAAGACAGTGAGAATCACAGAGCAGATCTTGCACTTCCATTACGTTGTTCGTAATGTTGACTTTGTTGTTTACTTATTTTTATAATGAAATTTTATTATACTGTATTGTAATGCTTCCATGAAGAAGTGCTAAAACGTAATCAATGAATTAATGTTCTCATTACTTTTATGTACATTGAGATATGACGAAAATTCTCACTCTTTAATATCTTCTGCAGTTTGGAAAGTAGTAACAAAAGGGGGTTTATATCTATTCACATTGTAAGTGACTTTCCAAGAGATGGAGCTGACTGTAATCACAAGTTGTCACTGCTTCTCATACACAGGTATTAGGCATTGTGGATCAAGATGATATCCCATACTGACTGTGATGATTGCGTTCATTCATGTCATCCATTTGAAGAACGTTTAACAGCTTTAGTGACAAAACTGGCAGGTAAATGCTTTCCCAAAGTTTTAATCTTAGAAATTTTGATTGTCAGAAAAATCTTAAACAACTGTTTTCCACTAATGGAATGGAAAACAAAACAATGACTGAGTGGCCTCTTTTTCATGTTTTTGATGGTTAGTATTGCTATTATTTCTATCACAATACCATCTAGAAACACAGATACATTCAAGACCTTTTTTTTGAAGGTTCTGCACATTCTCAGGATGAGGAATTTTCTTTTGCTCTAGAGAGCTTACTGTGTAAATCCTTATCTTTTCCTCCATTGTAATGCTTTAATTTAAATGGATTTAGGTTCTCTGCCTGGACTCTGTCACACTGCTATAAAAATGAGTTATTGTGGTTTAGCTTATGCCTGAACATTTGTATTTAAGAATTACATCATTGTTATATCATTACAACTTTCTGTGTAGAAAGGTTCTAAATAAGGGGGTGGGGGAGGATAAGGGGGGAGTTAGGTAGGAGAGTTTCCCTGATTTTCTACAGATCACTTTTGCTATATTTAGTCTGAAAGGGAAGTATATGTCGGGTAAAGCAAGGCTGGTTGCAGTACAGCTGGAGTGCAGGGCTGCCTGGTGGCTGCTGGGACCAGGGACCTCAGAGGTCCCTCTGACATCAGCTGCAGCAAATCAAAGTAATGCAAGACCAGGACATGAAGAATGTTGGTCCAAAGTGGATCTCTTTCTCCTGGCAAAGGGACTACCTTTGCCCATCTACTGCCTATCTATTCCCCTGGCACTTCGGTGAGGGAAGTTGCAATCAATTCTGACTTCTGCTTTCACTGTTCCCAGTGATTAAGGAATCAGCCTCACACCGGTCTTGAGTCTACCTTGTGCCAAAAAATAAGTGTGAAGATAATGGGTGTTTTAAGAATGCATTTTCTTATTTCTTTTGTCAATATGTGTCTTAAATGCCACTGGTTAATTGGCTGTATTCCCAGCCCGCATAAACATAACAAAAGTCTCATGATATTTAATATTTTCATAAAGCCACTGCAGCTGGTATTAAGAGATTACAAAAGATCTTTATTTTAGAGGATAAGCTTCAAGTTTTAATGTTTGTTTATAAAACCTTGACAAAATGAAAGAAGTAATCTGTAAGATCTCAGAAAGCAAAGGGCTAGGAAAAAGAAACACTTTTTTTTTTTTTTTAACTGTTCTATTTTTAAGCCAATCCTGTGATTATCTGGGGTTTGACTCATGATTTTGGATGGCTGAAATTGGCAGTAATGTCAAAATAGAAATCTTCCCAGTTTCAAAAGTGATGTTCTGGTTTCCAAAGTGTTTTCCCAGACAGTCTGTTTTGATCTTTACTCAAAATGTTTATTTGTTCATCTACTTCACTGTAGTGTATAAACAGTAGTGAAATACGCCACAGATGTTTTCTCATTCCTTTAATTTTCTGTATGGTCAGATTACTAGACTTTGGTTAGGAGTAATATTACCTGTGTCCTTTTTCTTAATAGATTGTCATTACTGTTATGTGAGAATGGGAAAATTTCAAAAGATTTAGATGTTCCGTTGATGTGAATGCATTTGACATCTGCAATTGCGGTTGTTTAAAAGTTGTTGATGCTTTTCATATGATCCTTTGGCCAGCTGAACTTTACCTTTGAAATAATTATACATCCAATTATCTATCCAATAAACTTTTCCTTGTTCTTGATGCTCCCTAATTTCCTCACTTTGGTGAAACTGTGTCCTAGTTTAGCCAAAACCATCACACTACATTGGGCCACATATACAGCATCTAAATGCAAGAGAGAGATGAGAGAGGAGTTATCTTTCTTTTTCCCCCACTGTATGTGAGATACTAAAAGAATCAAAGGAGAGGTAAGTGCAACATGTAAAGCAGAGAGGAGGAGTGGCCTTATTGTCTTCAGCTGGCAGTGATGGTTACCACAATGGAGATAATATAACTGTCACAAGAAACTAGACATTTTACAGCAAAATAAAATGGATAAATTTAAATCGCTTTCAGGAATGGTCTAGACATCAGGATGTTCAGAGCATACATGGAATTAGTTGCTTAGACAGAGCTTGCTCGTAGCCATATGCAAAAGATCATATTTTAAGTCAGTCTGAGACAGTTAATAGCTGACCAAAGCACAGGACTTTCACCTTATGTTGACCTGTAATGTGTCCTTTTTTTTCAGTTCATCCTATTTTTTAACTACAGCAACAGACTGTCAATTGACCTGCACAGCACAGTTCTACCAGACCATGCCTGGGAACAAGTTATTATTTCTAAATGCCTGTGAAGTGTCTACATTGTTAATTAGAGTCAATTGACAGTTAATTTGTTCTTTTATGACATCAGGAAAAACTGTTCCAGGTAGGGGTCTGCAGGAAGATATATCTATCCATTAAGATTTTTAATACTTCATAGGTTTTAATTAATACATATCTTATTTTGTGCAACAAAGGTAGTGAAAATTACTTTGAAAAAATCTTGAAAGCATGTGTGCTTAAGCAAATAAAAAATGGTTCAGCTTATTAATTGACTTCTTATGCATTTCCCATAGTGAATCATTGTCAGCAGATGGCTTTTGCCAGCAGATAGATTAAAGTTAGAAAGGACAGTTTACATTTAAACAGAACTCTAAATGGGAATGCAAAGGTAGAAATGGAGGCCAGGAACACTGAACAATTTAATCTCACTTGGCTTTCTGCAACATGGGATTGCATCAATTGCAAAAAACATCTCTGTTTATACTTGATTTGATTGAAGTATATGTGTCATCAAGTAGTTTGTACTATATGAAACCTCATATTCAGTGATGTCACTTTCAAAAAAGGACATTTACACTACTTTCTTGATAAAAATAGCTATGAAATCTCTACTCTAAAATGGGGTTACAAAGTCAGAGGATCTTAGTTTTGGAAGTATGTAATTATCGGTAGATAACTCATTAAAAATGTGACTTGATACACTATGAAGTCGCAATATAATGTCAAGTCTCATTCTAATGAACACTGTTAGTTTTAGTTTAAAGTGGTAATATATTAATAGGGCATGTTGTATCTTCAGTATCATTCATAATTTAACAAGCTAATAACACCTTGCAGACATAGTCATAAAAGGCAAACAATTTTCTTGTCTAGATTTTACTTCTAGATTTCATTGTAAAACAAATCTGCTTTTTAAAATATAATGAAAGTAGCTTTTGCTGGTGGTAGGCTAAAAGGCTAAGACAAAAAGTAAGATGCATATTATAAATTTAAAAATGTTCCAAGATTTGGAATTTTTGCATTGCAATGTGTCATAAGGAAAAGCTTCTGAGTAGAATAGCTTGAGGAGAACTAACCAGCAAGTAGAAAAAAACTTTCCTGCTTGGTATAGGGGTGTGGGTTTCTATTTTTTAGATAATGTTGTTAGTATTACAGAATTTTTTACCTTTTTTTTTTGTGTGAAATACTTTTTCTTTTCAGACCTAAACTCAAGAGAAGAACATGTTACAGCGTGTGAATGTTCTTTCTCTTAAAATAACATGCTGGTGGTTATCTTTGAACAGGGTTTTCATCTTGTAAATACACAGAATCAAATCCTTATGTTCTGCAGGAATACAGTTTCTCTAGCAGTTTCAGTAATCAAAAGCTGATAGACCAAGGCACTGAGTATATATATATATTGTGTGCAGGTACCCAAGTGCTGGCAGTGGAGGCTGCAGGGGCCTCTGTGAGGAGAAGCCAGGGCTGACCCGTACTGGAAACAGACGGTTCCAGATGGCTTCAATTTACCTTCCCACACGGCACAGCTGAGCCCCTCGAACAAGATGGTGGTGTCTCTGGGAAAAGGTGAAAAAAGGATAGTAAACACTGAGAGAAAGGAACAGTAAGGCAAGAAGAAAAGGAGGTGCTCCATGGTGGGGCTGGGCACACCCTGAAGGTACTGCTGCCCATGTAGGACCCTGATGTGAGCAGCTGTAAAGATGGCCTGGTGTTGTGCTTTAACCCCAGCCAACAACTAAGCACCACACAGATTCTGGTATAATTGCTTACCACCTGCTGACTGATGCCCAGCCTGTCCCCAAGCAATGATCACTGCCCCTCAGCCAAGGCCTCCAATTTGTATACTGAGCAGGACATCATATGGTATGGCATACCCCTTTGGCCAGTTGGGGTCAGCTGTCCTGGCTGTGCCCCCTCCCAGCTTCTTGTGCCCCTGGCAGAGCAGGGGAAGCTGAAAAGTCCTTGACTGGTGTAAGCACTGCTTAGCAACAACTAAACCATCCAGGTGTTATCAATATTCTTCTAGTACTAAATCCAAACCACAGCACTATGCCAGCTGCTAGGAAGAAAATTAACTCTGTCCCAGCTGAAACCAGGACACCTGGTGAGAAGGGGAAAATTGCTGAACAGAAGAAAATGTCTGCTAAAAGTACTGACAGAGAAATTAGCTGCCACCCTGGGAGCTATGAGCCTGGGAACCAGGCCTTGGGACCAGAAACACCTTTGAAAAGTGCAGCTGGCCTCCTCGAAGTATTCCTGGGGTACCTAGAAACTGGACACATCCTGAGATACCATTCATAACTGCAAAAACAAGGGACTGTAATGGCAATTTATCATCTGAGGAGGTGGAAAACAGTTTGGGAAAATAAAATGGGTCTGAAAGAACAGAAAACAGCTTCATCTAATGGTTGTTACAGGTGAAAAATAGGAATTAACAGCATCAAAGTAGGCTGCTTGAAGTAGGATGTCTGATACTCTTTTGTTTCTGTTATAAAAAAGAATTAAGTTTTATCCAAAATGGAGCCTCTCTCTCTGGTAGCTTCCCATGCTGCCCAGTTTTTCTTTCCTATGCAGGTTGAATTCCATACCACCTCACCATGAGACCTTGAACTCTCACTGGGGACACCTGGCTGACTCCAGACTGTGATATGGATCACATTTGAGGTGAGGCTCTGCCTGTTATATTATTGGTCCTCCTTTGGGCTCAATTTTGGGGTAATTTCAGCTTGTCCTCTCACATCTGGGATGGGTGGGTCCCCCTTTGGGATTAGTTTGTCCTCCCCTTCGGGATGATTTGGTCCCTTCTGAAATCTGTCTAATTCACTTGATGCTGGTATTATATATCCAATAGGCAATCTATCATAAACATATCTGCTGTTACATTGTTGATAAGTTGCTTCACTAATAATAAGTTTGTAGTAACCTGTAATAGTATATACCTACTTGGTTGTTGCTCTTATTGGTTGTTGCTAGACGATTGGTTGCTGCTATTATTAACTGCTGCTGTACTGTTGACTGATAGGATATTATTGCTGATAGTAATTTGCAATAGTTTGATTATATATGCTCACTTTATTAATCATAGGTATACTTGCTAATGGTGATTATTGTCATATTTGTGGTAATCTGTAATAAAGTAGAGAAATTTAGAGGATAAATATTCTGTGTCTTTGTGTATTACAGAATCCTACGAACACATGGTCGCAATCACTACATGCCCACAGGCTGGGTAACCCTTTAAGTCATGACACACCCACACCAGAGCAGAGGAAATGGGTAAGATAGAAGGAGAAACTGGAAAAAAAACAGTGAGAAATGAGTGGCAGAAAGAAAACACTTTGTCATGATCCCAACCTACTGCACTGTGGGTTGCCCCACCAATGGGGGCTGAGAGGAATCTATGACAATATAAAGAGGAAGAAGACCAGGAAGGGGGAAGGAGAGTGTCTGGAATGAAGCTGAACCTGGGAAAAAGGGAAGGAAAGGTGTTTTCACAAAGTTTTTCATTGTTTGTCTTCCTTGTTTCCTAATACCCAAATCAGTAACTACATGTTTTAAATCAAGTCATTTCCCAACTTGAGTCTGTTTTGCCTGCAACAGCAACTGGAAAGTGATTTCCCTGTTTGTGGTGGTCCTATCACTGGAGCAGTAGCTGAGAAGTGCCTGAATCCATCTTCTTATTCCCCTTACCCCACTATTTATCCACATGGATAAGATCTACCTGAGTCTTCTCCAGGCTGGACAGTCCCAGTTCTCGTGGCCTTTCCTCATAGGAGAGATGCTCCAATCCATTTAACATCTTTTCAGCCTTCCATGGGAGTTGCTCCAGTAAGTCCATGTCTCTATTGTACTGGGGAGCCCAGCACTGGATCCACCACTCCAAATATGTCCTCACCAGTGCTGAGTATAGGGGAAAGATCACCTTCCTCAACCTGCTGGCAACACTCCTCCTAGTGCAGCCCAGGACACCTTTACTCTTCTTTGTCAGAAGTGCACATTGTTGGCTAATGATCAGCTTGGTGTCCACCAGGATCTCTAGGGCCTCCTCTGCAAAACTGTTTTCCAGCCAGCCACAGCTCTTGAGTATTACTTGTATTCTGGTTACATCTACTGACTGGATCTCAGTGCAGTGTACTAAGTGTGGGCAGAACTTCTGTGGGTAACTACAAAGTTTTGGTAGTGTTCTTTAAAGCATTTATGACAATTCTTGCATTGTCTTGCTGCAGGTGTCTCTACTTCTGCCTTAGGAGAATATGAACTACAGTAGTCAAGTTTGAAAATGCTTCTGCTTGGAGTTATACCACATCATTTCAGTGAAAACATCTTTCATAAATCCAGGAAGCTGATATAAAGGTGCATGAAGTGAAGGTTTGGTGTGAAGATTTGAATTGTTTTCAAATTCCTAGTGCCAGGTGCGAGTCACTCAACTGGATATGCAGTCTGTAGCCTGAGTTAGTCTCTCTCCTAGCTTCTTTTCTCAGCTTGCAGAGTTTTAGCCACTGTAGTCCATGGAGTCCAAGGTGTGATTCAGCTCATCCTATATGAGACATCCATATATGGTCGGAGAATTTGCACCTTCATGCCTATTTCATTTCATTGACTATAAACAGAGCCTAGCCTGAATTGCTTACGTATCTACAGTAAAAAGGAAAATAAAACTGGGTTAAATTATTTCAATCTATTTAGTCTCCTTCAAGAACTTGTAGCAAGCTATCCTCTTTTCCTCATTTATGCAGGGTGTACCTGTTTGAACAGAGCTAAACACAGGTATAAATTCAACAGGAGAAGTCTTCCTACCAGATAGTAGGGAAAATAATTAAAAAAACCCAACTTAGTTCCATCATCTGAATGAATTTGTTGTTATCAAACTAGTCTTTAAGATGACCATAGACTCTGAAGGAGTTTCTTTCAAAAATTATCTTGTACATGAAAGTAAACCACATATTATTACATGTAGGGCAATTACTTTGCTATTTCATTGGGTGAATTACTGAGTTTGGGAGTTGTAAGAAATTCCACAGGATACTTTCATATTCCTAAGTGGCACACATGAGAAAAAAGCTGTCATGTGTCACATTTCCTTTCAACCAGCCGTGGAGGATATCACCTGTCTGAAAGGTTGACCAAGCACTCACAGCTGTGCTAACTATTCTGTATGTAGCTCTACTTCACTTCTACTTCACCTTGTTTGCAATGTATTTCAGAAGTGGAAGACTAGACCCAGGAGTAATCACAGTCAGAAAACAAAGAAAAGTTTTTATGTTTATGTTTTCCTTCTGTTTATTTCATGTGAGAAAATAGAAGAGTTGGAAATTTCGAGTAACTTCTTTCAAAGAGCATGGTTTTATTTCTCTACAAGTAACTAGCACAATAAAAAGGCTTTTTTTAAGAAAAGCACCAGAAAAAACTAATGAGAGTCAGTTTAACCAGTACATCTATATTCCATCTTTGCATCCAGTGCTGCAAAGAAGAGCAGAAAAACAGAAGTAGATTTATGGCAGGATTTTGAGAAACAATAACTCATGACAAGAAGTGAAATTTTTTTGACTCATAGCAGATGGTCAGCCAAGATGAGATTTGGGACAGTAATTAACTAAAGGAAGGAAGAAGATCAGAAAGCAAAACATCAAACATGGATGTACTGCTTACCTGAAATGCTTCTTACGTAATACTTTGGCACATCCAGGGTTCAATAAATTGTTTGAACCCTTTAAAACTTCCCCCATGCGGGAATTTCCCCTAGGCAGCTCAAATAGAAGAGAGAGCATTTTGTTACCACACAGATCATCAGACAGCAGCGGGCGGGTTTATTCAACTTCAGCTTCAAAGTTCTAAGGAGAATAAACAAACAAAAAACTCCACCAAGTTTCCATTATTATCTCAATCAGAAAGTCAATTCATTGTTAGGTTTCAAATACTGTTTTCTTCTTCTAGATACAATTTAGGAAATCTTGCTATTTTCCCCCTTAAGAGGTGAAGTAATTTCCTGACTTTTGGAAAAGATATTCCTTCCAACTTACTACAAAAGTGCTGTTGTGTGGCCATCAAAAATCTAACTATACCATTTCAACCACAATTTCTAAGTGGTATCTATATTTTTTATACCACAAAGTGGTATCTTTGTGATTTAACTGCTTTCCCAAATGGATCCAAATATGCTCATATCTTCATGGAACTGGGTGATCCAGGTGGTAAGACGTATTATTTGCCCTGATGTTTCTGCAGAAACTCCACAACATTATTCACATTCTGGAGCTGCTGGAAATGTTTTATTCATGATGCTTGTAACTCTGAACATTGAAAAAAAATCCTTTACTAGTCATGAATATGGAACTTGGTTATATCTGATTAGCCTTTTTTTTTGTTTTATCTTTTAGTATGTGATAACTCAAGCTTAAAATGTCACTTGACAAATGAATAGAATTAATTTATGCAAGACATTAATAAAAAATCAAATGAGGACAAATTTAAAAATTAGGAGAAGACTAAACTTTGGTTTAGAATTTTACAGATTAAACATGGAATCTGCTCTCATAACTAGTTTTACACTCCCCCTGGTGTTCTATAGGTTGTGTGTTTGGGTTTATAATGGAAAAGAGTGATCAATATCAATGGAATGACATGTATTCTTCTGCTGTCCTTAAATATTACTTATGGCATATGTAAAGAATTAAAACTCCTGTGTTGTAGACACGACTATAAAATAGAAATGGCAATGAAAAGAGAGATAACCAACACAGTCCCTCAAGCTGTGATTATAGCTCAATCATTTTACTGAGTTTTTTTCCTAAATACAGCAATTTCTCTCTGTAAGTTGAGACTTCATATATGCATATAAAAATCAGACTCATAGATACGGATTCAAGTTCATAGAAAACAGAATGTCAAACCTTCAGAAACGATGAGCTACAATGCTTTTACAGTGAAGGGTGACCAAGAATTATTAAATTGTTATTATTTATTAATATATGACAAGGGACCATCCTATATGATAGTTTTAATTATTATGAAAATGACCCTGGCATATGTAGATATCAAGCTATCTTCCATAAAAAAAAATCATAAACCCCAGCAGCAATGAAAAAACAAACAAACAAACAAACCCCAAACCCACAAACTCAGAACTGAAAACTGAAACTATGCTATCCAAGGTTGATCACTCAGGTATTGACTAACATTTGAAAGTTTTAAGCAAGCAGCAAAGTTGGCTTCCTTAAAAATGATCTAATAAAAATATTATCTTAACCTACAATTTTGCCTCGATTTTTAAAAGTATGTCATAGAAAGGAAATAAAGGTAAAATATAGGCTGGGGTTTTTAAATGTATTTTTTGTCAAGGAAACTTACTTTCCATTCAGTCAAGTGAAATAAAAATGGAAAAAGACAGTCATCACAGCAATTTGTTCCATAGCATTCAATACTCTAGATGAAAGATAAATGCCATCATTTTTAGAGACATGGATGTAGGAAACAACAAAAACATTTCCTTTCAGCTACATATCAGTATTTAAGCAACAGCTTAGAAGTTATAATGAACTGAATTCAGTCAAACTCCCTTGACCTAGCGGGAGAGGTATCAAAGCAAAATTGAGACTCTCTGTTGAAATAAAAGAAATGTTAAGTCAGAGCACTGCAGTTAAAAACCCATTATAGGCTCCCAAGCCTATCTGAGAAACTTCAGATGCACTTATTTATTTGAGATGAGAATCTGAGACACTTAGCTGATTGCAGGTGCAAAATGTAAAAGTACTAGGTCAAAAGTTAAATGTCTTCAATGTTAAATTGTTTCTTAGATCTTTAGTAATGTTACAAAACATTAGGATTCCTTGTATGCTATGAAACTGATCCTAGGTGTTAGGTTTTGCTTGGACCTAGTTAAAATTCCTTTACATCTTAACATAAAATACAAGCCCAAATTGATAGAAAAAGTCTGTTGGCTTTTTTTTCTTTCTTTCTTTTTTTTTTTTTATTTATTATGAATGCCACTGCTTTTTGTATTGATTAGATAAAAAAATAAAAAGTTCCATTAAGAAAAAAAATTCTTAATGTAAAAAAAATACAGTATAACATGATAAAATATTTTGTTACCATTATGTTAAGTCATGAAACACTTAGGGTATTTCTAGTTCAAATCAAACCAAAAAGATAAGCTGAAGATTTCTATAGGTGTTTAAAGGTTGCTTATCTCAAACTAAATTATGAGCTGTTTTTACACCTATACAGAAAATTCTATTAATTTTGAAACTGATCACTGGTGAATTTAGAAGTGAAGATTTCTATACTTTCCTATGTAGCATTAATGACAGGTACAGTGTTTTTCAGTCTGCAGCTTCAGTTTAAAATCATCCTTAAACTTAGCAATAAGAAAGAACATTTAATCAAAATTAAGATCCACAGAAGTCCTGTACGTGTTATAGGTTCACACACTGGTTTGAGAGCTAAAGCAAAAGGTGTATAAGAAGGCAACCACATTAAAAGCAGTAGTATTAACTAGTCACCTTATTAATGAATGTATGAGACAGTGAATGCTGTAATAATTTCAGAAGTGTTGTGTTATTCAGTGTTAAGACCAGCATTGCTTTCCCCCATCTCTGAAAATTCATTTAATTTTACAGAATACTACATATTAGTTTTGGTTTTGGCCATAAGTCAGGTTTTAGAGTCAGTTTCCTTCAAATCTATTAACTGTAGGGTCAGTGGAACACATATGAATATCTCTGCCTGTCCGCTGTATTTATTAAAAAATGAAGAGCAGAGTCAGAATGAAAGTATCGAAGGTTCTTACAGCCCAGTTTCACTGGACCTTACTCTAATACGAGAGAAAATTATGTTTACACCATTGTTACTGAAAAGCATGGCCCACAGGGAAGAGATTCACAGAACCAAATGGTTGGTGCTGAGGGCCTGACATCCACACTATTATGAATGGGGGGGACACAGGGATGGGGGGGCAGAGGGTATATATGAATTACTGTTGTGGGATAGCCATGATAGGCAGCCAAGCCCCACACAGTCGCTCACTCACTCCCCCGCAGTGGGATGGGGGAGAGAACTGGTAGGGTAAAAGTGATAGACATGGTGGATTGAGAAAAAGACAGTTTAATAGGTAAAGCAAAATCCGTGCATGCAAGCAAAGCAAAACAGGGGATTCATTCACTACCTCCCATCGACAGGTAGGTGTTTTGCCATCTCCAGGAAAGCAGGGCCTCATCACATGTAAAGGTTACCTGGGAAGACAGATGCCATCCCTTTGAACATCCTTCCTCCTTCTTCCCCACAGCTTTTATTGCTGAGCATGACATCACACCATATGGAATATAACTTTGGCCAATTTGGGTCATCTGCCTGGTTGAGTCCCCTCCCAATCTATTGCACACCCCCAGTTTATTCATTGGAGGGCCAGAGTAGAAACAGAGAAGGCCTTGGTGCTGTGCAAACACTGTTTGGCAATAGTAGAACTTCAGTGTACTAGGTCAAAAGTTAAATGTCTTCAATGTTAAATTGTTTCTTAGATCTTTAGTAATGTTACAAAACATTAGGATTCCTTGTATGCTATGAAACTGATCCTAGGTGTTAGGTTTTGCTTGGACCTAGTTAAAATTCCTTTACATCTTAACATAAAATACAAGCCCAAATTGATAGAAAAAGTCTGTTGGCTTTTTTTTCTTTCTTTCTTTTTTTTTTTTTATTTATTATGAATGCCACTGCTTTTTGTATTGATTAGATAAAAAAATAAAAAGTTCCATTAAGAAAAAAAATTCTTAATGTAAAAAAAATACAGTATAACATGATAAAATATTTTGTTACCATTATGTTAAGTCATGAAACACTTAGGGTATTTCTAGTTCAAATCAAACCAAAAAGATAAGCTGAAGATTTCTATAGGTGTTTAAAGGTTGCTTATCTCAAACTAAATTATGAGCTGTTTTTACACCTATACAGAAAATTCTATTAATTTTGAAACTGATCACTGGTGAATTTAGAAGTGAAGATTTCTATACTTTCCTATGTAGCATTAATGACAGGTACAGTGTTTTTCAGTCTGCAGCTTCAGTTTAAAATCATCCTTAAACTTAGCAATAAGAAAGAACATTTAATCAAAATTAAGATCCACAGAAGTCCTGTACGTGTTATAGGTTCACACACTGGTTTGAGAGCTAAAGCAAAAGGTGTATAAGAAGGCAACCACATTAAAAGCAGTAGTATTAACTAGTCACCTTATTAATGAATGTATGAGACAGTGAATGCTGTAATAATTTCAGAAGTGTTGTGTTATTCAGTGTTAAGACCAGCATTGCTTTCCCCCATCTCTGAAAATTCATTTAATTTTACAGAATACTACATATTAGTTTTGGTTTTGGCCATAAGTCAGGTTTTAGAGTCAGTTTCCTTCAAATCTATTAACTGTAGGGTCAGTGGAACACATATGAATATCTCTGCCTGTCCGCTGTATTTATTAAAAAATGAAGAGCAGAGTCAGAATGAAAGTATCGCAGGGTCTTACAGCCCAGTTTCACTGGACCTTACTCTAATATGAGAGAAAATTATGTTTACACCATTGTTACTGAAAAGCATGGCCCACAGGGAAGAGATTCACAGAACCAAATGGTTGGTGCTGAGGGCCTGACATCCACACTATTATGAATGGGGGGGACACAGGGATGGGGGGGCAGAGGGGATATATGAATTACTGTTGTGGGATAGCCATGATAGGCAGCCAAGCCCCACACAGTCGCTCACTCACTCCCCCGCAGTGGGATGGGGGAGAGAACTGGTAGGGTAAAAGTGATAGACATGGTGGATTGAGAAAAAGACAGTTTAATAGGTAAAGCAAAATCCGTGCATGCAAGCAAAGCAAAACAGGGGATTCATTCACTACCTCCCATCGACAGGTAGGTGTTTTGCCATCTCCAGGAAAGCAGGGCCTCATCACATGTAAAGGTTACCTGGGAAGACAGATGCCATCCCTTTGAACATCCTTCCTCCTTCTTCCCCACAGCTTTTATTGCTGAGCATGACATCACACCATATGGAATATAACTTTGGCCAATTTGGGTCATCTGCCTGGTTGAGTCCCCTCCCAATCTATTGCACACCCCCAGTTTATTCATTGGAGGGCCAGAGTAGAAACAGAGAAGGCCTTGGTGCTGTGCAAACACTGTTTGGCAATAGTAGAACTTCAGTGTACCATCAGTATTGTTTTGGTCACAAACCTAAAAAACAGCATCATATGAGCTGCTATGAAGAAAATGAACTCTATCCTAGCCAGTACAACTACACATCTGGTCCTGGGGCCTGAGTGTCCATTAGCCACTGCAACGCATCTTTAGGTTTAACTTCATTGAACAGAAATACAACTTGTACACCCTGAGACCACTCTGCAGTGTGAGCCAATGCGTGGCTAAAGGGTTTGTTTCAAGAGCAAAAGTTTCAAACTAAAAATACCAATGTGGATGTACCTGATGTGTCCATGCAGGAACAAATTACTAAGGAAGAACAGAGCCATGCAGAGCTTTGAAAGCTGCAATAAATACTTTTTATTTAATGCATGGAGAAGAAGATGAAGGAATTCAGATATTAAATAAGTGACATGTTTAAGTCTGTGGCCAGGGAGAAATGGCATGTAGTGAATACAATGATAATTAATGAGACTTGTCATAACCTCACAAAGGTTACAGGCATCAGGCCACACAACCCTGTCAAAAAACCAGGCCTGTCCAGTAACAACAAGAAAAGCACTGACACATCATTACTGGGAATACCCTGTTCCAGACATCTATTCTGTTCCCTACAGTTTAAGCAAAATACCAACAAGCATTGTAGAAGATACTGCAAGACCTTGCCTTATTTAGAATACCAAGTGACTGCTAAGTGAATGATTGCTTCCTACATGTTAAGGATAAACTGTAGGAAGGGAAATGAACAATTAAAGATGAAGAATAACAGCACTTCATTGTATTCCCTAATAAGAATATTAACATACTTGTAAATTTAACTTTATTTCTAGTAGGATTTTTGCTACCTTTTGTTGCAGAAATTAAGCTAATTCTTAAACTTCTATATTTCTTCTGAGCTGAAAATAATAACAATTGAATACCTATGTCAAAGATGTTCAGGTAAGTGAGAAACACAGTTATTGTCATTACTGGAGGATCAGAAAATCATCATTCAAAGTCCATTAACATAGGACAGGAAATCTTTCAGAAGATCTCTTGGCAATAATTTGTAAAATCATCTGTGCTCTACTGAGTAGGGATTTTTTCCTAAAAACAAGGTGTTGAAAATAGCTGCTTCTATTTGTGACTTCTCTTGAAGTTGTTAATCTTGTGATTATGGCAATTCAGATGATGAGAAGACACATAAGACACTACAGACTTAGGTTCATTTCAGGTGCTGAATAAGTATAGACACATATGAATTTGTAAAAAACCATCCATTTTGCATCAAAAGAGGCTACAAAAAGACTAAAACATAGGAAATACATACATTTATTTCCAGATAAAACTTTTATTTTAAGTCTCACAGTAAACCTCCATGACCTTTACAGATAATTTTATCTTAATTTCATACATTTTTCTTGTAATTTACATCAAGTGAATTATATTCAAGAAAGCCAGAGAACTCTGATAAAGTAGCAAAATAATCAAAATATGGGACAAAACATAATTTACCAGGCTATATACAGCAAAACTTTTAATATCATGATGCGCAAGAGACTAATTGGCAGCCAAGTACCAGTGCTGAGCTACTTCAGAGGATTAATGGCTGTCTGGTATATTATACTGCCGTTAAGAAGTACTACAGTACTTGAGAATGGAATAAATTTAGGAGTGAAGGAAAATAACTAATGGAATACTGAAAAAGGCTTTTGCTAGATAAAGATAGGTAAATTCATTTTTAATTTTAACCCACTTGAAAATCCTGGGCTTGAAATGTCAGCTCAGGCTTGAGTGATTGGGTTTGTGCTCTTCTAAGAAAAGACTGAGATAAAAGGAGGAACGGCAGATAAAAAGCTAGGGAAAAATATGCAGTGAGAGCTGGAAAAGGTAGGCACAGTAAAGTAATGATATGGATGAATTTTAGAGATTTGTAAAAGAAAAAATTCTGCATAGAATACTATTTGTAGTGAAAGCATTAGGTTCCTCCTAAACTGAGACTGAAGTTAGTTCATTTACTTGCTCACCTCTGTCTCACCTTTCCTCCAACTAAATCAAGCTACTTTTCCAGGCATTTTTGAAGGCAGCATATGGGAGACATATTTACACAGAGTTTCACACAAACCAAGCATCCTTCATTGTATAGCTCTTTCCACTGTTGAGTAAGGACATCTGGGTAGTTACTGTTGACTCATAGAACTTATTTTCCTTTCATAACTTTTTTTTTTGGCTTCACATCTTGGCATTTATTTTCTTAATTGAAAAAGAAATTGTACTGTTATGACCTAACCAGCTCACATACATGAAGTGCACTTTGCAATAGCATCTTCGGTAAAGTTTGGGGAAAAAAGTCACTGAGATAGTAATTACATCTGTAATTCTTGCCCATAAGGGGCAAGGGGGACATGGGCTATTGACCATATACACCCCACATGTGCATGCTGCTTTATGTTGCTTGCTTTCAGGGGACAACAAGAGCAATCTGCTCCCCAAAAGAAGTAGAGGCGGGAGCCAAGGGTGACAGCAAGGCAGGCAGGGGAGACAGCTCCTTGATAGGACTGCCATCAAACAATGCCTAAGCAAGAGGAGGCCCAGTGACAATAACCAGCTTCAGCCAATAGTCCAGTGAGTGCCAGACAAGTCCTGGGGAATAAGACAGATACAAGGTTGAGCCAGAATGTCAGCAGATGGGATTAGCCAAGCCAAGCATAGCCATACCTCAAGTATACCTCGTTCTGTGGGTATCAACCAAATACAAGGACCTGAACTTAAAATGCAGTTCTCAAATGAAGAGGGTAAAACCCTAATGAGCCGCAGCTCATTCTCACAGCTGTTTCTCACACAGCAGTCTGATGTAAGGTTTCACAGCTGCATCACCGTAGGGAGCTGGCAGGGAATGCATTGCAGAGACTGATGGTGTGCTCGGCTCTCTGGTGCTTGTTTGTATGGTTGAAAGACAAAGTTAAAGCACAAGGTTTATTATATCTACTTCTTTTTACAGTCAGGTAGGAAGGTAAATCTTTTGAAAAGTAATAATTGTCAAAAATTAAGAGACACAATTTCTGGTAAGAGGTAGACAGGTTCTTCCACATTCCTTACATGTATATGGAAAATAGAACATTGTAAAAAAAAGAACCATGGACAATGGCATAGGAATGTAGGCTACAGCTACAGTTTAGCTTGTTCTTTTTTCAGTTTTGCAGCTTCTAATGTAATCCAGGCTTTGTACCTACTCTGAGTTTCAGGTCTCTCTGCTCCTAGTATAGCAAGCTGTTCAACAGCTTGCTTTTTTTTTCTTCCAGAAAAAAAAAGTGGTTTAGCTATTTTTCCTTTATACGAGTTGTTTATGCATTTCTTATGTAGTTTGGGTTAGATAGACCCATAGCTGCAGCTCCTGTACACCAGCTCTTCACAAAATATTTGCAGTAATTAAAACCTAACTAACACTGATAGGGTATTTGAATGAAATCAGCAAAAGTCTTGTCTTTACCCTAAAAAACTTTAATTACAAATTGGCCAAATTTCCAATTGGATGAAAAGATTTAATGTGATAACAAAAGATTAACATGTTGGCTGAAATAGATCTTGTAATTTCCATAATTTTGCTTTGTCATATAACTGTTGTTTACTTTTAGGATCCTTTCTGAATTTTCTCTGTTTTAAATGAGACAGTGATTTATGTTGACTGCACCACATACTTCAGGATTTTGCATCTTATTTGCATCATGAGATACTAATTGGCTGATTTTGTTCTTCCTGGAGCTGAAATGCTATGCAAATGAACTGGTAGAAGAACCTAAGGGAAATTACTCCATCACAAAAATGGAAGGTGGTAATAGTCTTAGTTTATGTCCAAAGTGCATTTAATGTATATGGCACAGAACTTAACATTTTGCAGCATTCTAAGGGTATATTCCAGTTTCTGAACTTAAGGATCACTTTCTATCTATCCAGCTTTCTGATCATAAACATATAGATGTGTTTTATATACACAAACATATAAAATCCATAAAATTACTTAATCCATCATAGACTGGAGATAGGTAAATAAAACCCAGTTTAGCTGAGCTGCCACCTATCAAATTTCAGGAAAATATTTCCCGCCTTCACTTTGTGTAACAGTCCTATGAAGATGCGGCTCTAAAAAGAACCAAAACCATTGCTATTTTGATGATAATAGTTAACTGAACTTGCCAGATATTTTTACCAGACTAATTTAACTCTGTTTTCCTATGGAAACAATGCTTATGAAGTCATGCTATTGCTATTGTGTGCATCTAGTAAAGTGGGAACTCGTTTGCCAGTTCACATGTGGCAGTGGTGGGAAGCTCAAACAGAAAGATACTCTTACCAATTTTGGGAAACTGGATAACTAGATAAAGGAAAGAAACCTTATTAAGGACCCCATAGTGGGGAAAAGCTGTAGAATGAGCTGATGCTTGGGAGTTCAGATACAAGGCAGGCAGAGATCTGTGTGGGAAAAGTTGCAACTGAAGTTCATACTTTATTAAAATCTCACAAGAATAATTCATCCAAGATAAAAAATTAATGTATCCAAGGAAATAAATGTTCATTCATTGATAGAATTATATGTTTAGGCAAGTTCTGGACTCAGAGAGTATTGCTTTGATTTGTTGTACTGATGTCTTTTATCAGTTTATTATCTAAATAGTATTAATAGTTAACATTTAAAGGGTTTTTGTTTCTTTTCATTATTCTTCATTTCTATCCCACATCTTTTCTTGTTTCCACTGAATATGTCTGAGGCAGCTTTATCTGTCCCAGGTGTGAAAATTCCCCCCAGCCCTTTTCAAGTTCAGTGTCTGTTACAACTTCCTTGAAGCTGCTCTGACCTATTCAGTGACTTTCTGTAGTCAAATGACTGGAGGGACAGAAGGAGGAAGCAGGACAGGAAAAGCAGCTTATCAAGGTTTCACTAGCTGAGGTTAGGCATGGTCAGCCACATAGAAATACCCTTTTCAGAAATGCTTAGCTTCCCTTGCTGCATAGTACAGTACCTCAGATGTTACCCCTTCCCCAACCTCGAAGAAATTCACACCTGAAAAAATAATATTACTGAGAGACTTTTCACAGGGGTCCAAAGACATGGGATCTACTTCTTACGTCAGTATATTGGAATGAAAGCTATTGGGTCCCAGGGGGCACCAAAAAGGCATACTTGCATTGACCAACCCCACTTGGGACCTGCCCATGGATCTGAGGGCTCCTTTTAAGCTAGAGTCTGGGCACCCCCACTTTGCCTGAGTGACACGATAAGTATATATGTGCCTAGTCCTGCTGCCTGCTGTTCTGCCCTCCTGGCTGGGCTTCCTGGATGGGCCTTGAACTAAGCTTGTGTGTAGCCTTACCTCTACTCCTGCTTCCAGCCCAGACTCCTGCCATTTTTGATTGATCTTCATGGCTAGACTGTGCACCTGACTCGTTGCCTTGCCTTGTTTGGGATGGTCATTTGGACCTGTTGCTACCACCGCCCCTGATCAGGTACCATGGGACAGCCAGGATAGTTTTTCTGATGAAATTATTTTAAAATGAAACATATATAAATTAAATGCATAAACATACCTTTTTTTATCTGTTAATGCTAGTAGCAGTTTCACTGAAATATTTAATATAAGAAGAGCTTAGGTGTTAAAAGAACTAATTAGTGGGTGCATATTGTGGGATTTCGGTTTCTTGTTAGTGAAATAATCTAATTGATGGCACTGGAACAAAATGCAGCTGTTCTTACTATGAACTATTTCTATATTTGTAATGAAGCTTTAAAGCAGCCAGCCAGATTGCTTGCGTAAGTGTTTTGAACAAAATCATCAGTACCTGCTAGGATAAACCTCAGATTAAGTTTCTCATAACATCTGGCCAAGAAACACAGTACAACATCATTTAGAGAGAAAGTGCTAATCTAGTGCAGTGTTTACTTTCACAGGGCATCTGATGCATAGTTCTGTCATCAAGAAAAATGGATATTAAAATATCAGCATTTAGATATGACTAAGTTTGGCTAATTTAAGCTTCAGGTTGATTAACATGGGAATGTAAAAATGAGATATGCAAAGTGACTGATACAGTGGGTTCTATCAAAAATTCAACAGCTATTCCCTCAGGAGCCACATTATTTCCAATAGCTAGCGGAACATAATCCTTAATAGGAAAGGTGATTAAAGTTTTAGCATTATGCTCTTTTAGTTTCAGGGGAACTAAGATGAAATCAAGACTGGGTCTCATTTCTGTCATGATTATGGCATCATTAGGAGTCTGTCCGTTAGTTCCAGGATCACTGACTCAGACATCCTGCTGTCTATATCAGACTAAAGTGTTTGGCTGGGATCTAAATCCACCTCCTAGGTTAGAAATGAGTATCCTACGGCTGCTGAAAGAGAAAACAAATAAAGCGTAATATGATCTGGGGTCAGGTTCACTGAGATACCCACACTAAGAACAGAATTTTACTGGAATCTCAGATTAACAGGTAAATATTTGAAAATCTAGTTTATATTTAATGCTTGCCATGGTCTTTTTTTTTTTTTTTCTCTCCCCCCCTTTCAGATTTAAACTATCTTCACTTGGCTAGGATGGGAAGCAGAAGTGCTGAAATATCTAATCTTGTAAGACTTCCAGCCCAGCTGTGGGGAATCAAGTGGCTTTAGACAGTTGGAATACAGTTCAAAAGAGCATCCACAGTTTTTGGTGTTTGTCCAAGCATTGAGATGCTTTGTGGTTTACCCATCACTCTTTGTAATGTATTAGAAAGTAAACATACTCTGTCAATGCATAAAAATGATATGAAAGTAAATCTGCTCCTGACCTTATTGTCCACTTACAGGCATGACTCTGACTGGCTTCAGTGGGAGTTTCACATAGGGAACGGCTTCGTGATTAGACATCTGTACTGCAAATGAGATAATATGTATTAACGTCTGTGATTTCTCTCTGGAATCAATTACAAGTGAGAAAGGAAAACTGTGAATATAATAACTTTCCCATGGACTAAGACTGTACAGCTACTACCATTCATCTATGTAATGCAATTCTAGAAGTGAGCATAGCAGAAAAAAATGCAAAATAAAAAGGTATGGGCAAATGAAGCATGCCCTTTTTCATATGATATTTGAAACTAGAGGAAGGGGCAAGGGTTACAAAAAGCTTTTTCTTCCTTCAATCACAGAACATCTCTTAGACTGCCCTAGAAACAATCTGTAAGAAAAGCTACCCAGCTTGTGAAAAACAGTGAGTGAGGCTTTTCCTGGCTGGTGCAGTGGAAGACAAATGGCCTCTTTCATCCTCATGCCATGCATATAATGAAAACTTAGCACCAAGAAAGGTCACTGTTATGGGCATTACTGTTCTATGAGGCTGTGCAAAAGTAGCCTGAAGATAATGTTGAAAAATTATTTGCCATTAAGAACCTAGAGTGACCAGCTGGAATGACTAAATTGTTACTTCCAGAGAGGAAACTCCTGAATTATTGTAGGCTTCACAGACCACTGAATGGTGCAATTCCATGCAGTGTTCTTCCCCCAGCGCTCACTCTGCGCAGAGTGTCTCTCTTCCTCCGTGGTTCCCAGTCTGTAAGAGGTGCCTTCCTTGGTAGGCTGTGGGAAGCAGAACTGCATGTTGGAGGGGGCTGAAAAGCAGGGAGGTAACTCTAAGTCATCCAGGACTAGCTTCCCTTTAAAACTCCATCAATTCTGCTGGGTCTAGAGCAGCAGGGGGAACCTGGGGAGCTGGTGGATATTTCCCCTTATCTTGCTCTTTATAATCCTTGGTTGAACTGAAACCTTTGAGCAGAGGGATGGCGTGCAAATAGCTAATCAACCTGTGAAGAGAGAAGAGTGCTGTTCTTGATGTTTCTGGTTGCTCCTAGGTATAATAGGCTTAGTCAGGTACCATATTTTTTTCCCCAATGAATTCCTTATGTAAGAAGGACAACTATGAGTTGGTGATGTATGGCCATTTTAACTAATCTTTCATGTCCAGGAAGTCCCAATTTGCTCCCCACTCCCCAAGAGAGTAAAATCTTTGTTCTTCATTGAACTTCCCAAAATGTCAGATGTTTCTATGAACTTTACTAGAAAAAAGTGATGCTCATAAAGGATTGGAGGTGACTCTAACAGCTGAGTTGAATCCTAAAGTTAGTGAGAAGTCAGAAAAGGTTGTAGATGACCATTTAGACATAGTAGGTGGAAGATGTCACTTCAGAATGATGTAGTTTTGGTATACATTGGAAGTAATGTAATTACACAGAACTGGAAACAGTTTCAGACAAGTGAGTTTAAACTCAGGATGGATGGAAAGATGCTTTAGTTTCTTGCTTATGTCATTATTAGTAGGCACGTGCTGCCTTTCATACCCTTAATAAAAATTGTGCCTTTGATAAAAATGTTGCCAATAAAGAACTTCGTAGCCCCCACCCCCACCCCACCTCCAGATACCATAGGGAACAGATTGTCTGGAAGTCCCGGAGAACTTTCAGAATAGGTTATATCTGCCAAGAATGAGATAGGTATTCTCAGTCTTTTGCTGGGACGGTTATTGTTCTTGTTGGGATTTTGTCTGTGTTACTCCTTAAAACCCTCCCACTTCACAACTTCGTTGATTCAGGAAGTTCATGAGCAGCCTTAAGCCCTGCCTCCAGAACAGGTAGTTCATGTATAACAGTCTCATGTCATAAGAGACTTAATATACCTGTTCACTCACTTGCATGTTTGGAAACCTGAGGAACTAGTATATTGTAGCTTTCAACATTTTTAGAATGACATGGAGTTATGGGAGGTTTGCATGACAGTATTTGAAGATCGACTAGCAAGTGCCTCCTTCCAAACCTGCTGGGAACTCTTGTGGCCCTGAAGTGGGCTTGTTTCAGTTACCTGGGCACTGCCATAGTAAAAGGACAATCTTCCACCACTCGTGCACACAGAGGCAGTGAAGTACCCCCTTGCATATGCTTTCTCCAATTTCAGATAAACTGTCTCATCTTAATCATGTCACCTTGCCCCAAGCTTGTACTCTGAAAGCAGAGCTGATTCTGTCTGCACTTTATGATTTGCCTGCATGTGGAAACCAAAGAAGGAATTAGAAGTAGGTAGTAATGACTTAGAGATTCTGTTAAGTGTTTCTTTTCCAGGCTAATTCAGAATTTCATCACTTTGAAGTACCAGTAACTATGTTGTCACAAAAGGCATAAAGTAGAATTCTACAAATGTTTTTTTTCTTGCTATTAAATTTATTTTTGTTTCTATTCAAAATATGTTCATAACTGATAGGTTTCTCATCCATGAGGAAACTGAAAGAACTTTTCCTTTACTGCTGCTAAAATGTGATTAGGGTCAGAATTTAAATTCAGATAACATAGCTCTCTGCAGTAATTTGTATTAAAACCAAACTCCGGTGCGGTAACAAAGAGCGTTTACTTCTTACTTAAAAATTAAATCATGTATACACACTAGATAGATGATACTTGGATCAAAGCATGGAAAAATATTTAATCCTGTTCACAAAGTTATTTCAGTGTTATGAGTGCAAAATTAGATGTTATTTCAATTTATTTTATCCTCAACTTTTTATATTACAGCTTAATGTTAAAAGACATGATGGTAAAAATAATAGTAATATAAAAGATGTTTTACAAAGATGCTTGGATTGCCAGACTTTCATAATGTATTACTACTGAATTGAAACAAGATGGTTAAATGGATCAGGGAACTAAGCCTGTGGGAAGGGAGGGAGGTTGACACATAGCATTATTTTACTTTAATTCTGTTGACATGTTTTCTAGAATCTGCAAGTGACATTTGTAAACAATGACAAATTTACAGACTGAAAGTCTTATTTTTGAATGTATTGACTACCTTTCATTTGAATATATATGACGTATTTACAGATTGAACATTATCTGTTATCCTGGAGCATTGATTAAAATGATGAGACACTTCAAAGTGACATAATGATGGCTTGACTGGTCTGTGGTTAATGGTCTGATGTAGTTAACCAGCTGTAGAGGACAATACTGTTCAGTGATGTCACTTATGATGACTTGCTCTTTTTGGCTATTAGGGGGTCAATTTTGTTATTGCTATTGTTCTATTCTTCATACAAATCAGTTTAACACTTCTGCCTTTCATAATCCAAAGCATGTCTGAATCTGAAAGTGTAGTTTGTTTTCATGTCGCATTCTTATTTTGAACTCCTCATATGTATTACCAGAAAAAAAAGACTGTGAACATTGTGGTTTTTCCTCCGTTCTGCTCCTTATGTGTAAACTTGTTGATGTGATTACTTACCTTAAATTCACTAAAGAAACATCCAGAACTGTTAACTTCAGCCATGGCTTTGTAATCCTTAATTAGATATGCTACAGTGATTTGTCATGGAAAATGGAGAGTCTAGCCTGTGTAATTGAGTTGCATACTGTTCATTTTTTTATTTTCTTGTGTATAATTTCATATATTACATTCATTTCAGATTTATTATTTTATATATATGTATATGAACACATAAGATGGGATGGACATTTTCAAGATAATTTTAAAAGAGATTTAGAATGCAAAGGGATATCTTGGAATCCCATGATGCTATTTTAAAGATGTTTGCCATATCTGAATTGAGCTTTTAGATCTATATTTATGCAAAAAAAATATATTGCATAGATTAATGCCCAGTGCACAAGCTAAGCAAATATTCTAATAAAAACTGAGAATATATTTATTAAAAATAATCAGTTTTGCAATATTTTGTTCATTTTCGTGATTAAAACTGGGTTTTAAAAGTTGCTTGCAATGAATAGCAACAAATACCAAAGTAAGACGCTCTATGAACTTCTCATTACTGTACTGCCTAGTGGTCACAATTTTTATCCCATAGTAGCCTATGAAATAGACCAGTATTCTTTTTTTCAAAGGACAAGATTAAGGTACATTGATTATGATCAGGCACAAAGTAACACAAATTTCTATGGTGATAGACTGAAAATCCCTTCATCTAAAATCAAAACAAAATCAAATACCTCTCTACCTGTGTATGATATAGAACTGTTTGAACAGTTCTTCAGAATGCTCCTTATGGATTTGAAAGTGAATGTATCAAGGCACAGAAGTATTACCAGTCATATATTTTTCAAGAGCCAATTGCAAATACAGAATGATGCAAATATCAGTGGAGGTGAATAACTTCATCATAGTTTAACCCCAGCAGCAACTAAGCCCCACACAGCCGCTCGCTCACTCCCCCCCAACAGTGGGATGGGGGAGAGAATCGAGAGTAAAAGTGAGAAAACTCGTGGGTTGAGGTAAGGGCAGTTTAACAAGAAAAGCAAAAGCCATGCTTGCAAGCAAAGCAAAACAGGGAATTCATTCACCACTTCCGATCAGCAGGTGGATTTTCAGCCATCTCCAGGAAAACAGGGCTCCATCACATGTAATGGTTACTTGGGAAGACAAACTCCATCACTCCGAATGTCCCCCCCTTCCTTCTTCTTCCCCAGCTATGTATGCTGAGCATGATGTCATATGGTGTGGGATATCCCTTTGGTCAGTTGGGGTCAGCTGTCCAGCTGCGTCCCCTCCCAACTTCTTGTGCACCCCCAGCCTCCTCGCTGGTGGGGTAGGGTGAGGAGAAGAAAAGGCCTTGACTGTGTGTAAGCACTGCTCAGCAGTAACAAAAATATCCCTGTATTAGCAACACTATTTCCAGCACAAATCCAAAACACAGCCCCATTTGCTAGCTACTAAGAAGAAAATTATCTCGGCCAAAACCAGCACAAGCTTACAAGTCACTTCTCAGAAGAAATAAATTCAGACAGTTGGGACTCTTCAGTGAAAAATATCAGTTCATCAATACTGAATGTCTACCTGGAAACATAGCTGTCATGTTTATACTTTAATTTAAAAGACTTAGGTTCCAGTGTGAGGGAGACACCATATGGTTAATCAGTAATCTACTGGTCAGGATGCTGCATGGAGATATAGAGAGAAACCTCTTGAACCTGCAACTCAAACCCTCTGCATCTTCCTGCCTTTCCTATGGTTGTGGTAATTCTAGGATGAGCTTTTATGAATGTCTCCTGTTGAAGCATTGTCACTGATTTTAATAACAGAATGTTCAGTAGACCTGAAAATGATTGTGATTGACTTTCAGATGGGATATTGAGTATCCTATTATCTTCTTTCAACATAGAATGTAAAATTTTTTTTGTAAGGCTCAGGAATATTGTGTCTGACAGGAAGATAATTTCCCATACAGATTCAGAATTAGAGAGTTAAGAAATGTAAAATATTAAATAATTTACTAAAGTTTCTTTGTGCACGTATTTGTGAACTTACTTATGAACAGATAGGGTAGCAGTATTTCTCACATATTAGCTGTGCATAATTTGTCAGATCTTAACAGAATACCTGTCTTTTTACCTCCTGACTTCTTCCCCACCTTTGGATTTTGCAACACTGTTTGCCTTTTTCCACCTGAGTAAACCTTTAACATTTTCTACCTTTAAAGAATTTTTCTCAAATTTGGGAAGCAGGAGTTTAACCTCAGAGTGAGCTTATTTTAATACTTTTTTTTTTTTTTACACAAAGTAAGATTCAGTCCTTTTTAGCAGTCTTACAGGATTAAAAGCTCACAACTTTGGAAACTGGTCAAAAAGTGAGGTAGATGAGGAAACAGCACAAAGTAACTGAGTGGATTTGTCTAAACAGCTTTCCTCCTTTGAAAGGATTTAACTTTACTTCAAGTTTAAATGAGAAATGTTTGAGACATCCAAGGTCCCATGGGAGCAGGAAAACTACAGAATAAAACTAACGTATCTTTTGATACTGTTGGCAATGTCTGCAAGGACAATGCCAGGAATGATTGTATTTAGATACTGAATCAACCTTTCACCACAGGAAAGGCTTAAAGTTTATTGGTATTGCACTGTTAGTGAGTCACAGCTAAAAACTATACCATCATATCATACTTGACCAAGGAATGAAGTAAAGACTTTTCTTTTAATAGTATCAGTCTATCTTCTTTCACATGCTTTCATTTAAAGCAAATGTCATTCATTAAATTTAGATTAATAAATAAAGTGATGGGTTACTACCATATTTAATTACTTTTCATTTCAAAGCAGGACAGGTATCCCCTACCTTACTCTTAAAAGTAAGAAACATGTTGTATAATAAACCAGCTTTGGTCTATCTTTTATAAGTAGGTTAATAAGGCTGGTGCTGTATTCTTTCTCTAGCAGACAAGACTGTTTTGCTTTTTAGAAGCTAATTTTCTCACAATCACAAATTAATGTAAGAAAAGTCTCTAACAGAAGTGTCTAAAAACATTCATTTGCTCTGAATTCTATCACACAGATTGAATAAGCTTTAAAAAGTCCCAACCCAACAATATGATGCACACAATATGATGTAGTGTGAATAATGCACTCGTGCTAGTAAAGTCAAGTAGCCTACGTCACAGAATTCCCAAAAACTGTGACAGAAAGTTGCAGATATAGAATATCTGGAAAATTGATTTAATCAATGTCTCAACATCAGGGTCATGCCATTTGACTATAAAAGAGCTAATACGGTGCCTTTGCAAGAAACAGTGGTGAAAGTGCATTGAAAGGAACAGATTTGCCTGATTTCAATGTGATATAATATTCCTTAATAATGAAAAAAATGGGAGTAATTTGAGACAAAAAGGGATTCTATTTACAAAGGCAAAGTATGTCAGAGAAAATATTTTTCATTGAAGATACAGCAAATGTAGTTGATTCTATAGTTGATATTGTTATTTTTAGAGAATGGCATTTTTAAAGTCATGTAATGTTGGAAAAGGAGCATATTAGAAAAATTGGGGACTGATGACTTTGCTGATGGGATGAAAAAATACAACAGCAGATTATATTGAAGTTGTTACTGTAGTAAATCCTTAAGAATCAGTACTGAGGTTGACTTTGTTTCAGATTTTATTAATCATGAGGGTAAAAAATTATGTACCAGAAGGGCTGTCTTTTTGCAATAACCTTGTACTAGTGAACTTCATTGATGGCATACAGTTGACAAACATCATCAATAACATCATCACAGAGAATCAGGATATTAGGTAGGAAGACATAAATGACCTTAAGATGTAGAGGAAAAAAGATGTAGTGTAGAGAAATAAATTGGAGAGGCATGTACCTGGAAACTAATCCACTGGTGTCTCAACTTATTAAATTTTTTTAAGAATGACCCCCTTTTACAAATGTAATTGTGATCTCAGTATAGCATTGTAGAAGGTATTGTGAGCCCTGACAGTGAGAAATTAGGACAACTCCAAATCATTGCAAGTGATGTTCCATAATAGACTTCTAACAGGAATAGTAGGAACAAACTAGCTGATTGTGTTTAGGATCGAGCCTAATTAATTTATAAATGAGGTTATTTGGGGAAGTCTAAGATGCAGTTCTTGTCAGCTCATTGACTGTCCCATACAAAAATGATTGCATGGCTTCTAGACCAGACCTGAATCATACCTGCCTAGCTTGTCACAAAAGCAGCTATCTTGACTGTTTCTGCACTTTTGTTTACAGATGTGATTCAGTAACTCCTCCACACATTGGGATATTTTTTTTTTTAAATCTTTCTTTAAGATAGCAGGGTTTGTGTTAAGTTCACAAGAAAATTTAAGTACATAAGGATGAAGTCAGGAGACTACTGGAAACTACCAAATGTATTTAGGCATCTAACTCAATGGCCACTGAGTATAGCAGTCCAGATGGTCCTATGTTAACTGTTCTCCATGCCTAGGAGAGTTTTCATAGTGATGTGCTTGTTACCTGTGATCAGGCACATGCTTAGTGGGTTTATTTTTCATTAAAATCTTCTGTTAATTCAATGCAGTGAGTAAGGAGGAATTGTAGGTAGGACAGCTGGACAGATTTTTAAAAGCAGCAGCTTTTAAAATGATTGCAGACCATGTATTTGTTTGATCAGCAATGGTGAGAACCAAAATTGATGACATATTGGTTTAATGTGGCCCTTGCCAAAAATTTACAGAGCTTTAGTTGTTGAAAATTTACTCCCCTCAAAGTTTCAGGGATTCATTTTAAAAATTAGTCTGTTACAATTTCACATATAATACAAAACTTGATAGATCTTGACTTCTGCTTTGGATTAGCAATGGGATGAAGAAAAAAACTCTGTTTCACTAATGTAGTTTTGGTTGTAACGACCGTGGGTGAAAAGGCCATCAAAACCTACTTGTTTCCTATAACTGAGGTGAGAATATATTTGTGGTGACTGGAGTTTGTGTGGAATGTTTTATCTGTTTTTCCATATCTCTGAAATGCACAGAATGTTAGAACTGGTGTATAGGTTTGGTTTGGGGGTTGGGGTTTTTTTCAGTTTGAGATGGAAACTATTAACCATTGCATCTTTTGTACTCCTGAACAGGAAATAATGAAATAACTAAAAAATGGTAAGAATCATAGAATCATAGAATAGAATCATTTAGGTTGGAAAAGATCTTTAAGATCATCAAGTCTAACCATAAACCTTACACTGCCAAGTCCACCACTAAATCGTATCCCTAAGTGCCACACCTGTATGTCTTTTAAATACCTTCAGGGATGGTCATCAAAACAGCCTGGAAATTTCGATATTACTTTTTTCTTTAATTATTGACTATATTCTTATCTCAGTTGTTGCCTCCAGACAACATTTGGTCTTATTCTCACATGTCTACTGTTCCTATTTCACTCTTACAACTCATCAGGGTTCATTTTGTTGGATTTGGGAAGACTTGTCATTGTCATCGAACTTGATCATTTAATACTTTACATCGATATCTTTTAAGTGGTTGCTGTAACCTGTCTGGTACGAAAGGAGTTTAGAAAGCAAGGGTGTCTATTCTGAACCTCGTGACTCAACGGGTGGGTCCTCCTTATCCCCTGCATCCACAATCTCTCTAATCCAAGGGACTAACTCCCTCTCTCTAACTCTAATAATCATAACTCGAGTGTAGCTTAATTTTCATTCATGTACTTCTTCCATGCAGTAATGGAGTGAACTTTGCCATCTTTGAATCTTTAAGTTACTGTTGTGATTAATTTATCTAATCCCTTTGTTAATCGACTGATGACTGAGTGCTATTAAAGCAGGATCCTAAATCAGCAATCATGATACTCAGGGCATAAGACAGTTTAGCTGAACTTGAAATACACTCCAGGAATCAATCACCTGTCCAAAATTCTGATGTTGAAGCTTTCCAACAAACACTTTTTTTTGCAAAGATATTAAGGAGTAGTACAGGAATTTACTTTTTCTTTTGTTGTTTTCCTAAATCTGGCTGCAATCCCAGTATGAATATGGAAGAAAAAATTGTCTAGTGACAGGCATGCCAATGTATAACTTGGAAGATCAAATCTTTCACTCCTTCCCTGATATGGCTTTCTCCATTGCAAAAGCCTTAGCCCCTCTGTGGCTTAATTCCCCATTTGTTAATCTGACACCGAGGTGTCAATATACCTTTGTTTACCATGAGGTCCCATACATTAATAACATGTTAGCTGACATCCAGTCAGCCAACAACAGAGGCTGAATAAGGATCATGGAAAGGTAAAATAGAATATCTCCTGGATTATGCCTTTTGTTTTGTTTTGTTTTTTATTGGCGTTCTTAAAGACACTCAGTCCCAAGAATAGCCCCTCTACTTTGCATGCATTGTAGTCAAATGAACATAGAATCAGAATGGATTGGGTTGGTAGGTACCTTTAAAGGTGACCTAGTCCAACCCCCCTGCAATGAGCAGGGACATATTCAACTAGATCAGGTTTCTCAGAGCCCTGTCCAACCTGACCTTGATTGTTTCCAGGGATGGGACATCTACCACCTCTCTGGGCAACATGTTCCAGTGTCTCACCATCCTTGTTATAAAGAATGTCTTCCTTATATCCAATCTGAATCTACCCTCTTTTAGTTTAAAACCATTACCCTTTGTCCTATGATTACAGACCCTACTAAAAAGTCTGTCTTCATCTTTCTGATAAGCCCCCTTTAAATATTGAAAGACCACAATAAGGTCACCCCAAAGCCTTCTCTTCTCCATCTTAAACAATCCAAACTCTCAGCCTCTCAGAGATGTTCCATCCCTCAGGTCATTTGTGTGGCCCTCCTCTGGACCTGCTCCAACAGGTCCATGTCTTCCTTGTACTGAGGACTCCAGAGCTGGACACAGCAGAGTGGAGGGACAGAACCACATCACTCGACCTGCTGGCCACAATTCTTTTGATGCAGCCCAGGGTACGGCTGGCTTTCTGGGCTGGAAGCATGCATTGCTCATGTCCAGTTTTTCATCCAACATGTCAGGACTAGGATAGAAAATCTTGCCCAGTATATTCTTGAGGCTAAAAGAAATGCTCTCTGGTACTGTTAGTTAGCAGGAGTGAAAAGCATGACCTGATTTGGGAATGAGGAAGGCTTATTTACTGCATTGACCCACTAAAATTTAGTATTTCTTCTGTGCTGTTTTTTTTTTTTTCCATCTATTTCTTCCTCTTTCACTTAACACATTTCTTTTACTTACAGCTCCATACTGCCAAGTTATCTTCAGAAAAATTGCATTGTATTAGCCAAGATCTTACTGCTCTTCTTATGGATGGTTAGTTTCAGCCAATTCTAAATACAGGACAGTTCCACTGTGGTTTAATCCCAGTGCAATGATTTGGTATATGGTGTATACTGAAGCATTGCGTATTGTTAATACAAAAGCCGTGGCTTTACTATCAGTAGGGTTGTAGGTAAAATTGATTAGATGCCACCAGGAGTGGAAGTCTCTTTCAAATTGGGTTGTATTATCCCAGATTACCTTTCAAATTTCAGTGGGCAAGGTGCCCTCATTGCCTTCCTTTATAATTGTTGTTACTGTAGATTATATCCACCATCGGGCTTGAATACAAGAGCAAGAGAGAGATTAGTTTGAGCTGTGCCTAATGCATCCATGATTTGCTGGTGGTCTTTTTCATTGCTTTTTTCCCACTTAGGTAACATGTCAGATACAAGCCATTGACTAATTCCCAATGTTAATAGAGAAGACCATAAGGGGTGTTATAATTTATGCAAATCACTTGTTGTGCTTCATTTATTTATGAGTATTTCAGCATCTATACTATTGAAGACTTCCAATCTTGTCCCTATGACACCAGTTACATCTCTCTTTACTCACTTTGGAGAGGTGAGGGTTCATCCATGTAACCATGCTAATGATCCCATATAAGATGTATTTAGTAATGGTGAACAGGTAGGTAGCAATGTCAACCTGAGTTGACAGTTCCACTCATTTGAGAGACCATAATGGGTTAATAATATTCGCTGTTATCCACTATTTTTGATCACATATGGTCCAATTTCAGAAATTTGTGAGGATAGGGTTTTTTTATCGTTTACAATTGAGCCAGATGTTATTGTACTAGGCTCAGTTATGTCTATTTTAAATTTAAAGGATAGTCCCATGCTATGATGAGCCCAGAGGCACACTACAAAACCAGGTTGTACTAAAGTAAAATTGTACCAACAGTGCAATCTTTCAGAAGCACAAAGTTTTGTATTTTTTGCTATTGGGTCTGATGTAATGTACACAGAAATCCGAGATGCTTTCTCATGAGAAGAACCATTGATCACCCGGCATTCTATTTTAATTTTATTCCCTGTCATTCCCTGAAGGTGAGAAACTTTACCATCAGCTTCATCTTTGTCCCAGCTCCATTCATTTTCCAAGTGCACCTCAGTTTATGCAGGACCACAGTAGAAAGGTGTAAATATCCCTTACTAGAGTGTATTCACATACTTCCAGTATAGTTAACATGAGTGTGAGTTGATGGCCATTTTATGGTTCTTTAACCACAGGTTAAGAGGTGCAGCATTGCTAGGGTTTGGAATAGTAACATGTACACAGTATTTCCATTCACTATCCTGTGGAGTGCTGCAAGAATAAAAAAAAAAACCAACTTATTTTGGTGGGGAGAGTCCGAATAGGTTACCCCTTTTATGATACAGCATAAATCCGCCTAGTAGTAATCCTATGTTTTCTACCACTATTACCGATAGCTTCCCACGAGGTTTAGTCAGTCATAGGCACATTTGCAATTTGTGGTACATTTACCAGTTCTCCAGGCTGGAATGTGATTGGGTATTTTCTTTCATTGGCAGAGGGAGTATTAGGCTTGGTCTTGGTAAAGAATTGACTCACAGGGCTTCCAGTGGGTCCATATCAATTATTTAATTGGTGAAGTGCTTTAGAAAGTCAAGTATCCCACTGGGCCTTGTGTGATTCAAGGCTCCTTTTTTAATAAGCCATTAGCTCTTTCTACTACGCCACTTGATTGAGGGTAATATGGGGTGTGAAATATCCATTGAATTTCTTCTTGTTTTGCCCATTCTTGTACCTCCTTGCATGAAAAGTGTGAGCCTTTATCACTTTGGATGGTATCAGGAGTAGGTAGACTTGAGAACCAAGATGATAGCCCATGTACGGTATTCCATTCATTGGCTTTTCGACACTTAGTTGCCATAAGCAAGCTGGAGACTACTTCTGCTCCTGTGAGGATATATTGATATCTCACAGAAGGTTTGAGTGGTCCAATAAAATCAGTCTGCCATGTAGACCACAAAGCTTTTCCTTGACTGGTATGTAGGGGTGGTGTTTTAACAGGGTGATTTGCTCGTAGTTTTTATTTGTATTGAGGACATTCTGTGAGAATCGCTTTAAAGTTTTCCTGTCTAGAGCCGAATCTTTGCTTTGTACAGCATAATAAAGTGCTTCTGTACCTGTGTGATCTAATTTTTGATGTAGCCACTCTCCCAACCAGTGCCACTCAGAATTTAAGGAGTTGTCTATTCCATTTTCCTAATCTTTGCCAACTCATCTACCTTTTGGTTCCAGTTTGTGGACTGATTATTATTTTTGGCATGAGCTTTTACCCATCCCACCTTGAATATAGTTTTTCTGTCTGTATCAAATGATAATTGCCAATCCTGAGTTCTCCAAACTGGAGATCTGTTTATTTCCCAGTCTAGGGATTCCCATTGACAGAGCCATTATGTGGCACTGGCCCGCACAGCATAGGAATCTACATATATAAATTTTGCTCCATTTTGTGCTGCTAGAACAACCGTCTTTAATTGTCCTACTTGTGCATTACCTTCACCTTCTTCTATTACTTTCTTGCTGGTGGCAATTTCTAACGCAGCAGCCTTATATTGCCATTTACCATTTACCATTTTTGCTAAGGCATGAGTGAACCAAACACTTTCTGTTGGTGTTGCCTCAATGAGGGGAGGTGCATCTAAAATTGGTGAGGGCTTACAAGTTTGTTGTAATGCTAATGGTCTGCATTTATAGGCATTTGTAATTTGGAGACCTTAGTATGTCCTTCAGATCATTTAATTTCCTCTGCAATCCCTGTCAGATAGGCATACCACTTTCTAACTGTAGGTTTTTGTGCAACTCCTTCTGGGGAAATAACTCCCTTTAGGTTTGCTTCTAGTAAATTAAATGGACCTCTGCTTTGTGCAGGCTGTCCCTGGTGTATTTTTTCAACTTGTTTCACTGCTCGGACTAAAGATAAAAGTCCCTTTTCCCACTCAAAGTATCTCTGTTCAGTCTCTTTAAATGCAGTTGAGCTGAATATTAAAGGTCTTTCTGGTCCATCTGGGCCAGTTTGGAACAGGTTACAGTAAGTACCATGCTCAGCAAAACCCCATTCTGCTATAATAGGGTCATGGGGGTGTACAGGTCCCAATGACTGACATGTTTTTAATTCCTGTATTAGAGTTTTAAACACCTCTTCATGTTCTGGATTTCATTTCCGCAGTTTTCCCTTTCATAAAAGTGAGTAAAGTGGGCAAGCAATGATAGAAAATCCAGGTACATGTTTTCTCCAGTATCCTAAAGTACCCATAAGCTGTGGTAATTCTTTCCTAGACTGAGGCATCTGTAATTGTTCTATGTATGGGGACTGGGTTCTGGAGATAATTTGTTGGTTTTCTAAATCAGCTATGACTTTACAAATTATGTCTCATGCCATAGCAGAAATCGGGTATTGAGGTACATTAGTAGCTTTTGAATTAGAGAGTGCAGGGGCTGCACAGAGTAAATGCACTGTAGCCTCCTGATCTTTACCGGGGTTAGAGTTAACGTCTGAACCAAAGGATCATACACTACCATCTGGAAGACTCCATTCAAAACATCAAAGCCCAAAATATTTTCACAGTTATTTTTCACTGCAGAATGGGTAGACAGCATGCGCTTTTTGCCCAGGAGCCATAAGTTAACTTTTGCAGTTTGACAAATAGCACTTACTCTGTTCACTCCAGTGATTTTAACTCTTTGCTGTCTGGGTAGTATACCCAGCTTCTCAGCATCTTCTTGTGTCAATATTGAAACTTGTGCTCTCATATCTATTAGGAATTTTATTAATTGCTGTTGAGGACCAACTGGGATTAAAATATATGGACCATTATTATTTATCCATTGATAGGATTCCACTTGCCAGACAGACGGACACAAATGTCATCCAGGAACTATTCGGTTTTTGATCTCTGATTTTGGGGAAGGAAAGGGTTATCACCACCTCTTGGAGATGGTGATAATATTTGAGTGTTGGGAATGTTTTCCCTCTGATCAAGTCTTTGAAATACACAAATTAGAACTTGGATAATGCTGGCAGCTTGTCCCTGAATTGCAGCTCTCTGAATACCTAATGTCAATGCTTGATTACATAGTTCTTTCCACTTCTGAGTCCTAGGTTGATGATCAATGTGTTTCAGTTCCTGGGAACTATTTTGGGGTGTTTGTTTAATTTGTTTGATGTCACAATTGGTATTTTTGGTTTCAACAGATAGATCACCCCATCCCATTTCTCATCCATGATTTAGGATATCACACATCAATGTTGCCCAGGTGGGGAGATTCCCATGTCCTAGGGCTTCTTCCAGATTGTCAACATTGTCCCTTATGTCTAATAAGACATTGAAGTCTGTGTCCTTCCTAATTTCATCTTTTTTTGCAGTGAGGAAGGGATTGAGTACAGCAGGGGCTCCCTTAATTAACAGCTTTAATATATTATGATCCACAGTTGCTGATAAGGGAACATTAAGAGGGCCACATTTATTTATGGCCTGGATACAGGCAGCTTTTGTAATAGCTGTGGAAAGTTCATTTAGGGATTTAATAGGTATTACTAGAGGTTCTCCTCTCTCCTGTATATCAATTCCACCAGCCCAGTATGCCACACTATTTGTTATTGAGTGGGAATCATTTGGAGGCTTAGGGCCAGCATTCAAAGACACACAAAGGCCCCAAAATCCATTGGCTTCATTGCCATTTAGTAAAATTCTGTCTCCTTAGTTAGACATACTGTCCATAAATATTCAATTTCAGTTTCACCTAACTTATAGCCATAACATTCTTGTAAATTAGCCATTTGGATTGGATAAAACGGGGTCATTTTTCTGGTGTAATCTCCTACTGCACCCCAAGGCCCAGAACTTTGTTTTGTTTTTATAATGGTCTTAGATACATATGTAGGATTATTTTGAGGAGATAAAGAATAATTTTTCCCTGGTTCATTTTCACTGGGGTCACCCCATACATTTCCATCCCATTCTTCAGGAGATACAATTAATTTCCTAATTTGTATAATGTCAAGGGGGTTGGGAGCTTGCACCTTTTCTGCCAATTTTTGCTTTTCCTCCTTTTCTTTCTGTAACTGTTTCTGTAGCTGTTTCATTTGTAGGGACAGTGTTAATTTGGCTGCCTTTCTGCCTTCTATTTTGTCTTTTAGGTCCTGCTCCTTTTTATTAAGATTTTTCCTATCTTCACAGACAACTTCTAGACAGGTGCCTAGCATTTTGCAAATAAGTGCCTTTCCTTTACCTTTTTAATATTTTCCCTGGCTACTTTTAGCTGTTCTTCCACAAGTTGCCAATCATGCCAATTATCATGAGCCTATTCTTCTGAGAATTTGGGGCAGGGAATTATTCCATGCATTTCTAAGTAATTAGTGATACTACTTGCCATCCTGCTGACTGCGCCAATTTGTCATGAATGCTGAATTAGGATCCTGCTGATTATGTTAATTTGTTGTGAATGAGTGACTTTACAAAGTTTGATTTAGTAGCAGTTTCGAATTTACTTGTGGCAAATCACAGGATTTGATTGCGATATTTTAATCGCACTCAATCATCAGTCAATTAACAAAGGGATTAGATAAATTAATCAAAACAGTAACTTAGTTAAAGATTCAAAGATGGTAAGGTTCACTCTATTACTGTATGGAAGAAGTACACAAAGGAAAATTAAGCTACACTCGAGTTATGATGATTCACCGAGAGATCGTGGATGCAGGGGATAAGGAGGACCCACTCGTTGAGTCACGAGGTTCAGAATAGACACCCTTGCTTTCTAAACTCCTTTTCAGAGAGAAGTCTAGGTGCAGCTACATCCAATCTTAGTCCCAGACTTGATCTAAGGTTTATCTCTAAAGATAATTTGTGTATATATGTATATCTAGTAGCAGTATAAGACTTGCTTTGTAATTAAATCATACACCTACAGACCACTTAAATCAATTCACACGTGCATACACACAGACATGATTTTATACATCCTGTAAAGGTATACCTGTTAAAAATTCCCCTTGAGTTCAGTGTAATACATCAAATGTCTTGGCATTTCTGAACGGGTGAGGGTTGACCCTCAAGGAGTGAAGGGTTTCTGCCCGGGCTCCACTGCTGGTCTTTGGTGATGGACCTCCAATTTTAGCAAACTTGAAGAGTTTGTCAGCTCTGAGAGGTGTCCCACTCAGAGGGAGATGCTGTCCGCAGCCCGCTGCAGTCCAGGAGAGCCCAGAGGGCCTCATTTAGGACCACTGTTTTGTAGGATTGTGAGAGCATTGGCTTTAGTCATCAGTAAATTTCCAGTCCGGGCCACAATCTGGGTTAGTAATCACTGGAATTCCAGTTAAGGATGGTACCACGCCTCTCGGTCTATGATTCAGATAAGGTATGTTCCGAGGCTATCAGGGGACAACTGATTGTTCCCATTTCTCTCTCCCCACCTCAGCCACACAGGACATGCGTCCTATGATTTTGGTAAAATTACAAATACAGATATTTCAGTGATGCATATACCTATAGTGGTGTTGTCTATAGATACAGAATTACAAAGGGTTCTCATACAAATATATCCATTTCTAACATATATAAGTACAGTTTCAGGAGTTTAATCAGGATGTATTGGGGTGCAGCTTAGTACTTTATTATTTGCTACATCCTTATTTCATAACTTAACTTTTTTCTGTCATGACAGAGTCATTTCTCATTAAACATCTCTTTTCTTCTCATAAGTGCACTTGTCCTAGTTTACAAAATTTTATTGGATGCAATACTCAGTGGGGAAGAGATGAACAAGGAGGCCACAGGTACGTGGTTTTCTCTCTGACATGCTGGATCTAACTTTAACTAAACTAGTGTATAGATGATCCATGAACAGGAATGTTTTAAACTACCTAATTACTTACCCAAAAATTTAGACCTGATACTAAAATTTCACCTTCATCCCACTGTGGTAAACAGATATTAATTTATAAGCTTTCCAAGGAACACATTTTTATTACTGTCATGTCTACCTAAAGCATTGATGTCTAAAGGCTGAAGTTTCAGGTCTAACTAGAAGTTTGATGGGGTTTGGCAGCTGAGGCTTCTAAACTCATTTTATAAATATTAGGGAGTGAAGTTATTTTTCTCTTGGGAGGAAGCTTTTATTGAAGGGAAAATATTAGGCAATTAACTTGAATAAAATACATATTATCAGCTAATAAACATTTACTGCTTTATTCAAGCACTTCAGTGGTCAGGAACTGGCTCATATAAGAGAACATGTGTGGTACCAAGAAGCATAGTTTATAAGCATCTATATGCACCTGCATTAGAGACATGGAATGGAAACAATAATTACAAGTAATTCTGACTAATTTCTCCATCACCAAGTGAAAAGTTTTATTAACTATAACACATATTTATAACAAGTTTTACTGCAGAAAACCACAACAAGTGCTAACTTTTGCAGGAAAAGTTTTACTATTTACTTTCCCTGTGTAAAACTGTAGTGAGGCCTCATTCTAGTCTTCTGTGAAGTTCTAAGAAGGTGCATGAGTTATTTTCATGCTTACTCAGCTGCCACAACAGAAAACTGCAAAGCAGAAGAGTTCTACATAAAAACATGCAAGCAATAACTGTCTGCAGCTGGCAGCTTGTAAGAATGCTTCCTCAAAATCTGTATTAAAAGTATAAGGTTTAGAAACATTGTTCTTATTAGTATGTGCTCTAGACACAAGTGCATCAGTAGATATTTATGAATGCTAGCTATGCAGCATTTAAATAGTGTTTTTCAAAGAATTTTGAACAAATAAAGAGTAAGCATTATTTTATTACAAAGGAGATGGATTATGAATCAGAAAATATGAAAGAGCATTGCAATGACTTTGTATTTGGTGTCCAGAGCTTTTCCTGCTGCAAGGTAAGAGGTTTTTGGCATAAACCTTTGGTTAAGTGGCCAAGAGAGAACTCTTATCCTGATGTCTGGGGATTCTTAGGGATATAGGAAGCTATTTTAACTTTACATTGAGTTTTAGCAGTATTAGTATAGCAGAAACCTTTAACTTTCTGCCTAATAAACTTTATGAAGTCACCCAGGTAGAAGACACATAACTACTGAAATTTAGTTGGCATTTTGATTCAATCTGTGGCTTTTACTGATTTTTACTCAATATCAATTTTTTAATAAGTAGTTTTAAATCAGAATACTCTAAGTAGCTGTATTTTGTTTACTGTATTTCTGGGAAAATTACATTTGATAAAATTCACCAGAACATGTAAACCACAAAGCTTATAGTAAGAATATTGTGAAATAATTCTTTCATCTTTTCATTAACTAGAGTGACTTCAGACATATTTATTCAGCTGTTTCACAGAGAGAGATTGGGAACTGGTAAAAACTCACTGCAAATATACTGTACTGAATAACGCCAGAATAGACCGGCTATGTCTCACACAAAATATGTTTATGTCTGACAGTACTAGTCTGTCAAACTGAACCCTTACCTAGGAAGGTTTCTCATCTCTGTGTTGTAGTACCTAAAGAGAGGAGACTTTCTAGTGACAGTCTATGGTGCAAAATCAACTTAGACTTCATAGATTTGGATTACCAATTCTGAAACCAAAAAGTCCAACATAACAAGGACTTGGAGTTGGACATCATTTTGACCTCCTTGCCTCCTGTCTATTGTGTGCACACTTGACTCTATCTGCAATATAGAAGAAAAAGAAAATAACAGATAATAGGGAAAAATTCTTGATCACCTGGAGATGAGGGAGGACCCATTATTACAGCACTTCCTCCAGCTTTGGGAGGTGTCTTAAACTTCTATAAATTCTCTCTCTGAAGAAAGAAACTTTACTGAAGTGAATGCTCCAAAAATAATAATCCCAACCTAAAAAATTTGGACTTCACTTTGTTCACAGAAAATATTGTAACTGATGAGGAATCACTTTTCCAAATCAGGTTCCTATTGTACAATCTGGCTCTTTTAGCAAAGTACCAAAAATAAATGGATAATTTTCAATAACAAAAACTAATAAACATTTGTCACAAATCAAGTGGCAGTGGAAGATAAAAAAAAAGGATGGGAAGAAATCAATACTTTGAAATAATACATTTTTTTTGTGTTAGTTATAGATGTCAGAGTTAGTGCTCTAAATTAAAAAAACAAAAAAAAAAAAAAAAAGGAGCACATGTTCAGACTGGGCATACAACTGTGACCCAGGCTCCATGAATGATACCTCACCTTTGGTAAATAGCATCATATTTATGTATATCTTTGCTCAGATATATTGACTTGTACTGCAATAATGGAATTATTACAAACAAAAAATAAATCATAGCATATGCAGGTAGATTGGATCATCTGTCCCTTTGACTATACTTATATATATATATACTTATATATACTTATATTATAACTGGAAAATGTCAGTTCCAAGACAGAAAATCTTCTTATGGAAACATGCTGAGTCAGGTTTGGGTTTTATTTTTTTCTGAAAATTTCTTAAATCTATGATGGATTTATTTTAATGTATTGTATTTTTTAAGTAAGCAAGACATCAATATATAAGTTGTTAGGTCATTTACCTAGAAGGCCAACATTTTAAGTTCTTCTGTATCCTGATCTGAACTTGCCTTCTTTCACTTGCCATGTTAAGTGGTAACCATCAGGTTGTTGGCTGTCGAAACTAATTATGCATCTGACTCTATGCATAGATACTGGGGTTGGTCTAAAATGGGCAAGCATACAAAATTTAGAAAGTTTTAATGTTGCCCTCAGGCGGAGTAGAAAAAAAAATAAATTGTTTAGGCTGAATTCCACATTCCTCTTTTAGTATAAGCTTTCATCCTTCCTGAAGGGTACAATATGGTGTTTAGTTTTTGATTCACACAGCATATTTTGAGCAGTATGTCTAATAAAGACATACACTTTCCTGGTCATCTGGTCTATTTAGATAGTGGCAGTTCATTAAATTGATGCTGAGAAAATCTGTGCCATTGGGACTCTTTTCTATTCTTGAGTAGGGATTTAGTACCTGCTGACAATTTTCCTGTTAATTAAGATCCATATCTAAGCCTGAATGAACTGTTAACAGAGAACTGCTTACTCAGTATGAGAAGGGAAAAGAAAAAGAAGAGAAAGAGAAAGAAAAGAATACTGTTGCACCAAAGCAAACCATAAACATAAGAAAAGGATTTAAACAGTTTTGTCATTGGATGTCTTTATCTAGATTAGAAGTGCAGTTTTGTTTAAAATATGAAAAAAAGGAAATAAGCACATCAGCTTGTATTAAACGTGCTCTGACAGAAATATTTGCCTTCCAGCATCCAAATAGGTAACTCTGAATGCTTTAAAGCTGACCTCCTTTCTTTTGTCACATCTATTAAAAATTTTGTACATTTGGATTAAAAAAAAAAAAAAAAAAGGACAAATATTTATTAACATTTTAGTGGGATGACATGAATCTGACCTATCTGGACCTTTCATTTGTTTCAGTGTAAGAATTCTGTTAACATCTTTTAAACATTTTTGTGATTAATTTAGATATGGACAAGTTTGAAAAAATATAATTGGGCTTTTTGATAGGATTTAGGAAAGTCCCAAGGCTCTCAACTCCTATTGGAACTGTCTGATTTGACAGATGTTACCATCGGGGAAGGACAGTATGGGCCCATCTGACAAAGATTGTTTGTTATGCTTATACTGTGGTGCAGCGGTCTTTAAGTCCTGGATCAGGTCTTGTCTGTTCTTAAGCATCTGTACTCTTGTGCTGCAGTGTTACAGCTTCAAGATTCAGTTGACTCTTCTTGCAGTCCAGAGGCAGAGTATGATGCAACATGCAAGGAGGAAGTTTATGTTCAAGTACAGGCTTGATCCTCCCAATCCAATGGTAAAAATACAATGCTGCATTGCACCCAGGGACAAGGCACACTTTCCTAAGTGCTTAGTAGTGTTTTCAGAGTAGTGGCTCCAATGTTTCAGGTGTTCTTTCTTGCAAAAAAGGTCAGAATAAAAAAAAATGAAAAAAAAAACCAAAACAGAGACACCTGCACCAGTAACTGTTTACAAAAGGAGAAAGAAATATCTCAAATTAGTGAATATTTTTTAATTAGCTATTAAGAAAATGCAGGAAAACTTATTTTTGTCCTCCTCTCATTCATTCTTCCATAGAGACCATTTTCTCTTGAAAAACAGGTCTATTGATATTATATAGAGACTCTTACTCTTCATATTTTCATCCTTTAATGACCTTACAGTATCATTTAAAGATCTCATTATTGTGAATATCACATTTTCCCTAGTTCCTGTTCTGATTATTTGTCTGAATATCCCCCTGTGTATGAAATTCTCAGATTACCTCAATTCTGTACATTGTAATTTTTAAATTAGCTGATGGAAAGATTTCACTGACTACACATGAACTGTTCAGTTTTGGATTTAGTGATTGGTTTTTAGCAGAGTCTCATGCTGGACATTTAGAAAATATATTTTCTCATCCGGAATAAGGCTAACGTGATTACTAACATCTGTACTGGCTCAGGTGAGTGCCATATTTTAGTTATTTATATATTTTTTTTTTATGAAGATGGATCTCTTTTCCAAATATCACATCAACCTTATTCATGTTTTTGGGATCTTTTAAGCAGCTGTTAAGGTACTAACAATGAAAACCTGCTTTCTGTGCTGCCAGCTCTGCACAGATGCTGTGGACAACTACTTTGGGATTAGGAAAAATGAATCCTTCAAACTGCTGACAATCAAATCTGTAGTGTAGTGAGGAGTTAAAACTTCATGGGATAACTGCTGAAATAGCATGTGTAAGCAGTTCATGAAATGCAGACAAGTAGACTATTATATTACTCTCTTCTATTGACTTCTAAAATCTTTCTTCTGATCCCCTCTCTCTGAAGTATCACACTAACAAAATAATCAGATATCATCTAGTAGGCAGCAGGCTAAATCCCAAGTTGCAAATCCATTTAAACTCTACGTGTACTTGTTTAACTGTTCTTTTTTCCTCCCAAGTCCATGACCTATTCTAGCAAGGAGCTGTGAATTCAAAATGTAGTCATGGATGTGTACATCTGTCTGCTACAAAACTTCATACAGGCAATTCATTGCTGCTTGAAGAAGGGCATTCCACTTTAGCAGTTGGTTAATCTCTCTCCAGTCAAAGATAACTTACTACTGTACCACAGTCAAGTATCCCATGTCTGAAGAGAGCAAAGAAACATGGACCATAGTTTTGGTATTGTGTGACCAGTGTCCAACAAAATTGCTGAGTGCAGTACAAAACTATTTTGTTACAGCATCCTTCCTAGAGGGTCCCTGGAAGTTTTGTGGTTTGGTAGTCTTAATAGAAAACAAATGAACCTTTGTAGACAAAAACTGATTTACTGTGTGAAAAAGGTAATGAATTCTGCAAAAATGATGAAGTTATGCAAGGGTCTAAACAGGTCTAAAACCTGTTTCACTCAACTGTTATTTTTTACAACAAAGATTTACTGAAAGTGTGCTTTGAGTATGGATGTGTAGTAATCACATAAGTATTTTACTATGCAACTGGTACTGATATATTGTGCCTTTAATAAACTAGAATGTGAAACATACATATTGGAAACAATTTGGCTAATAAAATCCAAAGTAAAGAAGTATTTCTAAAGAAAACAGGGAAATTGTGGATCAAGAGAAGGAAAATGTGAATAAAACAATGCAGAAGGGAAAAAGAGGCCAGTTCAACTTTCTAAAAAATCATATTCAATTTCATAAATATTTTAAAATTATATTTTGGGGGAAGAAAATGGATGAAAAGACAGTCAACAGAAATAGACTTTGGGAAAATATGTCATTTGCCTTAAACTCTGAATATATTTGAAAGGCCATAATGGCTCTACAAACTAGCATCATCTGTTAAGAGAGTTTGTGGGCCGCCCAGTGGCATGGATGTAGCCTGTGACACTAGGTGTGCACAGACTGAATTCCTAATGCCAACAGCCTTACCTCAACCCAGCCTGAGCTAAGTGACAGAAAAGGACAGCTCAGGGCTGGGCTGAATCAATGAGCTGAGGTATAGGAGCACTTTAACAGGCAAAGATCCACAGCACATTTTTTCAGATATTCTGAATAACAGATCATGTCTCTACCTCAGCTGTTATGGCTCAGACAGAGAACTAGTATCACAGATGTGTCTCCGGTATCAGGACATGGCATGCAGAGACCAGTGGCGGTCAATAAGGCTCCCTTTTGTAAAGTTAAGTATTGCAAACGTGTTTAAATGGCAAGGTTCACAGAGAATGTGTTCCGTTTCTTTTTCAGGCTGAATATAAAGCACACTATACATCTTCATTTTTTTCCACCAAAAACACAGAAGGTCTTTTAAAAACACAAATCTGCTAAGATTCTATTTTTCCATTTACTAGTGAAATAGATGGCATTTGTCTACACAATATATATATTATTTTACTCAGAAATTCAATAAAAATCCAAGATTTTTCATCAGGTCAGGATTATGGCATTCTTCTACCAATATTTCAGTTTTATATATTATCCTCCCTGGTGCTCAGTGGCAAAAATTATGTTCTGAAGCATTTAGAAATTGGTGACACTGCAAACTTTTGACCTTAATCCACAATTAAGCCACTGAGCCACAGCCACATCAATTACAAAGTTCAGGGCAGTCATGTCATATTAAATGCAACTTACCATGAGGAAAAGGCAGGAAAAGGGAGGTCAGAACTGATGATTTGGTTGTTTGGTTTTTTTTTAAAGTCTCTGATGACTGTGATCACGCAAAGTACTGTTTCAGATAACTGCTCAAAGGGATTAAACTCAGACAGGTGGAGCGTCCTTATCCCACTGCAGAGTCTGTCAGTATATTTCTGTTAGAACATAGTAATAGGTAGGCTCATTGCTGGACATAATCAGCTTTAAAATGGTTTTACATTGCAAAAAAAAAAGTCTAACATTTTCAGCTGTTGGCATAATTTCCTGTGAGTAGACTTTGTAAGGACCTTCTGTAGTCTCCTATATAACTGTAAGCACAGAGACTCTGTATAAGGATTTCCATGACTGACAGCTACTTTTGGATTCAAAGCTCTGTATCCAAATCCAGACAGGATATAGCCTCTATAATGATAGCCAATTAGCGGTTGCAGTTCTTCCACGTGTTGAATCTGATGCAGGCTTGTGTGCACTGCCCTGAAATGGTGCATGTTCCACGTATGTACTGTGTTGGAACAGTTTTCTGTTTTGGCCCTGGAGACTGTGCACTTGTTAGCATGGGAGATATACTGTATGTAGGGGTCCTCCCTCTTATTGAGTAGAAAATAATTTATACATCAGCATTCTAACCAAGAGACATTCTTGTTTTTACTCCAAAGCTTGAGCAGATGTATCTGAAGTATGACATTCCCTGCTTAGGACAACTCTCTTGAAACCTCATTAGGAATAATGTAGGGTATTTGAATGTATTATACTTGGAGCTCTGTCACCCTAAGATTATAGTAAAGAGCATGTAATTCATGTCTAGATAGCCACTGGAGATAATCTATTCCACATTTGAGAGTTTTGTTATGTTTTTAAAGGCAAAGCTTTCAGGTCAAGACTGAGAAAAAAAAAGATCCTAGGAATTTTTCTCCAGCTTGAAACAATTTTATGGCACTGATTTTTAAAAGATGCCAACTTGAAAGGTCTCTCAGTATATATCCCATAAAAATGAGCCCCTACATCCACTTTAGAAAAACCTGACATTGGACCTTACACTGTAAACTTCTGTTGAAATCAAATGACTAACTGAAAAAAAGTATAAACCCTCAGGCTCTAATGACTATCTTAATACAGATTTACTTGCCCATATATTTCACAACCATGCCTGAGTATTGATATTTCTATGTTGTATAATATGTTTGAAGGTATTGTGAAAGATGCAGTAACATAATCAACTGTAATACATGTAAATGATGCTTCACTATTATTCTTTTTGTTTATGCCCTTATGTTTTCCTCATTTACTCTTAAAATATGATTTCCCATAGATTTTTCTCTCACTTCCATGGGATTCTGTCCATTTTCAAAGGGTAAAAAGTTGGAGAAGAGGAAAATTCTAAGGAAAAATTTTTAATAAGTAAATATGCAAACCCATTCCTGAAATATTAATAATAACTATTAGGAAATTCCTGGAGGGTCCTGGAAAAGAAGCCTTTAATCCCAACTAAATAATGATGTTATTGAGACAGTATTACAGAAACTGTTTTAAATCTCTTTGTGGCTTCTTCCCTTTTAGAATAAAAGCATTTTTAATATAATTTAATTTCTAGGACTCAATTCTCTCCTGATAATTGTGAAGGTCTTAGTTACAAGGAGAAGTCCCTCTATGGCTCCTATTGCAATCTAAAATATATAAGAATAAATACTAACATTTACTTGTAGAACTTCACTAAAAGTGAATTAAGCTAAATTCCATCTAAATAGATTTAAAGATGAATAAGAATATGATATAGGTAGTTAACAGAGTTTAACTAAGCCAATTTGAAATTCATTCATTTTTGACTAATTCTGTTTAAACAATCCTCATGAAAAGTGTCAGGATGCAACTAAAACTGGTACTGCCTTTGAATTCTAGTAATTTCAGTGGTTACATGGGGAAAAGTATAAACTGCTGTTGTAACAAAACTGTGAAGTGGATAGCTCTGCAGTCTTAAAACATGCACTACATACTGAAAAGCTGGTAAAGAGTATTTTGACTTTTAAGAATGTCACTCATTCCTGATAATGTTGATTTGGATTTTTTTTAATTTTAAGAATATTAAAGAATCACTGTGTCCAGCTAATGGAATACATGCACGTGGTCACAGTGATTTTTCTCAAAGAATTGATGGTGACATCAGTGGTGACAACATGGTGATTCCTTAGGAATGTGATTTGTAAGCCTGTGGTACATGAATTGTAACAGTGGTTGAATCAGCTGTTGTCTGGAAAGATTTACTCCCACAGAAGGACAGGTGGCATCTGAACTCCCATCCTTTAACAGCTTTTGTTTGAAGAGGATATTTTTCAAGTGCACCTGCGTATAGGCCCTAATTTAAAAGGCATGCTGAGCTTCTATATTACTTGATAGATGCTGCTCATGTTCCCTTTTTTCATCCCTTTTGACTTAACAGAAATGTAGTGCTGTAGGTATTTGCAGATGCTTTTTTTCTGATTATTTTCTTGCTTAAGCGGAAGTGTCTTCCTACAATGACCAGGCATGGAGCAAATAACCTTCACAGCAGCCCAACCTGTACTATAACAACAGGTAATACATCTGGGGAAAAACACAGAAGTGACTGTATTTTACTGAAATTTAGGAAAAGGAGACTTCCCACCACAGTAAATCAGCACATAAACCAAAGAAAGCCAAATATCATTACTCCGATCAGTTCCCTTGCAGGTCAGGGGGGGGTAGGGGGAGGGGAAGGGGAGGAGGTAGAAGCACTTCTCCTAACGCCAGAGCTGATTCTCACTGGAGAATACCCTAATGCATGGGGTGTTGGGCTGCAAGTGATATCCCTGTGCTGTGTTCCTCCATGACCAATTTAGTTCTGAGCTATAGGACTCATTTGTATTTGTGTGAGAGAGACATGTAAAAATGACAATTGAATGTGATGCAAGCTATTTTTTGAGTTGGAAAGCACGCAGAACATCACAGTTATACTGCTGAGAAAGAAAACAGAAGGGAAAAGCAGAATAGGGAAGACAAAATAGGCAAGATCTTCTACTTCATGCTCGCTCTAATGAATTCTTTCATTTCCAGATTGGCTGGGATTACTGTATGATGAAGTAGATTTGAAATGTCTAATGTTATACACGCAGATTTTCTACCTGAAGTCTTGCCTATTGTGCATAAAAGTCAAAATAAACTCATATATTTTAAAATCCTATGTATTAATGCAAATGGTTTTTTAGAGGATGGGGAGGAAAGGGTAAATTAATATAATTATTTTCTTTTTCAAGACCAACACAAAAAAATCTACAAATGACCTGACAGTTTTTAAGCAGAGTGGGCTTTCCTTGTTGACCTGTTAAAGTCTGTAGACAGAAAAAAATTAGTCCATCAGCTTAAAAGAAAATGTCTTTGGCTCATTTCCTAAAAAAAATAGTTGCATAGTCAGATCATGTATTGAGTCCTGTAAACCTATGACAGACTGAATATACAGAACAAGACCAAGCTCCTGTCAAGATTTCCTGGTATTTAGATATTTTCTGTGCTTTCTCAATAACTTTATGACTTTAACAATCAGTATTTCATTTTGCTTTTTAAATAGTTGCTTTTTACAGAGGAGAAAAAAGATTATTTCAAAGAGAGAGAAGGATTTATCAGAATTAATATGTTTAACAAGATGAGAATCTGTGAGGAGGACTCAACAATGTAGCAGTCAAAAGTAAAATCCTTCTATCTGCCTTGATTTATTGCACATAATAGGCAAATGACAGTATTTAACTTTTGAAGACATATTTTGTGCACCACTGAGAATAGATGAAAGGCTCAGAAAGGATGTCACCTTGGGCTATGAGTCCATGCCTATGCTAACAGGCACCAGGTGTGCCCAGGAATGCTCACTGGCGCTCAGGCCAGTTGGCCTGGAGTAGTCCATCCTGGTGTTAATAAACTATCTTGGCCTTTAAAACTCTATGAGTGCATTCAAACTGCCTGCTGGGAATGACCTCTGCAATGTTGTAGCTGTATTTGGAAACTGCTGGGAGAATAATGGCTGACATGGGCCAGAAGTCTGCTAAGGACCAAGCTATTAATTTAAAACTACAGATGATCAGATTCCAGTGCTTGATGACATTTCTGGTCACTGTTTAATTTATTAGTACAAATGCAGCCTCTAGGTCCCTACCCACAATCCACTACTCTTAAATAATATAGGAATCTTCCATGAGGCTAACTATACAGAAGAGATGCTGGGTTCATAAAACTATTTCTATAAAACAATGTGTTTGTCTTGGAAAAGCAAAAGAACATGCAGATGTCAGCCATTCAGAATCTAATTTCCAGTAAAGAATATATTTGGACACTCCACTGTATCTGCAAAGATAATTATATTTTTGTTTTCCCAGTTTATGCTTCTTTTCTAACAATTCAAAATACATTTTTTTTCCAAATATTCTTTTTAGACTGAAAGGCAAGCACCTCCATAAAGCATATATACATGCATATGTATGTGAACTATTAAATGCAGACACACACATCAATGCACACACATAGCCACACATATATTCTCTAACTGAAAAGTACCTTTTGTTGTCAATAATGTTGAGAGGTTTTGTATTTCTGTGGGTTTTTTTTTTCTGAAAATGGGAACTGTGATGAAACATCCATTCTTCAGTTTCTTTCTGCTCCATATGCTCATGCTGCCACAGTTTCAGGCATTTACTGCACATCTTGGAGAACCTTTTTCAACAATCTTTAATATAGAAATGCAAAATATACTGCACTTTGTATTCTATTTCTGTAGTGGAAAATTTTAAAAGGGTAAAAAACCCCACTGCTGTTTTAAATCCAACAAACTTAATATTGATTGTAGGAAGTAAAATTATAAAACATCTTTAAAGAATTCTAGAAATTAATAAAATATCATAAAAATAAGGTGGAACGGATCTACACATATTCTTTTTATTAAATTATTTTATTCTAAAGTTATTTCAGTAATTTCCCTTGTTCATTCTTAAAAATATTTAGGTGCTTAACTACTACCACAAGTGATATGAACATCTTCAAACCCTGACTTTTCATGATGTTACCCTAGTTCATGTGAATAGCAATGCTTACGTTTCTGTTTGTGTCATGGATTTAAGGAAAACAAAATTAATCAAGTTCCAACAACATAAAATAACAGACTGTGGTTCTGACAGACCTACATGAAGGCAATAGGTAATTGTTGGTGTGGCAGTTCCAAATATTTCTGTGCTTTCCTTAACCTAAATTTAATTATACACCAGAAGTAATTTACTTTGTATTCTTCAAACAACTAAAAAGCAGACAACTAGTATAATTGGTTTAGTCATTCTTCACTCTTTTTCTCTGTTTGTCATTATAGTTCTATTGTTAGAATTTTACACAATGGAAATACGTCAGAATCAGGGAATGGAAGATCAGAGCACCACAGCACTATGTAAAATACAGAACAGAGCAAGCTCCAAGCTAAACATCTCTTGATAGTTAGAAGTTCTTAACCTTTGGAGGCTGAAATTATGACACTTAACATTTTGGGGGGCTTCTTAATATATGTTTGGCAACAGCACAGCCTATTTTCATAGCATCCCTAGTGCAAAATATATGCCTGTAGTATTTTTGGTCTGAATCCAGACTTCAGATTTCATGACTCAACTTTCAACACCTCTCACTGTAATAAATCACAATAGGCACTGAGGAATTTACTTATAATGCACGAAACCAAGACACTGAGTCATGGAGACACCACAGAAATCTGGAGTTTCCACATCTGAAGTGCAAAACAAATATTTTTGAGATTGCAAATTCATGTTAGCAAATGGTGGGCTAGTAACATTACAACAAAACAGCCCTGTTGTACAATGAAGTCCATTGAGCTCCTTTTACCATTGGCTGAATTTGGCAGGTTAATATGAAACAGTGAAGATTCAATGTGAAAAAATCTCAAAGGACTCAAAATCCAAAATTACTACAAACAATCACCACAGGACTGTTCTGGGAAATTAAAAATAGCTTTTAAAAATTAGACTTCCTGGAAGACATAATGTGGAAAAACAATTTATTTTAGCATATGAGTATTGCATCCTATAAAGAATACCTATTCTCACACAGCTGAAAAGACCTTTGAGCCTTTCTCATGTCTTTGGATTTGAAGGTAGAGTGAATAAATGAATACAAGATGTCAGAGACATCAAAAGGTATGGATTTAGGCTGATGAATGTGGTAATTCTCAAAGCTTTATTTGGTTTAATAAGTCTTTTTTATGCGTGTTTCCCACAGATTGCTATTTGTTTTTAATATTTTCTTCAGGACCAGGTGAGAGGGTAAGAGAAAAAATGGAAAACAAAACAAAACAGAGAAAGCAAAAAAAATTCAAAGAAATAAGAAGTAGAACACACTTCCTAAAGAAATAAGGGAAAAAGAATAGCATTTTTGTTTGAGTTAATTGAAAAATATTAAAATTATACATCACCTTCAGTCACCAAAAGTGCAGTGGTTTTTTTTCCTTAAAAATTATTGGCCCAAAGAGGGGAAAAAATTAAGACAAAAATCCAGATTTTTACTGCAGGAGATGAGAATCCAGATAAAGGATGCAATGTGTAGTATCTTCTTGTCCTAGTACAGTGTGTGAAGTGCTGGAAGCCAGTCAAGGCGAAGTTACTGTTGCAAAAGTAACTTTTACTGTTTTGACTGAAGAAATAATTTGAGTGAAGGAGACAGACAAGTTGCATAGAAAACCTTGTCCTTTACCTCTTTTCACCATTAAAGTCTTATTCCTCAGAAGACATTTTCACTAGGGGTAGAGGAAGGAGAAGAAACACAGGCAGAATTTTCTTAACATTAGGAAAATATATGATCCTTAGAAAGCTAGGGACTTAATACTGTGTAGACAAATAGTGCAAGAGAAACACAGGTGTACTGTAGTGAGACCAGTGGAAGGCCACAAGGTGATTATGGGACCAGAGCATCTAAAAAAAGGATAGGCTGAGAAAGATGAGACTGTCCATCCTGGAGAAGAGAAGGCTCAAGAAGAATCTTGTTAATGTGTATAAATATCTGATGGGGTACACTAAAGAAAGTGGAGACAGACTCTTAGTGATACCCAGTGAATGGACAAGAGGCAATGGGCACAAACTGAAATACAGGTAATTCTGTTTAAACAGAAGAAAACTTTCCACTCTGAGGGTGATCAAACCCACGACCAGGTTGACCTGGTAATGACAGGCTGTGCATCTCCATCCTGGGAGCTACACATAACCCAGCTGGACATGGCCTTGAGAAACCTGCTGTAGCTGACCCTGCTTTGAGCAGGGAGGTGGACTAGATGATCTCCAGGAGTCCTGCCAACCTCATCTATTCTGTAGTCTGTGATACTCTGTGAAATATTTCCCCTACGAATAAAAAAAAGAATGACCGGAGTAAAAATTTTTCACTTTTGGATAACTTCCTTTGACAATCTAAGTGTTCAAGAAAATCTAGAAATCAAATAAATTTGGTTTAAAACCTGAATGTTTTAGAAAATAATTGGGGTTTTTTTTGTTAGCTTTTTTTTTACAGGTATTTTTCACTAAAAGCAAGTATTCTTCAAACAGACAAGTAAACAATAGACACTGTAAAAAAATTGATAGCCTTTTTATTTTCAAAGAAAGAAAAAGGATCTTTTTCACAAACAAGATGTTAGCTCAGAAACTGCTTTTATATTTCCTTTTGGAACATCTTTTGCTAAATCTTCATTGCTGAATAATTGGAGGTTCATAATCCAGATGTAAACTATTAAATATTTCAGTTAGAAGGTCTTTTTGGGATGAGGTCTGAAAGATACAGTAGAACCAGGAAACTGTAACTTAGCATTTGGTATTTGGAGACAAACTTTTTTTTAGGCCATAAAGAGGTAGATTACTGGTACTAATGTGAATCTAAACAGATGGAGACTAAATTCTAAGTAACCATATTTTTATTGCTTTTTGACTAAGTGATACTTAGTTGTAGTAAACACAATGATGCTGTGAAAATATTTATTAAATGGAGAAGGCTGAATTAAACAAATAAGCAACAATGTACATTATACAGCTTAGAATGTAGAATAGACGTGTTTTAGTTATAATAAAAAACAAAAAACCCAACCAAAAATAATTGCACAGTATTCAGCAGAAAAACGTCTCCATTTAATTGTTACTTTGAAAAGACATATGAAAAGCATTTTCACAGTAAAATATTGCTTATTCTTACTCATAATTATATTTCCCATTTCCATAAGACAGTAGGCATCAGAAAAATGCCTATGTTGGGATGACCTCTACAAGGGGAAATAAATTCATTTATATTTGAAAGCTGTCCCCCAGGGATGGATATTTTCATAAGGGACATCCTTTGAAAAATAAAGCAAGGTGCACATTTGCTTCTACTGTACATTACCTTACATGTACCTGCAAATCAGAAAATGACAAAGCTGTCAGGTGAAAGTACCACATAGCTGCACTTCCCCTCTCCAATAAAAATTCCTTCCCCAATATCCCCCTCAACCCAAATAAGACCTTTCCACGTGTATCAAAAAAAAATCTCTGAAAGGACCCAACAGACTGAAAACATTTTTTCTTATTAGAAAGTTATCTTATTCTTTTGCATAGAAAGAAAGCATAATAATTTTAATTAAAGTGTTAAAGAATGGAGATACTTTATGGATAAATGAATGTTGATGTGCTCATTGATTTTAAGACACAAGTTTATGCCTTGTTTAACCTTATCTTAGAGTCTGTTTTCTAATGCTATATCAGTAGAAATTAGAAAAAGGGAGAAAAATATTGGCAAGGTTGTAGTAATAGCATGTAGTTAACTATAAGAAGAAGTAAAAAATATATTTATACTTAACTAGTCAAGGCATTGAACAACCTGACCAAAATTCAGAGTTTGACCTAGCTTTAACATTCTCCCTGCTTTGAGTAGATGACTGGGCCAGGTAATCCCAAAGGACCCTTGTTTTGACCTACATGGCTGGGAAAAAAAAATACAAACTGAGAGTTTTTGTATTCATAGGAAGGGTCCTGTTCCTAGAGCTTCTGTAGTTGCTTTTGTAGTTTGCGAGTAGCTAAGACTATCTTTTATTTTACTTTTTTCTTTTATGCCTTTCATTAAACTATCATTTTAGTTTAATAAACAATCTGGAATGGTGGTTGAAATTTAATTTCCTGGCAGCTTTTTATGTGGATGTCAGAAGAAGTTACAGAGTATTATTTTTATAGTATCATAGAAAATAGCCATTTTCTTTATACAAACAAAATGACTGATGTCTTAAAAATAGCAGGCAAGATTTTTATTAAAAATTGATATAAATTATGCAGACAATTTACAAGAGAGGGGTGAAACCCCCAAAGAGGGCACACATGCCTCTTTGACTTCCTTTATTATTCTGATAATCTTTGACATATTTATTCCTTAACTACATTTCTGCATTTCTACAGGATATATACTTGTTCTTCTAGAAAGTATTGCATTTACGGATTGATGTTTGAATAAAAAAAATACCTAGATCTTTAAATGCATAAATATATATATTTTTCACATATTAAAGGAATATTACTTCATAGCTTAGGTATTTGAAGTCAAGGTGAGAAAATAAAAAAAAGAATCCTCTAGTTACTGTCAAAATTCATTAAAATCACAAAAATCTTATACTTGTTTGGCACTTGGATTATCTGTATTTGATATTTTGGTCATTTGTCCATAAGAAAATGTAACTATAAAAGGAACAAGAATGTCAAGAGATTGTGAAAATTAACTTTGTGACTTGATGGAAGAGGATTTCTCCACAGCAGACTGAAGATAAGGCGGAGCATAAAAATGAAACTGGTGTTTGAAGAATCATCACTAACCAAATTAAAATTGGTTAAAAAGCTAATATTTTTTTAGTTTACAAAGTAGTGTTGAAAATCAGTAATGCCCAAGGCCAACATTATAAAAGTACATTTGACAAGGAAGATATCATTACTGCTTATATGACTCAGGCAAATAAAAGTCTTTGGGGGAAAAAAATTGAGCTATTATCAAGCCACTGCTATGTAACTTGAAATCTGAAAGATGACTGAAAACTGACTGCAATGACTGATCTATGTTCAGCAAGGACAGATGAAAAGCTAAGACCAGCTCCACCAGTATATCCAAACTCTACATGCTTCAGGAAATTGCTGAGCAATAGTAAGCCAGTCCTACTCTAGCATCAATATCTTTCACTCCACATCTTATTATTTGAGACAAATTTTGGGAAAAGGGAACACAGGTCTTTGCTGGGAGCTCACAGGAGGGACTTCTCCCTCCTCTTTGCTGGGAGGAGTGTGATGTAGAAGCTTCCTTCCACATAATTCTTGGGGTCTGCCTGGGTTTCCCTCTACACATTTCCTTTACACAGGCTGCTTCCTTCTCATCCGTTCCCCCCAAAGCCTGGAATAGGTTTGCCCAGCCTCAGGGGACACAAAACGATATTGTTTGCTTTGCAGTCACTTTGGCCAAGGTTTCTCAGACCTTCATCATAAGTTATTCACAGGGTTTTAGCTAAAACAGGCTGGGTGACAGCCACTTGGCAGGAGGACAGCAGTTAAAATAAGGTAAAACCAGGTCAGGCCAAGACAAGCCCAGACAAGTCCTGAGAGCCTGCAGTCAGGAGCCTGCAGGTCCACACAAAGCCTGTGACTGTTGCCAGTAAAGGCAAAATCACAATTACTGGGGCTACAGTCAAAATAATGATCACAGTTTAAAATTGCTTTATTGCAATTTAGGTTGATTCACTTGTAATGAAGACAGAGAAGTAAATATTAGTACTTACTTTGATTCTGTTTAAATTACAATTTGAGTCATATGGGGGCTTCACAATTAGCAGTAGAGAACTGAGACACCAGAAATAAAATTAAATTAAACATGCTTTCATTCTAAATAGGAAGGAACCATGAAGAGATTTAAACTGTTTCTGTAACATCTTTTCATTAAAATCCTTATTTAATGGGAATAAAACTCTTCTTTTCTGTATACCTCCAGAAAAGGTCTAATGGTATTAATATTCTTAACCGAGCTAGATGCTATTTAGAGGAAAGAACACCTAGGTCTTCAACTTGCCTTTCTGTGAGAGAAATTTTACCAATTTTACCATTCCACCTAAGCCTAATGGAAGGCTACTATAATTGACTGTTAGTTTTTCAAGTGGATACTAGCTCCCAAGTAGGCATTAGAACTAGAAAGCTGAAGAGGAACAGCTACTTTTCAGTAGAATAGGAGCTAGGCTGATTAAGGGTAAAAGAACTAAAAGAGAATCAGGGTCTGAGATAGTTTAATTGCTACTATTGATGTAAACCATGTAATATATAGGGGGAAAAAACACTTCTGAAAGGAACCAAGATGCATTAACTCTAGTAAGTGATACATTTGAAATGGCAGAATTAATAGCTCATTTGTATCCTCCTTTAAGAAAACTCTTGCATAATGGCTTCCATCCCAGCCAGCATAAGTTTCAACTTTGAAATACAAAAAAACATGTTAGATTTTACTATGCTACAGTTTAAATGCAGAGGTGTCTCTTTCTTCCTCTTTGTTGGATTCGTTTCACTCATGAAAATGAAGTCACTACTTATTTAAGTATAAATTGATTAAATGGAATGGAATGGAATGGAATGGAATGGAATGGAATGGAATGGAATGGAATAGAGTAGAATATTTAAGTTGGAAGGGACCTAGAATGATCATCTAGTCCAACTGCCTGACCACTTCATGGCTGACCAAAAGTTAAAGTATATAATGGCATTGTCCAAATGCCCCTTAAACACCGACAGGCTTGGTGCATCGACCACGTCTTTAGGAAGCCTGTTCCAGTGTTGTACCACCCTCTTGGTGAAGAAATGCTTCCTTATAAATCATGACATATCATTTGGTTTGTAAAAAAAAAGAGCTAAGGGAAGAGCAATTTTGTTATATTTGCCCACAGAATCTTTTTATTAAATTTTCTACCATCCCAATATAATTGATAGGGGAATTATTATTTTTGCTTACATTTATTTTCATTAAACCTGGCTGTAAGCTTTCTCATGGAGTGGTTTGTCCCAGAAAATGATCTTGTGGGAATTTCTTGATATTTTGTTTTCTCCTTGTGAAATAAGATTTTTTTTTTCTACTTCTTCTTAGCATAATACTTTGGTCAATTTATAAAGTGCTATTTCAGTTTTTATTAAAACAAACATAAGCAAATAATTCCAGGATATTCACTGATGCATGTATTTCAGACTTGTCTCACAGAAGGCTGAAAATGTAATCTTAGAATCTCTAGTTGATGAGAGTAAGTTTTCCAACAACATTTACAAGTCTGTGTTTTGTGTATAGGTGCAATTTCTCACTGTATTTTTGCAACACATACCAAAATACAATATTGACTATTTTGCCCTTCATTTAATGAAAAATATTTATACAGCATGTGATAGCATTTGAATGATACCAACCCAAATTTTAACCTATGACTTAAATATCTATTAATGTTTGAGTATGCTGTCAACCAGCACTTTATTCTTATGGGTAGTTTTTTTCCATACAAAGTTTTAATCATGACAAGCATTTCTTTTTCAGTGCAGATATCAAATATCCTTCTTAATATCTCCTTGTGAATGACTTTTAATAGAATCTTTCATTAAGTTTAAATAAATTAATCTAATTGACTAATCTCTGCCTACAATTCCAACAGTCAGGAAGGCATAGTCCTATAAAAAAGTGCTTTTTTTTTGCTCCATATGTGGTGTTGGCCCAGGTGATTTATAAGTTTAACTCTACCTAGTTCTTCTGAAAAACTCCTTGTCTTTACTATTTTCCTACCTGAACACAAACCATTTTCCTTCTATTGTCTTATGAAAAGTTTATGCTTAGAAATGTGAAGCCCGGAGTGGGATGAATACTGAGAAACGTGCTACAGCTCCGTTTTTGAATTCTTACATTTGAATTTACATTTAATTGTGTGTGCTTTTCCTATATCCCTTTGTGAATTTCCTAAAAATTAATTTACTGTTGGTGAGAGAGATGGTAATAGTATGGCAGTTATGTCCTTAGACCCCTTTGCTCAAAGTACAAGTCTTTGTAAGCTTTAAAAAAGATTTTTTTTTGTCTTTTTGGGAACTAGTAACTTGCTATTTGGAGTGTGTGTCCAGCTGAAAATATAAACAGCACAACACTAACTTTTTTGTCAAATACTTTAACATGAATCGCTGCCCAACAAACCACCTTAATTTTATCTCTGAAGCCTAATTTATATCATCAGCTCTGTTGATGCAAAGGAGCCATAAATGACCTAGAGCTGGCCCCAGAGGAGGATAGCTAGTGGTATGGAGCTGATGAGGCAAGGCCTGCCCTAAACACCCTCTTGGCCCAGCCTGCAGGGTGCTGGGATGTGCCAAAGGAGACAGCAGCAAAGGAGAAGGTGTTACAACAGTGTGCCTATGCCTCAGCAGGTCCTGGCTGCTGCAATAGTCCTTTGCAGTTGAACATAAGTTACAAAAGGGGTTTGCCTGCCCTAATTTCTACCAGAAATAATAATAATAAAAGAAAGCTGGTTTTGAAGCAACCTGGACATATATTTCATGACTGCATCTCCGCACTGTTGTGGCATTGTACTCCACACAAAAATAGCAGTACAACACAATAGATGATGAAAAGCAGAGGATTTATTTAAGCTAAGTACAACGTTGAGGATGAACAGTTTGCTGACATAGTGCATTTCTCCAACTTGTCATTTGTAAGTTTAGGCTTCCCAAGAATATACACTTCTGATTTACAGTAAGCTCAAGTGTTTGATCTGGCAAGGAATGGAAATTTAAAAAGACAAACACAATAGTCTAATATTTAGTCTAATATAAAGCACATTTTTCCTCAGCTGTCACAGAAAATTGCAATGGATTTTAGGGAAGGTGGAGTGAGTCAGAGCATTTGGCAGGGAAGTAAGAGGTTCAGCTGGGGCAACTCTAATAAGCAGATTAATTAAATTGTAATAGGGACCCCTAAGCACCAGCCAGTTTGAATAAATATGTTTAGAAATTATGGAGTGTTTTAAACTTTTGATCAAAACTGCAAAAACTACTATTGAGTAAGTTATGTCCCCTTATACTGCTTACTGCCTTCTAATGATAAGCCTGGCTGTTCTGTATTTGCAAATGGATGGCCACTTCCACATGCCTCTGATCTCTGTCCAGGCTTACATGACTTCCTTATTTTCCCTCTTAAATATTAGTAATATAAAATAGCTATGGAAAAGATAAATTCTTCCAGCCTAAGCAGTCTCTTATGTCTTTCTGCAGCTTAGATGGTAGTTACACACTCTAGGCCTTTTGCATCTCTGTCCCTGTGTTCTCCCACTTTGGACCTAGAAATGCAAAACTGAACTATGTAAAATATGGCTGTAGGGGCCGTAACTTAGAATGGTAGTGAATTTTTAGTTACAAAACTTGTGGCTAAATAACTCTGATTATGTCTCTTGAACTTACTAGGACCTCTGCTAATGAAATTTAAAGAGTCTGGAAACTTCTGATCTGGAGGGAGAGGAGTCCAGGGTGTGAATCTACCTGGAGAAACTTAACTCCATGCAGCACAGAGGAAGGTATCTAGCTCTAGACAGGAGTGCATCTGAAGACTCAGCCTTATGCTTTGCCCTTTATACTGTTTTAAGCAATTCCTTCCTGAGGATGCTGATTGTAGCAATTTGCTTTTTGAGATCCTAAATGTTTCCATGCTTGGAATCTAGAGAAGCAAATTTCAGGTACCTAAGCAAAGGTTTCTATAGCATTTTAGATGCAACATGGTATCCCAGCCAGTCTTCAGTTGTTGCTGCAAAAAGGCATGTTTTTTTCTGTGATGCAGCCTTGTGCCTGTAACTCAGATACTCTTCAGATGCCTAAACTGGCCCTACAGTTACTACACTTAAGTACATGAATTGTCATCTATGTGTCCAGGTCAGACATGTAGAATAAGTCAAATGTAACAATGTCTAAAAATATAAATTTGTTTTCATGAGTTTTAAAATATTCCTGGCCTTGATGTAGATGTGTACACTGACCCCTACCTTTTGTATTGATGTCCTTCAGCAGACTGGGGTCTCGCAGATCATTCTGAAGAGATACAATTTTAGTGACTATTCAAGGACTCCAGTGTATATCCAATTAGGATGTTATATTTTGTGGGCTATGAAAATTTCATTGTGTTTTATTATGTGCATTTGTCAAAGTGGGAGACACTTCTAATAAACAAAACCCAAACCAAACCCAACTAACAAAAAAACCCACCAAGAAACCAAACCCCACCTCCCTCAGAAGTATTACCACATATCCTGAGTGTGGGAAAAGATGGATGAAATTGAGTCTTGAAAAAAACCTTATAGACAGAATGTATGCAAACTTTCACTTACTGTGTAAGATTATGGGAACTCACATTTGTAATTAAAATGTAATTGGTTCAAGCTAAATGAAATCCAGTTTTTGGGAAATCTCATAGGCTAGTAGAACCCTTGTAACAAAGAATGTGAAAAAGTTACTGCAACATTTTTTGAAGTACTTCCACTGTTAATGTATCTGAGTCAAGGGTAGCTTACATCTATAATTTATTACAAGCTAATTAGTTATGCCTTTGAAGTATTCAGAACAAATTTAGAATACTACTGTATAAGTCAGTAGCTGATATAGTTTGACATTTAATGTAATGATTAGATTGCTCTTAGTTGTTGAACTAACAACCAAGAAGCATGTACCAGTGAGTTTTCCATAAAAATGAGGTCTTCAGGTCTTATTATTACTATGAGAACAAGCTGTTTCATAATCTACAGTCTGTACAGAAATTTATACTTGAGATTTTTTTTTTTTAAATCCTTCTTTTCTTTCTGTAAAACAGTACTTTTTCCATCTTAGGCTGAGTCAAAGGTAAATAGGACTCAGGAAGCTTTGTCAGTCTGTTGAGCAGCTATTGCTGACACAACACAAACAGACAGAAGGAGAAAGACAGGCCTTCAGTAAGCTACCCAGATAATTAAGAAAGCAACTTGCCTGAACAGTTATCTGGGGATACTTCAGTAATGCTTACAGCCATAGCTTGGGTGTGAAACATTTTCCTGTGTGTTTAAAAGTAAACTCTAAGCAAAGCCAAGAATACTCTTTTATACTGGCTTAAAAAATAGAAGAGAATAATGGATTTTTAGAAGACAAAACTTTCCTAACCATGAGAAATAGGGACAGATGATTTTCAGGGCCTTGAATGCACAGATAGGCCTTCATTTCTCTGAGCACCCCTTCCCCTGCTCATGGGCCCAGGAGCCTCATTTCAACTCAGGTCTGACCAACCAAACCTCCCATGAGCTTTCAGGGGTGTACCCACCTCCAGCCCTGGGGTGGATCTTGGACCCACATTGCATCTGCTACAACCCTGTCTCCCACTTCTGCTAGTTGGGTTCTCTGGATGGACCCTGGAAAGATGGTGCTCTTGGTTCATCCCCTCAGTCTTTCTGGGACTGTCATCAAACCCTATCACCAGCACCCAGCTCTGCTTGCAGTCCTCAGACCCTGTGGGACCATGTTCTGGTAGTGAAGGCACAGCCTGTGTACAGGTCACTCATCCTTGTTTCCTGCCTCATTCCCCTTTTGAAGCAGACCTGCAGGTATTGAACTAGGAGAAAACTATAGAAATAGACTGAACATCCTAAACTGTTCTTGCTTATTGCCAACACTTTGTTTTCACATATTCTGTTGATGTGACACATTACTAGATAATTATAAATATGCAATAAATCCAGGGTATTACAAGGTCTTTGTAAAAAACTCACATATCTTTGTCCCTTTTCTGCTCTAACTCCCAAGGATAGCAGCCATTCCAGTTTATGCATAGGAACATGACCCTAAGTTTCAAATTCTTTGAAAGCAATCCTGCTGTGTCAGCCCGAAGTAGGAATACAAACTCACTCAACAGATTCCGTCAAATAATAAAACTTGGACAATTACCACATTTAGCTGAGCCAGTGTAAGTCCTGATTTTGTCTTAGACCTGAGGAAAACTTGCCTGCATTAGGTTCTTCACTGAGATTTTAGTTAACAACAGGTTGTGATTAGACACATAGACATTGCACCAGTGGAAATCAAATTGCTAAAATGGCATAAATTAGTGATGGGAACACAAACTCGATTTCTACAGGTGAAACTGTACATGAAAAATTTAACATTGGGCAGTGGAAACCTCTTTTATCTTGCTCATTAAGACCCACTTCATATATTTTAGTCAAATGCAGGTTTCTGTGCTGTAACAAAGGGTTCTTTCAAAATGTGAATGTTTTGCTTATGCCTTTTTAATGGGTATAAAGCCCAAATATAGAATCATAGAATCATAGAATGTTTTGGGTTGGAAGGGACCCCTAGAGGTCATCTAGTCCAACCCCCCTGCAGGAGTAGGGACACTGCTAACTAGATCAGGTTGCTCAGAGCCCCGTCCAACCTGACCTTGAATGTTTCCAGGGATGGAGC